>NC_081414.1:295851663-296451663 GCF_030272615.1 Cryptomeria japonica
TGATCTCGATTGTGACTATAGGAATTACACACTTGATTTCTTTCATGGATATGTACCGTTCCAAGCTGTTTGACAAGTGATGATCATCATATACTACCATTGCCATGCATACAACAAACTTTAATTTCTTTAGGTGACAGGCATTAGGTAACAACATGGGAACTCTCGCATACCCACCACTATCATTCTACAGGACATCATCTGTGTTACTCTCCCTCTTTCTCTTCCTACCTACTGTTTTCTTCTGAAAAACATATTGCAGGTACTCTGACTCATCATGTTGCTTTGTTGACACTATTTTCCACATCTGCTCAGTTCATTAAAAACACATTCGAGAAGAATATTGCTACAGGTTTCCTTGTTTGTCACAGTAATATACCCATGGTTCAATTTCAAACCCTATTCCTCTTATTCAATATACACACAAAAATCTACCAGTCAATTTTTTTAGGAGAGGATACATGATAAAAATCAAAGAGGAAGTTGCAGACAAGAAATAAATTCACTTACTTCTATAGAAGTGTAGACACAGTTGCAGTGGGGTATGGAGGGAGGGAGGGAGAGAAGAAGAGAAAGAGGGATGGTGTATGGAGGAAGGGAGAGGGGAGAGAGAGAGAGAGAGAGAGAGAGAGAGAGAGAGAGAGAGAGAGAGAGAGAGAGAGAGAGAGCTTGTATGCGTTTGAGAGGGGGAGACAATACACTTACATGTGTATATATATGTTTAATATATTATATGTATATAAACATATTATATATACAATGTCATATTATACACATATTAAACATAGAATATCATATTATACAATAGCGCGCACGTGCTGTTTATAGTAAAGGTAGCACGTATGCGCTGTTTATAGGGAAACAAGCGCGTACGCGCTGCTTACACTATAAGTACCCCGTACGCGCTTTTTAAACCATAAGTACCCCGTACACGCTTTTGATTGTTTAGGCTTGGAAATAGGCTTGGATGACAAAGCTACGGATTGGAAGTTTGATTTCCCTCCTTTCCTCTCATTTTTGACGTGTTTTATTTTATCAACTTGGTTTATCGACTTTGTCATCATCAGGTTTACACTTCATCAAGTGGGTATTTCTAAAATTTCCACCATATTTTTACCCATCTTCTGAGATTTCTAACCATATAATTTGTTTTCAATTTGAACAAAAATAACATATTATTATTGAATTTCTTTTACTAGTGTCTCCATAGTTCTCACAGACATAGGTGCACCATTTTTTGAATAACTTTTGATATACTTATCCAAATTTAAAAAACTTTATATATTATTGTAGTGCACTTGATTCTTTACAATTTAATTTTTTTTGTTTTGTATTTTCGATTTGTTTAGTGCAACTTATGCTTCGCGCAAGAACAGGTACCTAATTTTCAGGATGTGCTTGATTGGAAAAATCATAAAAAACCAAAATACTCAACAAAAAATTACAAAAAAATACACATCTTCTAGTGCTCACTCTTAACTATCTTTCTGCCAAAGGATTTGTCAAAATACTAAATCTAACTATGAAATTTTTGATGTGCACGTCAGACACTATGTTATGTTTTTTAGAAAAAATCAGGGTCAGTTTTTCGTGCACGAAGGATTTGACCCCCTTAATCTTATCCAATTTTGAAAAAGTTTAGTAGTTTGGAAACGAGATTTAGAGTACTACAATATTTTTTCTTTGATTATCTTCATATCTTGAGTGGATAACTTTCAAATTTTGCCTCCAAGTTCAGGTTCACCTGATTTTAGAAAAAAAGTGTCCACTTATACCCCCCCTTTTGATCACCATCTTTGTGCACTTACCCTTAATCACAAAAATAGATTTGATAAACTATAGTGATAAGACAGATAAGCAGATTGAAAGCACAACACAGAACACCAATATTTTTACGTGGAAAACCCAGTTAAGGGAAAAACCATGGTGGGAACCTACCCACAGTAAGATGATACTCTGTAGTAGTATGTGAAAATATTACAATGGGGAATGCACATGCATTCAGGCACACTGCCTAGAGCTCATTGCCCAAATATAATAGATCGGAAGGCTACAACCCTCAGGGAAGTCTCACTGACTTACAACAGGATTCAGATTACAATCCAGAAGAAATGAACTGAAAGAATAACATCTCCAAATGCCTAATTATAGTTTTGGTTAAGAGAAAATGTTTGCTCTGCAACACCATTCTCCACACAACACTTCACCAAATGATAAATCTCTTGTTCGCACATATACCACTCTCTGATAATGCAGACACAACATCGACACCAAAATTACATGAATATATCACCTATATATACAATTCATCAACCTTGATAACAAGGTCGGCTAAACCCTCAACCCTCAACTACAAAATTACATTATACGATACAAAGATCGACCACCAAACTAATATAATGATTTACATATCATAGCATGGACCTAAATAAAATTCCCAAATGCACAACTCCACCAGAAATCACACCAAGATCAACCATAACATGCTACACCTTTAGGAAAATCGCATAACACAAAAATCTTCACCGGTTGATAGAATCCACCAAAAACTTGCACAACGATCAAATTATATCACCAAAATAGGAGATGACTAGGAAACACTAGCAAGCATGTTAAAATAATCAGGAACAACTACACTAACACCACTTATCAAATCTTCATCGATCAACAACTGAAAGCTCAAGAACACAACCAATCAACAACTGTCACAAAAAAAGATAACTTGTGGAGCACCAAATCATGATCCGTTTGAAATGAAGATACATAAGACCATCCCAAGCAATATTCCAACATCTCAACACAAGATATGATCACACCGGAATATACCGGAGGATATGCCGAACTTTGCAAAACAGTGATCAACAAAACAATACTGCAAATCAAATCATAAGATCTTCCCAATTTGCAATCACTAGAGCAATACACAAGAATATGTTGACATCAATGATAATAACATATCCTAGCAACAAAAATGACTAACAATATACAACAATCTCCTCCTTTGGCATTAATGGCAACATATGAATTTGTGAAAAAAAGTCAATGCAAAGCAAGAAGATATCACCAACAAACTTCCCTTAAGATCAGGATAGATAAAGCAATTTTTCACATGATCTCTCTCTCCCTTTGAAAATAATGCCAAAGATATCAAAACAAAAAAACCAAACTCTACTCTCTCCAAAACAAGAATATGAATCACATGAATCTCTCCCCCTAAAACACAGACTACTCCACTAGAGGAGCAACACCAACTCATCAATTCAGATAAAAGGATAAGATTGTGAAGTCCACCAGATTGATGCAACTTAATGCATCTAGTTCTCATTATGAGGGGTGGATACCCCTAACTTGTCTCTCAAATAGACAAATGTATCTGTAGGCAAAGGCTTAGTGAAAATATTAGCTATTTGTTCATTTGTAGATACATACTCCAGCTTCATCTTCTCTTCACTGACTTTCTCTCTTAGGTAATGATATTTGATTGACACATGCTTAGTCTTTGAATGTTGCACCGGATTCTTTGACATGTTGATAGCACTGGAATTATCACAATATATAATAGTAGGCTCATCATAAATAACTCTGATATCTTTCAACATTTGCTTCATCCAAACTACTTGAGTGCAATTACTAGTAGCAACAATGTACTCAGCTTTAGCAGTAGACAAGGACACTGAATCTTGTTTCTTACTAGCCCATGAAACCAATTTCTTACCCAAAAAGAATGATCCACTAGTAGTGCTCTTCCGACCATCAACATCACCAGCCCAATTTGCATCAGTGTAGGCACACAACATAAAATCATCATTCCTCAGATACCACCGACCATAATCTATAGTTCCCTTCAGGTATCTGAATATCCTCTTAACAATAGTGGCATGACTCTCTTTTAGATCAACTTGATATCTAGTAGCCATGCACACAACATCTATAATGTCTGGCCTAGTCTGAGTAAGGTATAACAATCCACCAACCATAGATATATACACGCTCTGATTAGCTTTAGGAGTTTTATCATTCTTAGACAATTTACAACCAGTCACCATAGGAGTTCCAATCGGTTTGGAGTCATATAACCCAAAATTATATAGCAATTCCTTCATATACTTAGTTTGAGATATAAATATACCTTTTCCAGTGTATGAAATATGCAAACCAAAGAAAAATTTCATCTCACCAATCATAGACATCTCAAATTATTTCTGCATATCACCGATAAACTTCATGCTCAAGTCATCATTACCTCCAAAGATAATATCATCAACAAAGACTTCAACAATCAGGATGTTATAATTCTCTATCTTAAAATACATAAAACTATCAACAATACCTTTAGTAAATCCCAATTTCAACAAATATTTATCTAGTCTAGCATACTAGGCTCTAGGGGATTGCTTCAATCCATAAAGAGCTTTCTTCAACTTACATACCATGTCCCCATCATCTAATAATGAAAATCCATCAGGTTTCTCAATGTAGACTTATTCCTCTAGATCACCATTCAAAAAGGCTGATTTGATATCCATTTGATATACCTTGAAATATTTATAGGCAGCATATGCAAGCAACAACCTAACAACTTCAAGTCTGGCCACTGGAGAAAAAGTCTCCTCATAATCAATCCTTTATTTTTGAGAATATCCTTTGCAAACCAGTCTAGCTTTATTTCTGACAACTTCACCGACTTAATTCAATTTGTTTCTGAATACCCATTTAGTACTAATGACATTCTTATCCTTAGGTCTAGGCACAAGTTCCCATCTATAATTCTTTTCAATTTGATCTAATTCTTCTTCCATAACTCTCATCTAACTTTCATCTTTATAGGCTTCAAC
This sequence comes from Cryptomeria japonica, assembly GCF_030272615.1. NCBI lineage: Eukaryota > Viridiplantae > Streptophyta > Pinopsida > Cupressales > Cupressaceae > Cryptomeria > Cryptomeria japonica. The sequence continues at coordinate 295,856,499 of NC_081414.1, forward strand.
AACATCTTTAGGTTCAACTTTAGAAATTAAACATACTTCTTCAACAACTAACATTCTTCTAGTCATCACACCTTTATTCTTATTACCAATAATTTGATTTTCTAAATGATTCAGCCTTACATACCTTGGAGTCTTCTGATTGTTCTGATTATCAAGTTCCTACACTTCTTCACTGGCAGCAACAACATTCAGGTTAACTATCTCTACCAGTAGATTCCGCTTAGGCTATTCAGTCTAAACATGGGCTAAAATAACATGCTGACCATCATCATAACCACATGCTCTGATCTCCTTCGCAAGGTTCTCATCCACCTTCACATTTTCACTTTCCACTATCTTTCTCAGTCTCTTATTGTTGCACCAATAGGCTTTTCTCTTTGTTGAATATCCCAAGAAAATTCATTCATCACTTCTAGCATCAAACTTTCCTATATCCTCATCTCTCTTGATATAATATTTTCTACCAAATACTCTAAAATATCTCAAAATAGGAACATGACCAAACCAAATCTCATAAGGATTCTTACCGGTATCACCTTTGATATAAACTATGTTGAATGTGTAAACAAAAATGCTACTAGATTCTCTCCAGTAGATCTTTGAAACATTCTCTTCAATCAACATAGTCCTTGCAGCATCAAAAACAATTTTGTTCTTCCTTTCAACAACTCCATTATGCTAAGGGGTTCTAGGAGCAAATAATTGTCTTCTAATCCCATGATTCTCACAAAATGAATTGAACTCACTGGAATATAATTCTCCACCTCTATTAAATCTCAGACACTTTACCTTCAAACTATACTTAGTCTCAACCTTTGCTTTGAATATCTTGAATTTGTCCAATTCTTCTGATTTCTCCTTCAAAAAGACAACCCAAATCTGCATCCTGGAATAATCATCAATTAGCAGCATAAAATATCTATCACCTTACACACTTCTAACATTTATAGGTCCACATAGGCCAGTATACACAAGATCTAGCAGTCCATCTGGTGTATACTGTTTTCTCTTGAAAGAAATTCTTGTTTGCTTACCCAACTGACACTCCTTACATACCAAATTAGCAGTCTTGACAATCTTAGGCAGATCTCTAACAATCTGTGTATAACTGATCTTAATCATTGAATCAAAATTTACATGACACATCCTCATATGCCACAACCGACTCTCATCAATCTGAGCAATCAAACAACTTTTCTCACGACATTCAAGTGAAAAATGTTACCTCCAGTCTTAGTTCCAAATGCAATCTCTATACTAGACGCATTTAGGATCTTGCATTTTCCATCCTTGAATTGTAGATCATAACCTTTATCAACCATTTGTCCAACACTCAAAATATTATGCTTCAAACCTTCAACATACAAGACATCATCAATGTCATGCTTACCATCAAAAGAAATAGAGCCTTTCCCATGGATCACATAGGCTTTGTCATCTCCAAATATAACTATTCCACCATCATACCTTTTCATACTCATAAATTTGCTTTTATCACCGGTCATATGATGTGAACAACCACTCTCAATCACCCATTCATCCTTCTCTTCAAATTAGCAACTAAAGCTTTCTCCTCAATAGCACAACTAGTGGAATCAATAGGTACATGTCTATATTCTTTAATGGAAATAAATACAACTTCCTCTCCTTCTAATTCTTCATCTGTAACACCTTCATCAACAACATAATAACAGTTCTTCCGATTCCTAAAATTCCGGTTAGGCTTGTAAGGGTTATTATACTTCTCATGCTTTTCATATCTATCATTTCTATCATGCTTATCGAACTTATCATGTCTGTCATACTTAGCCATTCTCTTTGGGCTTCTAGAAGAAAAATGTCCTATCTTATTATAAGAGAAACATTTTAAAGGTAACTTTCCATCATACTTACCCACTCCTTTAGGCAATCTCCGGGCAATCAGTGCCTCATGCTCATCTAGATCTCTTTCTTGCTCTTCCATCTCTCTTCTCTTTCTTTCATATCTAGATATTCTACACTCATCAGGATCATACTTTTTCTTATCAGATATATATGCAGATTCTCTAAATGCAGTCAAAGACTTTCCATGTGATTCTCCAAACTCACTCAACTCAAATGCAACAATCTTTCCAACTAGCATATTTCTTGTCACTGTAGTCACACTTCGGATCTCATCAATAGCAACAACCTTGTGTTTATAAGCAGGAGGCAAAGATCTTAGCACCTTAGCAATAATTTCATCTTCCTCAATGGTTCCACCGACACATCTGATAACTAGGACAAGGTCATTCACCTTATCCATGAAAGAGTGTATGTTCTCATCATCTCCCATCTTCAATGTCTCATATTTTCCTTTTAAGCTTTGTAACTTAGCAACTTTCACTTGTTTATCACCTTCATACAAGATCTCAAGCTTCTCCCATATCTTATGTGCGGTCTAAAGTCTCATTACATTTGTCATCTTAGAATCCGTCAGGGCACCAAGAAATGCTTCCTTCGCTCTAATATTATGTAAAACTTCCTTGATCTCATCCGGAGTAGAAGGTCCATTCAGAGGAACATAATAGGAATTCTTTGTAATCTTCCAGTGATCTTCTCTAAGACATTTCAAGTGTACTTCCTTCTGGTTCTTCCATATAGCATAGTTACTTCCATCAAACCTCATACTGTCCTTCTTAAAGATAACACCTTGAGCTGCCATCCAGGATCTCCTCAAGCGGTTAAGCTTCTACTAGAGGATCTAGCTTTGATACCAATTGTCAGAAGCAACCAAGAAGAAAGACTGAGAGGGGGGGGGGGTGAATCAATCTTCATCAGATCAACAAATTTAATCACAAAAACAAATTTGATAAACTGCAGTAATAAGACATATAAGAAAATTGAAAGCACAACACATAACACCAAGATTTTGACGTGGAAAACCCAGTTAAGAGAAAAACCACGGTCAGAACCTACCCACAATAAGATGATACTCTGTAGTAGTATGTGAAAATATTACATTGGGGAATGCACATGCGTTTAGGCACACTGCCTAGAGCTCACTGCTAAAATATAATGGTCCGGAAGGCTATAACCCTCAGGGAAGTCTCACTGACTTACAAAAATATTTAGACTACAATCCAGAAGAAATGAACTGAAAGAATAACATCTCCAAATGCCTGATTACAGTTTCGGTTAAGCACAAATGTCTGCTCTACAACACCAATATCCACACAACACTTCACCGAAGGATAAATATCTTGTTCGCACATATACCACTCTCTGATAATACAAACACAACCTCGACACTAAAATTACATGAATATATCACCTATATATACAATTCATCAACCTTGATAACAAGGATGGCTAAACCCTCAACCCTCAATTACAAAATCTCATCACACAATACAAAGATCGATTACCAGACCAATATAATGATTTACATAGCATAGACCTAAATCAAATTCCCAAATGCACAACTCCACCATAAATCACACCAAGATCAACTACAACACGCTACACCACCAGGTAAACCACATAACACAAAAAATCATCACCGACTAATAGAAACGACCAAAAACTTGTACAACGATCAATGCGGATCACCAAAACAAATAGGAAATGACTAGGAAATACTAGCAAGCATGTTGGAATCATTAGGAACAATTGCACCAACACCACTTATCAAATCTTCATCGATCAACATCTGAAAGTTCAATAACACAACCAATCAACAACTGTCACAAAGAAAGATAACTTGCGGAGAACCAAATCATGATCCATTTGAAATGAAGATACAGAAGACCATCCCAAGCAATATCCCAAAATATCAGCACAAGGTCTGTTCACACCAAAATATACCAAACTTTGCAAAACAGTGATCAACAAAACAATACTGCAAACCGGATCATAAGATCTTCCCAATTTGCAATCACTAGAGCGATACATAGGAATATGTTGACATAAATGACAACAACATATCTTAGCAGCAACAATGACCAACAATATACAACATTGGAAACCCCATACTTTGTTAGGATCTATTGATAATCATGCAGGATGTGGAAAAGAATAATAGTTCATTAAGAGGACCTTCTCCCTCAATGTCAGTTGTAGATTTCTCATAAAAACCCTCCAAAGGTCAAAATTTGGTAGGACATAAGGATTAGGGAATAAATAGATTGGTATCTAAAAATGAAATCGATGACCTTCTTATGAGGTCATTATTTGCAATGGACAATATTAGTCAAATTGATCTTAGGTCTAAATTTTTCCTTAAAATAATGAAGAAATTGATTAATTAATTGCTCAAATGAAAATATAGAGTTATATGGCAATGCAGAAAAATAATCCAACATGGTCCTTTGAGTGACCATGGGAATATTTTTTTCATAGGTGACCTTGGTATAAGAAGTCACTACAAAGTGTAGTGAAAGATGTCACATGCATATGTGGATCTCTCCTACCATCGTATTTTTCAAAATTTGGTATCTCTAGTCCCTGGGGTATAGGCGTGTTCAAAATATTCAAGCCTAGAGTGCTTTCGAAATAATATGGTTGAAAGGTAGACTAGGAAGCATAAATAGTTGAATTGGCTTACTATGATCGTATCTAACCCATTTCTATAAAAAAGTATCAAGGATAGGATTTAATGGAGGTAGATTGGACATGGTGGTAGAAGTTTGAACTATGGATGTTGGAACATCAGAAGCAAGTGGATGAGGATATGATATCCCTAAAGGAGGCTAAGAGACACTGATAGATGAAATGAGAGAAGGTACAAACATAGTGTTAGTGGGATTATTAAAAGAAATATGAGTTTTTATAAGATTAGTATCAACCATATGCATAAACACCTTAGGAATCAATACATTCGACCGTATAACAGTGATGTTTGATTGATCATTAAAAGGTTGAGTCAAGATTGAAGTGTTCAAAAGTACACAAATCTTAGCTATATTCTTTAGTTCACATAAAAGTTGAGGGACTAAGTGTGATATGAGATGAATAATTCTCTCGAATTTTCAACAATAGGGGCCACTTGAGTGGAAAGAGAATCTTGGTTAATAAAGTCTTGAAAATCCGTCAAGTTCTCTTCCAATGACTAGACTTGCTCAAAGGGGGCCCTAAAATCACATCATGGTATATAAGAGGAGAAGATTCAATGGGAGAGTTTGATAGAGAATTTGAAAGTATAGGAAAATCATTGGGAGAATTAGGATTGTTTGAAAATATTGATCCTAGTCTAGGAGGACTATGAGAACACCTAGTTTTAGAGATGTTTAAGTTCCATAAACTCCTTCTTACTACATTTCAAGAAGTGGTAGATTGTCTTGTGAAGCTCATAAGAGACTAACACAATGCATGATCCAAAAAACCTCAAGAAAAAAGAGAATAAAACTTTGCAATTTTTTTCTACCAATAGATTTATCTAATTTTGTGGAAATTTTACCCAAGGAAGTGTTCACATTGGGATTATTAAAATGTAGAGTGGGAAAAATGAACTACAACATAAGGATATCTATCCTATAAGAGATAAAATTCCTACAACACACTAAGATAAACTAAAGGTAATTAGAACCTCAAGTTTATCCTATTAATTTTGAAGTTGAAGTTTAACTTAGGAAGTGTTATACATATTTGTTTATATCATGAACAAACAATATAAATAAATTATGGGGACTTCAAAAATAGAAATTTCAACTGATAGAGGTCTTCCAAATAGTTTAGCTATCTCTATATACAGGACGTTTACACAATGTGAAACATTGGCATCTCGTACAGGTAGAAAATAGAACTATCACGAGAAAATGATAATACAATCATGCATAGATTATGAGGTTAGGAAATGCTGGAGTGTGATGAAATAAAAATTAATGATAGATATATATTAATTTAAACTAAATGAAAAAATGAAAAAGAAAATGAGGAGATATCACCCAAGATGGTGGCAAGTTGCAAGATCTTCCATGGGACAATCTCCCTTCAAGACTTGCACACGTAAGACCAAAGAGAAATGTTGGGGTGGCTATAAAAGGTCTTGCAATAGACAAACCCTTGTTTTGGTGTTTTTACCTCCATGGATAACCAAGATGGAGAGACAAAAGACATACATAGATACAACTAAAATAATTTATATCCTATCGAATTCAAGATAATGCAACATGTTCAAAGAGAGTTTCAAAGACACTAGTTACCAATCTTAAACTAGAGCGAGAAAAACCATCTAAAGGAAAAAGTTGCTTGAACACACAAATGCCGTCATAAAGGACTAGAAATCTCAAAAGCTTCAACTGATGACATCAATGTGATAATTATAGCTTCATCATACTACTATATAAGAGAAAAGAGCAAGAGTGTTGTAGAGTTTTCTAAAAATGAGAGAAAGAGTGAGTTATCGTTGAAGAGATAATTTTTTGGAGCCAAAATAAGAGTAGGATGTAGGTGCATGCAATCACAGATTCTAGTAGGATGCAGGTGTCTACATGTGGTGTATTCAATTGTGAGAAATCAAACTAAAGGGGTTGGAGTTAGGCAAATTTATAAAATTACAACATCTTAATTTGATTTAGGATTATATTGCATAATATTATTTTAATAATCAAAAGGGGAGGCTCATTTGATGTGAAATTGCTGAGCCTGCAATTTAGCCATTTACGATATTACAAAAACCAAAGAAAACTTAGAGAGGAACTTTAGATAATTTTGCAAAGTATACCTTATGTTGGAGATTTAGAAAATGCTAGTGAGGATGTCCTTGGTTGGGGATGGAAGGGACCAATATATTTTTTAGTTAAGGCTAGTTATAAGATATTATTGGAGGAAGGCTTGACCATCCACAAATGCAAGGCATGTAATAAGGTTCAAAATTATTTAAATAACCAAAAGTGAATGCATTTTCCTTATCAATTATACACAACAATTTTATAATTAGGAAAATTTATAGAGACAACGATAGAATGAGTTTCCACATTGTATCCTTTGGAGATGCATAAAGTAAATTTCTTCTCATTTGTTGTCATAATGCTTCTTTAATTAGCATATTTGGACTCGCTAGTTCAAAAAATTCAATCAAATTCAAAGTCCTTTTTGAGAGAGGGAGATAAGACTCCTAAGATTACTTTTTGAAGTATTTTATAGAGTCTTTTATTTTAGTAATGTTGATAGGAAAGAAATTATAAAATATTTTAAAATTTCTCAAGGTTCGGTTCAAGTATAAATGCTTTATTCTTCTACTAAAGTAAGATGGGCCTTGTATGAATCTAGAAAGACAATAAATTATATATTTTTGATATTTGTTCTAAAGTTTCTTATATCTTGCTATTTTTTTTTGGATTCTTTTAGTAAGTAATGACTAAAAAGGATAATAGATTTGACATTAACCTTCCAATTTTGAATGACCTATTTAATTTTTTTTCTAAAATATATAATCTTGATAATTCAATTTTTAGAAATTATTGATATATTGCCTTTTGAACTTAGATTGTTCGTAAGCATTCCCACCTTTTAAATTTTGTTTATAGACATCACAATTTGTTTATATGAAACAAATGTGTGGGATGTATAACAATGATTGAATCAAGGCTTTGAAAGAAAAACCTTGATTCATGTTGCTCTATTTGTTTTTCTTGCTATATTTTTTTGTCTATTTTTGAAGTTTTAAATATGAAGCTACAAATCGTTTCATCATTTTACTGTTCTGTACTGCAAATCGTATCATTGTTTTACAGTCGTGTCAGTGTATATTGCAAATTGTGTCACCGTTTTACAGTCCCGTCTCACCTACTTGTGAACCTATGAAATAATTTATGCTTCTAATTTTTGTTTGAATTGTATCATCTTTTTCATTTGTTCATAATATTTCAACATCAGAAACCCGCCAAACTTAACTTAATTTCATAATCTATGAAAGGTTTCTTGTTCATAAGATTTGTTTAAAATATTTTATATATCTGAAATTTTGAAGAAAATTAGGTTACTATTTATCTATAAGATTAGGGTCTAACAAATCAATTGCTAAACAATTAGAGGGGTGTAACATGAAACGTGTGTAGCAATGATTGAATCAAGGCTTTGAAAGAAAAACCTCGATTCATGCTTCTTTCATGCTTCTCTGCTGTACGTAACAATTTCGGCTTTGAAAGAAAAACCTCGATTCATGCTTCTTTCATGCTTCTCTGCTGTACGGAACAATTTCGGCTCTGAAAAAAAACCTCGATTCTGGTGTCAATGGGAAGTCGAGCCCTCTTTTAACTTTCTACGTTTCTCACAAAAAAAATGCCGGCCGCTCTTTCATGCTGTTGTAACAGACTACCCACTAACCACAACATTTCTCTGTTGAGCGCGCAGTTCGAAACAACAAATTCCCTCCATCTCACTTTCTCTTGCAGATAAATATAAGATGTCCTATTTAAATATTGTATGACTGAGAACAGGAATGAATGGGAGTTCAAGACTGAAACAAGGGTTCCCAAGCTCGGGTGAGTATTATATTTGTTCTTGCATCTCTGTTTTTCTTGCTTTACGATTTCTCATATCTTTAGTCCGTTGCACGTATGTAACAGACTACCCACTAAGCCTTTCATGGTAAATTAAACACGCCATCGTTTCACTGTATATTTTTTCTCATTTATGTGTTTTTCTTGCTATATTTGTTCAAGACTGATACACGGCTTCCAAAGCTTGGGTGAGTGCTATATTTGTTCTCGCTTCTATGTTTTTCTTGCTATATTTGTTTTTCTACTTTTGAAGCTTCGAATATTGTTCACATTCAATATTGAAATATGTGAACTTCATTTGTAGTGTTTGTTCTGACCAGAAAATCACTTCACCTGCTTGAAGCTCATATATATACATCTAATATTTGCTTGCTATGTGCAGTGTGTAGGAGGAGAAGGCAGCAGGTACAATTCATATTTATTTACAGCTCTATCAGTCTGTACTACAAATCATATCATCGTTTTACAGTCCTGTCAGTGTATACTGGAAATCGTATATGTTAGATTTCTCACCTACTTGTGAACGTATGAAATAATTTATGCTTCCAGATATCATTCTTTTCATTCATTCATAATATTTCAGCATCAGGAGCCCGCCAAAGGTGTGCAATACAATAAACCCTTAAAGAGTTGCATTTAGGGTTATCACACCGCCGCGAGTTAGAGATTTAGGCAGCTCAGAAAACATCGGCGCTATGGATTCCATCAAGGAGGTAAACACATTTGAACATTTTTCTTTTTAAATTAGGTGGGCACTTATGAAAGTATTAACACTTTTTTGGGTGAGATTTGCAGGCGAAATCTGATGGACAGCAAAGTCAACTGGTGGAAGCAGACCCTGAGAAGCCCTTGGAAAAGCCACTGATTAAGGCCAACGTTTTCATTCCATACATGGTCGTTTTGATTCCAAACACGGCCATTTTTGTATGTGGTGGATTCCATTACCTACTCGCCGCCATGAAAGCTCAGGGCCTTTTTTCCAATATATTTGTTGTGGGTGCTATTGTTGTATATTTTACTGTGGTCTTAATACTTGTGATTATAAGGCTCGGGGAACAGACCGTACAATTTTAATTGTTTATTTGAATTCAGCGGTATTCGGCTATTTGAGTTCCCTTGCAGCTCTATACACTCTGATCATGATGCCGTCATGGCTTTTTACCACTCTTGGTTTTCCCACTCTAGTACTCACAGCTATTCATTGGTTTGTATTACTTTCTGGGTTAAAGACTTTTTAACCCATTCTGTAATTTCACTGGATAATGTATTCTCTTTTAGGCAGAAATGGCCTGCCAGGCTGTAGCACTCATATGTTTTGGTTGCTTTTGTATCCCCCTTCCAAGTATCAGGATGAGGCCATAATACATATATACCGGTCCTTGTTTTCACAGGGATAGACTTTGTTACCTGTAATCAGATATTTGAGTATATTTCAATAATTGCTCTTAGACTCTGAGACAAGTGAATGAACTCTATTTTAAACCAAATTTGCAGAAATAGATAAATGTATTATAGCTCTCTGATTCTATACATCATTTCTTCATTACTCTTCGTAATTCAAGCTTTCTTTTATCAGGCACGGAAACAGCTACTCTCATATATTATAATTGGATAGCCATTTCCGTCCTTACATTAGAAGAAGAATTCAACTAACAATGCTAAACTTGAAAAGTAATAGAGGAAATTGACAATGCTAAATTTGAAGTTAATTTTTATGGAAGGTTTCTTATTCATAAGACTTGTTTAAAATTCTATATATATATATATATATAATTTTGAAGAATTATTATTTATCTATAAGGTTGGGTCTAACAAATTGAGTGTTAAGCCAACAAACATATATAAAAACATATCAGCAAGAGGTAGATGCATTAAAATAGTGGTCAATATTAGAGTGGATCAAGCAATTGCCAAAATCTTACATCTATATGGTAATACAAATAAAGCAAGCAGAGTTTACTCTAACTATCTTCCTTTGATTATTCATGTTCAATAATTTAGTATTTCAGGTTGTCAAGTAATGCCTGTGCTAGCTCATATGACATCAATCGACATAGTTTAAGCTCCTCTTATCCTTCATTTCTCCTCATGCATCAGGATCACATTTTTATGTCGACATAGTGTAGAAGGTTAATTGATTTGCAACATGGATTGTATGGACCTAACATTTTACAAAGATTTCAAAACCTAAAGAGATATAAAATGTATAAGTTTGATAATGGATATCCTTTTCCTATGGCTAGTCATATGTGAATTTGGAATGTTGATGTCTTAGTGAGTTTTTCCCTTGTTCTCTTTTTGTTTTGTTACATTGATGAAATAAATCTTGATGTCTCTATTGAAAAGTTTTAGAATTCAGTATTTTAATGAAATTACATGGGTATGTCTCAATAAGACTTAAATATTTCATTTGTGTAATCAAATTATATTATCCAGCTTATTATAGAAGCAACATTCTATAGTGGTGGATTTGTCCATAGCTAGCTTTTGTATATTTATGGTGGTCTAAATTATTCATTCAAAGTTTTTTCATTGTATTAATGAATTAAATTATCATTTTTTTCGTATTGTATGTGGAAGGTTTTATTAAGGGAAACTACTTGAGCACACTTGAAGTGTAAATTCAAGTAGAAACAAGAATTTTTCATAAGTTGTGTCACACTTGGTTTTATATGAGAAATAAAGTTTCAATATATGTATGGAACCTTTCTTTTATTGCATGAAATTTCATTTAGTATTTAACGTAATTGACCTGATTGAAAATTATATTAATGTCATTGGACTACACATTATAGTATTAACGTTGTATATTAATACTAATATTATCCAATTATTATTAATATTGAACATTATATTAAATTTCATTTATAGAGTATAAAATTTTTGGTTATTTTCATTAAGGAGCATTACTATAGCACACATTAGATGCAATTAGTTTTGACTAATGTGCCAATTTAAGAAATCAAAATTTTAAAACCTTCTTATGGTGATACCCACTGATGGTAAAAGTCTATTGTTATTCTTGTCTATCATATATATATTTATAGACAACCTATGCCATATATTTATAGATTAGATTGCATTAAGTTTCCTCTCTTAATTAAAAGACAAGATTTATCTCAAACATTGTTGTTTTTTGTATTGTGTTGTAAAAGAAAAATTAAAGCACTAACATTCACATTTTTCAAAACATTATTTTTATCTATCTTGCTATCCTCATTACGGTCACCAATCATGTTATCCAAATATTTTATACACTTTTATACAATTATATGCTTAGGTAAGAATATATTATTAGGATAAGTCATCACATGGTATTAAACATGACAATTTTCCAATGTGTTAACTTATGATAATGAAAATTTGAGAACATATTAAAATAAAGCCATCACTTTGAGGTTTTTTAAAGGAAAGGTTTGGATTTGAATTGATATTAAAGAAAAAAACATTGCTCAATCAAGAGTCTAGATTTAATGTGATTAAAGGACCAAACAAAGCATACGAGCAAAATGAGTAATTTGTAGTAAGAGAGTAAATTGGAAATGGTAGGTTGAAGTTGATTTGCATTAATTTGTGTAACATTGGGTGCTTGGCATGCTCAATTAAGATAATTTCAAAGTTTTTGGAAGGTTTCTTACTAATAATATTTTTGAAGGGTAATCCCACAATAATAGTTTCCACTTTTTGGACAAAGTAGGACATTGAAATCAACATTTTGAACCGAATCTCTATTTTCTAACACCTACAATACCTTAACCATTAAGAATTTGAAGTTGATGTGAACTAGTGATTTGTGAGATTTTATTTGAGATTATAGTTATATTTGTTTAAAAAAAATTAAAGTTAGATTGTAAATTTTGTACATAACATTTAATAACTAGTTTTTTATAGTAATCGACTTTCTTTTTAAAGTGATGTTTATGTTGTCGCACATAATTTTTTAACAAATGACAATTCTATTTTTTTAACTATAGATTTTGTAACAACAATATCTAATACTTGCATTTTGTTTTATGACATTTGTTTCATATTTTTTAAATTAACTTTTGGAGTCAAACCAATTATATAATCTATACATAGATGTGTGTTGTCATGCATAACTTGTTTTGTATTTATCGAGATTCAATTTTTTTCTAGAACAAGGATACCAATACCTAATCATAGATACTTTTTAGAATTGTTTGTCACTAATTTACTATTTTTTCATATGTGAAGAACATAGAACTTGATGTTTGGTGAAAAACCTATAGGGTTTGAAGCAACCTCGAGGTAGCAAAAAGAAATGCAAACAAACATACCATCTAAGAGTCAAGCAAGCATTTGACAAAAAGTATAAGGTGGATACCAATATTGAAATAGGAAGGAAGATAAACTAGGGAAAGATAAAATGTGCAATCTAAAAACTCATAAAATCACTATTGGTCAAGAGAATGGATACCTTTTTCTCCCAATCCCATAAATTATAAGAATATCTCATAATGTGAGGGTTCTTGATATAAAACCCCACCTAAATGTTGTTTGCACACTTATTAGGAAGGAAATACCTTCTATATTGTTTTTTGCAAGAAATAAAACTTAGTGACAGTGATAATCAAAGTTGTTGGCAATAGGTATTCGAAAGGGATTGAGTTAATTTGGATCTAGTCTAATGTGTTATGGAGGGGCCTATTAACCATATAGGATCTAAGGTAACTTCAAACCAATTATTTTTTTTAATGGGAGAGGATTCTTGGAAATAAGAGGGTAATGGGTTGAATCAAGGAAATTTGTTTTTTAATTGATATGTATGTCCCTTCTAAAACTTTCTATGAAATACGATTTAATGGAGATGAAATGAATCTTTTATATACAACTTAACAAATTTTCTATATATGATTGTAAGAAGTTTTAATCAAATTATATTCCTTTAAGAAGATTAATGAAAATAGATATTTAGCCTGGCAAAATAGTTCTCTTGTGGACAATCAAATTTAGAAATTCATTTTGGTTGATGTGGTACCATAAAATTGGAATTTTACTTGTAATAATAAGCATGTTGGATTTTCCTTCATAATTGAGCACCTTAATCAATTTTTTTTAAATAAGGATTGGTTTCTCAAAGAAAATATTCTTCAAATTAATTATTCTTTGTGAGGCTAGGTCTTATAATTGGCCCATAGCCTTATATAGTAATCTAAACCTAAGAATATCTCTTTCACATTTTGGATGATATGGTAGAGAAATGAATATTTAAAACACAATATGAAGCAATGGTGGTTGGGATGAACACCCAATCATGGGACAACACACATACATTATTTTCTATAATCTTCGACATGTCAAGAGAAAACTAAAAGAGTGGAATCATAGCTCCTTTAGAAATGTATTCAATTAAGTTTGAATAGTAGATGAAAATTTAGAAAAAATAGAAATTGAGATAAGATATCGTGACCTAACTATAAACCTACTTGTAGAAGAAACTATTTTCTTTAACCAATTGAATATGTTGAGCTCCAAGAAAATATTTGAGTTAGTAGGCTAAATTAGGTGCTCTAAAATAGGGTGAACTCAACACTTCATTTTAAAAAAAATATTAAGATTCTAAGATTACAACCAAAATTTAGTTAGTTCCTTGTTTGAAAATAAAATTTTCTAGAGAATTTTATTTTTGGTTCTTATTTAAGGAACCTAAAATTAGTAGAGAGGGTTGAAAATTATACCTAACCTACTGACTTGGGAGTTTAAATGATATCTTTCTTACTTTTGTTCAAATTAAAGAAGTGGATAAAGTATTTTTTTCTTTGTAAAGGGGAAATACTCCAATCTCTTTTTGAAGTAAAAGTTATGCTGACCATAACTCTTATTTTTTCCACAAATATATCATAGCTTGTAAAATTAAAAACTTAATTGAGAATTTCGAATATAATGAAAAAATTTAGTTACCCCTTATTTAAAGTACAAAAGCTTTCTATGGTCTTTTATGCCCCTAATTTAAGAAATATTAAACTCATATGTGTAACTAGTAAATATTATTTCAAATTATCCCTAACCTAATGATTCATGAGTAGAATTACAACTTTGTTTTCCTTATTAAAATTGAAGAAGTAGAGAAAGTGGTTTTTTCTTTGTAGAGGAGGAAGACTATAGGGAAAGATGGATTTCTAATCAACTTTTTCAATAATTTCAGAAAATTGTTAAATGATTTATAAAAAATTATAGAGTCCAAAACTTCCAATAATATGATACATTATTTAAATAATAACATTATTGGTTTTATTAATTATATAGGAACTCTGCATTTCTAATATAATTTTATCATTATTTGGTGGAAAAATTAAAACTTACTTAGATGAAATTATATCCAATAAAAAAGAGGCTTTTTTAAAGGGTGGAAAAATTATGAATGACAATGTGATTTCCCAAGAAGTTATGCATTTCATGCATTATTCCAAAAACAAAAGGTTTTTTACTAAATTAGATATGAAAAAAATTGATAGGGTTGAATCATATTTTCTTAAGCTCGATGATGTGAGAATTTGTTTTCCATCATGACTAGGTGAACTAGATTGACTACTATTATTATTTATCTCCCTTCTTCATTGCAATCAATGGATATCCTTTATGTTCGTTTTAAATATTATTTTAGAGGTAAGGAAGGAATGTGCACATGAGAGGAATAAAAAAGGAAATATTCTTCAGATACATGAGAGTAATAAGCTACTTGAGGGGTAAACTCAAAATATTTCCAATGAGAATAAAATTTAACAAATGATGATAATAAACTAATCACTAGCTCCTATATATATCCTACCAATCTTTGTATATTTCCTTTCCCAACCTAGATGTTGTAATATATGACATAAGAACTTAGCTACAGTTTGATGGAAAGCTATAAAAATAGATAAAATACAAGTTCATTAAACATGACCTTGGGCTATGTAAAATATGGGATATTAGGAAACAAAGTGATAAACAAAGGTTCCAAGGAGGGAACCTTTAGTGACTATTAGTGAGATAGAGGTAGTAGGATAATTTAGTGACTATAGAAGAAAAACTTGGAATATGAACAAAGGCAGAAGTGGACTGAGGAGGAAAAGAAGGAGGTTTGTCCTCAATATTCTACAAGGAATCATGGGATATCATATACTGATGATGCTTATGATCATATGCAATCTATTTTTGATGGTGATGGGGACTAAGAAGAAAGACCTGGGAATACTCTAGAGCATATCCTAATCTACAAATGAAGTTGTCTTCATAACCATTGCTAGAAAAATAAGTTGCTCCACAAGTGGAGCCGAAGGTGCTACAGATGCAAGGACCTTAGTCTAAATAATAGGTAGCTTTCCTATTTTTTCCTTAGGAGTAGGAAGAGGAACATGAGAAGCCCTCGAGGGTCGAGAGGTAGGAGCTACACATGAAGAATGAAAAGAGAATTTTCCATTCCCATACAAAGGAGAATGAGGGGGAAGAATCAAAAGCTAGAGGCCTTGTGATTTGGACTTGGCTAGCATGGGCACCTTTCATCTTCCTATGTTGGCCACAACTAGAGGAATAAAAGGCAGCATAAGAGATTTTGAATTATTAGAAGAATGAGGGGGTATACTTGGGGGAACATGCTTATCCATAGCCCTCATAGAAGAAGGCACAAAGGATGAATCATGATATGATGTAATAGTAGGCTAAGGAGAAGGAATTGTAGAAGAAATATAAGGAAGGATAGAAGCAAGTGGTGAGCCCCTAATCTTGTGTCTATAACATACCTTATATAATGTTATCATGGAGCAACATGGGCCCTACCATAGTAGGTCAAAAGTGATCAAGTAAAAAGTACCCATGTAACACCAATGGTTTGTATCCAATATCTTGGATAGTATGAATGATTCCCTCATGGGGAAGCTTCAAACATTTATGGATGATTGAGGTGATTTCATCCATGGAAGCTAGCTAAGAAATGCTTAGCCTGACCCTAAATAGATCAAACTCATGAATCATAAAAAAAATGTATCATCCATAGTCTTGGATCCCACAAAGATTGACAAAGAAATGAAATCAATAGGCATTAAAGACATATTGTCACGAATAAAAATGGTTGCTTTAGACTCCTCAAACTTCTCATTATGAAGACCACTAATAAATAGAGTTTCTTTGGTTATCATATTGACCTTGTTGGTAGGTAGGAATATAGAGTAGAGAATACTCACCATTAAAAGTCAATTTGTTTGGCATGAATGATATATCTGGAAGGTTCACTTTACAACTTTGATGAGATATAGGAGTTATAGTGATCATGTTAACATACTTAAAACTAGTTAGTGCAATAGAATAATAAGGTTCATCCATAAAGTTAGAAAAATGTGTAAGAAAGGGATTTGTTTATATCTACAACTAATTATTATGTTTAGAAATGGTACCATTGTTTATTTGGTCTTGTATACCATAATCAAGATGGACACAATGCTTGATATCGTGACTTATTCAACAGACTAGACTTATCTCTAGGAGGGCTCTTAGATTGTCTTTCAGTAACTTTTTCAACACGTCATCCTAATAGGAATTAGATAAGTAAGTTAAGATTCTATTATGTTGCGATCACAATGTGTTCTTTTTGTGGTTTGATATATAGTTATTGTTGGAAATTTGGAGGAATTGATTATGTGTTGCATTGATGTTTGTCATTGATGTCAACACTAGCTTGTTTGGTTGTCTACAAGGTTCTGGTAGAGTGGTTAGATTGTGATGATGATCAGGAGACCAATCTCCGGTATGTTCCGATTGGTGGAATTGGTTTGGTTCGATTATTCATGTCATTCAGATGCGTGCCACATTCAGTTGGTTCAGGATTTGATGATCCAGAAGCTATCATATGTTCTAGTAAGCCTTTTGGTTACCAGTAAGGGTTTTACTGGTAGAGCTTTGTTGAAGATCTTTTGATGGATTTGATAAGTGGTGTTGGTGCAGCTTCTAGAAGGTTCTCAACATGCTGATTCTTATCATGTTCATGTTTCAGTTGATTGGTGGTGTTGCATTTGGCTTATGGAGACCTATTTTAGGTCCGGTGTTATTTCATCCTAGGTGATGGACCGGTTTGTGTAATTTGTTGGTGGATGCTTCTCATACGTTACCAGTTGTATTTA
The DNA here is from genome assembly GCF_030272615.1 of Cryptomeria japonica. Taxonomy (NCBI): domain Eukaryota; kingdom Viridiplantae; phylum Streptophyta; class Pinopsida; order Cupressales; family Cupressaceae; genus Cryptomeria; species Cryptomeria japonica. The sequence goes on from NC_081414.1 coordinate 295,874,077, forward strand.
TTGATTGGTTAATGTTGTTTCGACCTCAGGCCGACTTGGGTTATCATTGTAATGGATTTATTTTATTATCTTTTAGGTGGCCGACCTTATTGTTTAGGTCCAGGGTTTGTATAAATATGATGTAAGATCTCTTTGTAGATCATGGGTTATGGGATTATCTATGTGCGAATAAGTTGTAACCATATGCAGAGGTTTTGATTAATCATAGGTGATCGAATTGGGTTTGTGTAAGAGGTTTAAGACCTTTGGTATTGAGCTTAACTGGAACTGTACTCAGGCATATGATCAGATGCTATTCTTGTAGTTCAATCTTCTTTCCAGATTGTAGTCTGGAGATTTCTTGTAGTCAGTGAGGCTCCTTTGTGATGAGAAGTGCACATGTGCAGGTCCCTTATTGTAATCACATACTTACTACAAAAGTATCATTTGACTGTGGGTAGGGTTTCCCATCACGGTTTTTCCCTTTAGCGGATTTTCCACATACAAATCTTGGTGTTATGTGTTGTGGATGGATGGTATTTGGTTTATGATTTATGTTTGTGCTTAATTGGTATATCTGCTATTTCGGTATTTGGTTTATGCATTTCGGTAAAAGGTTTTTAAGTTCTTAAAGTTTCATAATCTATTGACAACTGATTCAGTCTCCCCGTCTCAGTTGTCCACCAGTTATCCTAACAATTATAATAATAGCTATAGGTTTATTTTTCTTGGACCTCCCAAAGGAAGGCATAGCACCATGACTATTGAGATGAGAGGATGAGGTGGAAACCCCATACTTTGTTAGGATCTATTGATAATCATGCAATGTAGTATGATAGATGTGAAAAAGAATAATAGTTCATTAGAAGGATCTTCTCCCTTAATGCCAATTGTAGATTTCCCATTAAAACCCTCTAAAGGTCAGAATATGGTAGGGCATAAGGGATTAGAGAATAAATAGATTGGTATCTAGAAATTAAATCAATGAGCTTCTTATGAGGTTATTATTTTCAATGGACAATATTAGTCAAATTGATCTTAGGTCTAAAGTTTGCCTTATAATGATGAAGGAATTGAAAAATGAAAAGATAAAGTTATATGGCAATACAGAAAACCAATCCAACATGGTATCTCTAAGAGGGCATGGGAAGATTTTTTTCATAGGTGGCCTTGGTATAAGAAATCACTACAAAGTGTAGTAAAAGATAACAAATACATTTGTGGATCTCCCCTTCCATCGTATTTGTCAAACTTTGGTATCTTTAGTCCCTGGGGTATAGGTACATGTTCAAAATATTTGGGCGTAGAGTGATTCGAAAATAACATGGCTGAAAGGTAGATTAGGAAGCATAAATAGTTGAATTGGATTACTATGATTGTATCTAACCCATTTTCTGTAACAATGTATTGAGGATGGGATTTAATGGAGGCATATTGGAAATGACTGTAGAAGTTTGAACCATGGATGTTGGAACATTAGAGGTAGGTCAATGAGGGATATGATATCCCCAAAGGAGGCTAAGAGACACTGATAGATGGAATTAGAGGAGGTATAAACATAGTATTAGTAGGATTATTAGAAGAAGGATGAGTTGTTATAATATTAGTATCAACCATCTGCACAAACACCTTAGGCATCAATACATTCCACTATATAACATTGATGTTTAACTGAGCATCAAAAGGTCGAGTCAAGATAGACGTGTTCGAAAGTACACGACTCTTAGCTATCTTCTTTAGTTCACATAGAAGTTTAGGGACCTTGTGATATGAGATGAATAATTCTCTCAAATTATCAACAACAAGTGCGACTTGAGTGTAAAGAGAATCTTGGTTAAGAAAGCCGTGAAAATCCCTCAAGTTCTCCTCCAATGACTAGACCTACTCAAAGGAGGCCCTAAAATCACATCTTGACATATTAGAGGAGGAGATTCAATGGGAGATTTTGATAGAGAATTTGAAAACATAGGAACATCATTGGGAGAATTAGGATTGTTTCAAAATATTGATCCTAGTTTAGGAGGACTATGAGAACACCTAGTTTTAGACATGTTTAAGTTCTACTAACTCCTTCTAACTATGTTTCAAGAAGTGGTAGACTATTTTGTGAAGCTCATAAGAGACTAACACAATGCACGATCCAAAAATCCTCTAGAAAAAAGAGATTAAAAATTCGCAAATATTTTCTACCAATAAGTTTATCTAATCTTGGACAAATTTTACTTAAGGAAGTGATCACATTGGGTTTACCAAAATGTAGAGTGGGAAAAGTGAGCTACAACAAAAGGAGATATATCCTCTGAGAGATCAACTTCCTATAGTTACACACTCAATTAAACCAAAAGTAATTAGAACCTTCATGTTTATCTTATTAATTATGAATTTGAATTTTAACTCAGGAAGTCTTATACATATTTGTTTATATCATGAACAAAGAATATAAATAAATTATGGGGACTTAAAAAATAGAAAGTGCAGTCACATAGGTCTTCCAAATAGTTTAGCTATAGATCTATATCCGAGACATTTACACAATGTGAAACATTGGCATCTTGTACATGTAGAAAATAAAACTATCACGAGAAAATGATAATACAATCTTTCATAGATTTTGAGGTTGGGAAATGGTACAGTGTGATGAAATAACAATTAATGATAGCTATATATTAATTTAAACTTAATGGAGAAATAAAAAAGAAAATGAGGAGATATCACCCAAGATGGTGGAAAGTTGCAAGAGCTTCCATGGGATAGTCTCTCTTCAAGACTTGCACACATAAGACCAAAGAGAAATTTTGGGGTGACTATATAAGATCTTGCAATAGTCAAACCCCTGTTTTGTTGTTTCTACCTCCATGGATAACCAAGATGGAGAGATAAAAGACATACAAAGATACAACTAAAATAACTTTATACTATCGAATTAAAGATAATGCAATATGTTGAAAGAGAGTTTCGAAGACACTAGTTAACAATCTTTTACTAGAGCAAGATAAACTATCTAAAGGAAAAAGTTTCCTTCACACAAATGTCATCGCAAAGGATGAGCATGCTCTAAAGCTTGAATTGATGGCATCAATGTGATAATTAGAGCTTCATCATAATACCATGTAAGATAAAAGAGAAAGAGTGTTGTGGAGTTTTCTAAAAAATAGAGAGAGTGTGAGTTGTCGTTGAAGAGATCAATTTTTGGAGTCACAGATTCTAGTAGGATGCAGGTGCACGCAGTCACAGATTCTAGTAGGATGTAGGTGATCATGCAACATCTACATGTAGTGTACGAACATTTGTGAAAAATCAAACTAAAAAGATTGGAGAGTTAGACATATTTATAAAATTAGAGCATCTTAATTTGATTAAGGATCATATTGCATAATCCTATTTTAATAATTAAAAGGGGAGGCTCATGTGATGTGAAATTGCTGGCTATGCAATTTACAATATTACAAAAACCAAAGAAAACTTAGAGAGAAACTTTAGACGGATGTAACATAAAACAAATGCGTGTGGTGTATGGCAATGATTGAATCACTTCTATGAGCGAAAAAACCCGATCATTCTTCTTTCGGCTTTGAAAGAAAAACCTCGATTCAAGTGTCAATGGGTAGTCGAGCCCTCTTGTATGATCTGGCAAATCATGTATGGCAGATTTCTCACCCACTTGTAAACCTATGAAATAATTTAGATTTCCGGTTATAATTTCTGTCTGAATTGTATGATCTTTTCATTCATTCATAATATTTCAGTCTCAGAGCCCGCCAAGGTGCGCCATACAAGAAAGCCTTAAAGAGTTATATTTAGGGTTATTACAACGCGGCGAGTAAGAGATTCAGGCAGCTGAGAAAACATCGGCGCTATGGATTCCATCAAGGAGGTAAAATAAATATGAACATTTCTTTTGAAATTAGGTGGGCACACATGACAGTATTAACACTTTTTTTTGGTGAAATTTGCAGGAGAAATCTGATGGACGACAGAGTCAACTGGAGGAAGCAGACCATGAAAAGCCCTTGGAAAAGCCACTGATTAAGCGAGATGTTTTCATTCCATTCATGGTCATTTTGATTACAGACATGGCCATTTTTGTATGTAGTGGATTCCATTACCTACTCACCGCCATGAAAGTTAAGGGCCTTTTTTTAAGTATAATTTTTGTGGGTACTATTGTTGTATATTTTACTGTGGCAATAGTACTTGTGATTACTAAGGCTTGGAGAACAGGCTGTACAATTCTCCTTGTCTATTTGAATTCAGCGGTATTCAGTTATTTGAGTTCCCTTGCAGCTCAATACACTGTGATGTCGTCATGGCTTTTTACCAGTCTCTGTTTTTTCACTGTAGCACTCACAGCTTTTCATTGGTTTGAATTATTTTGCTGAGTCTCCTGCAGAGTGGGTAGATTTTGTCAAGACGCTTTGAAAACATTTTTTTCTGTAATCAGGATGTACAGATGAAAAGACTTTTTAACCCTTTCTGTTTTTTCAGTAGATAATGGATTCTCTTTTTCAGTAGATATATAGAGCGAGGCAAAGATGGCCACTCATAGGTTTTGGTTGCTTCTGTATCAGGAGGAGGCCATATTTCTTTATGTTTATAATACATAATACCAAGCTTTCCCTGTTTTTATAATACAGGATAGACTTTGTTACTTGCAATCAGATATTTGAGTTACAGTAAAATCAATTTGATATTTCAATATTTGCTCTTAAATGCTAACACAACTGAATGCTCTCTATTCTAAACCAAATTTGCAGAAACAGATTAATGTTTTATAACTTTCTGATTTTATACTTCATTTTTTCATTACTCTTCGTAATTCAAGCTTTCTCCCAGTTACCCGTCATGTATTTCTGTTGTTTAGTTTTTTAACTAATTCTTTAACTGAGATGATAAAAAACTTTCTTCCTTTTACGTTAGTTCTGGTTAATGTTAGGCATGATGCGGAAGAGAGATTATTCAGAATTTCCATGTTTTTAATCCCACACTCTCTAGGTAATAATAAACAAGGGGATTATAATAATATAAAGATGAACAGAAATGCCGTCAAAGTAACGTGTTATTAGTTTATTTGTCCATTTGATGCATGAAATAATATTTGAAAAATATTTTTGTGATTTTTGAGATATTTAAAATAGGTTTAACATTTTTAAAGAGTTTTTGTTATTAACATTGTAAATTAAGATTATAAAAAATAAATATTTTTTTCAATTTTAATTTTATAATTAAATTATTTATAATTATTATAAATATTTAGTAAGTTAATATAATTAAATATAATTATTATAAATATTTACTAAGTTAATATGAATTATATTTGAATAATTTTAAATAATTAATTAATTATAATAAATAATTAATAATAAATAATTATAATTGCTATTTATATTTGATTTTTAATTAATAATAATTAATTTTTTAATAATAAGTGATTGCTTAAATATCTTAAAAATAATTAAAACTAGCAATCATGCGTAAAATAATTTGGTCTATTAGTTGCATAAATTTGTGAAATACATAGAGAGATACATATATAGAGAGCGAGAGATGGAAGGAGAGAGGAAAAGGGAGAAATAGATAACATCAAATGTGCTAAAAAAGAATTGAGGTGAAAAATAAAATAAAAATTTAGAAAGGTTAGACTAGGCTATCTGCATTTGTACCCACCTCTCTCACTTGTTTTTCTCTTGTGCCTCCCTATCCTTCTTTATATCCACCTCTTTCTTTTTCTCTATATCTTTGTCAGCTATCTCTCATTTTTGTTAGATACTTGAGAATAATAAGCTACTGGAGGGGGTAAACCTCAAATTATTTCTAATGAAAACAAATTTTACATAATGATGATAATGTGAATCTTAATAGGGCTTAGGGGACAAACAATTCTCTTTGTCTATTTGAAATCAACATTATTTGGCTATAAAATTAGAAGAATGTGTAGGAAAGGGATTTGTGTATATCTACAACTAAATATTATGTTTAGCAACCTATCTATTTGAATTATACTTTTTACTATCGAGAAGGATGATACAATTGTTTATTTGGTCTTGTATAACATAATGAAAATGGACACAATGATTGATATCACGAACTAATACTTAGCGATATTGGCAAAAGATTTGTACATTAGACCAGCTAGGGTATGGTTCATTATTAGGGAGTAGTCTTCTCTCTAGGAGGGCTATTAGATTGTCTTTTAGTAACTTTTGCAGGACACTCTAATAGGAATTAGACAACTTAGTAAAGATTCTATTATGTTGTGATTGCAATGTGTTCTTCTCAAGGGCCTAAGGTATAGTTATAACATTAGCTATAGCTTTACCCCTAGAGGAAGATGTGGCTTCATGACTATTGAGATGAGAGGATGAGATGGAAACCCCATACTTTGTTAGGATCTTTTGATAATCATGTATTGCAATACACATATGTGGAATAAAGAATACTTCATTAGAAGGACCTTCTCCCTCAATGCCAAGTGTAGGATTTCCCATAAAAAACCCTATGGAGGTTAGAATTTGGTAGGGCAAAGGGATTAGGGAATAAATAAATTGGTACCCAAAAATGAAATCAATGGCCCTCTTATGAGGCCCTTATTTACAATGGAGGATATTAGTGTTCTACTGATCTTAGGTATAATATTGGCCTTAAAATGATGAAGGAATTGATTCATTAATTTCTCAAATGAAAAAGTAGAGTTATATGGCAAAGTGGAAAAGCAATTGAACATGGTACTTTTGAGAGACCATTGGAAGGTTTTTTCTAATAGGTGGCCTTGGTATAAGAAATCACTAGAGTGTAGTGAAAGAGGACACACGCGTATGTGGATCTCCCTTTCTATTATATTTGTCAAAGTTTGGTGTCTCTAGTCCCTAATGCATAGGCGTGTTCATAATATTCAGGCCTAGAGTGCGTCAGAAATTATATGGCTGCAAGGTAGAAGCATAAATAGTTGAATTGGCTACCAATTATTGTACCTAACCCTTGTTCTATGACAAAGTATTGAGGATAGGATTTAATGGAGGTAGATTTGCCATGGCGGTATAAATTTGAATCGTGGATCTTGGAACATCAGAAGCAGGTAGAGGAGGGATATGATATCCCCAAAGGAGGCTAAGAGACATCGATAGATGGAATGAGAGGAGGTATACATATAGTGTTAGTAGGATTTTTAGAAGAAAGATGAGTTTTTATAAGATTAGTATCAATCGTATGCGAAAACACCTTAGGCATCGACACATTCCATTGTATACTATTGATGCTTGATTGAGTGTCAAAAGTTTGAGTCAAGACTAACGTGTAGGAAGTACACGACTCTCAACTATATTATTTAGTTCACATAGAAGCTGAAGGACCTTGTGATATGAGATGAGTAATTCTCTTAGATTCTCAATAGTAGGGGCCACTTGAGTGTAAATAGAATCTCGGTTAAGAAAGTCTTTGAAATCTCTCAAGTTCTCCTCGAGAGACTAGACCTTCTTAAATGGCGCCTTGAAATTGCATCATGATATATAGGAGGAGGAGATTCAATGAGAGACTTTGGTAGAGAATTTTAAAATATAGAAACCTCATTGGGAGAATTAGGATTGTTTGAAAATATTGGTCTTAGTTTGGGAGGACTATGAGTACGCCTAGTTTTAGAGATGTTTAAGTTTCACAAACTGTTTCTAACTATGTTTCCAAGAGTGGTAGATTGTGTCATGAAGCTCATAAGAGACTAGTTACACAATGCACGGTCTAAAAAACCTCAAGAAAAAAGAGAAGAAAAATTTGCAAAATTTTTCTACCAATAGATTTATCTAATTTTGCACAAATGTTTACCCAAGCAAGTGTTCACATTGGGTTCACCAGAATGTAGAGTGTGAAAATTGAACTATATTGAACAAATTGGAGGCCTTTAAAATATATTTAAAAAAAATAATGGTTGCCTACACCCTATAGAAAAGAACAAATTATTGATTTTTCTAATAGCAAAGTAGGGAGTAGATCTACTAGATGGTATAGTGACATCACAAATAACTTGAATAATTTCAACTAACGTAGCTGTGTTCAACTCCTCAAATTCATTAACATGGATAAACATAATGAAGGATCTTTGGTGTTGAAACATGGGAAGTAGTTGGACCTAGTGAGCTTCATATATGACTTTTGTTTATTCTTTGATTTTTTTAATGTTTTCTTGATACAACTTTTTGGGGTTTTATTTGCCTATAAATCTACCGGCAACATTTTGTTAATATATGGTATAGGAAGTGGATTCAAGTCTTTCTTTGGATTTCCTACTATATAGCTACTAAAAAACCCACACACACAAATTTTTTTCTTTGTTTTACTTGATTTATAAAACATTTTCATTTTTTTCCAGGAAAACATAATTAAATTAAAAGTAAGATTCATCAAATGTTTATAGGTGAACATTCTCTTCTGTACCCCATGTTTGAGGGTCAATGATTGTGTAAGGAAAAACATATATCTAACAAATACAATGCATGCGGCATTAGTTAGTCGAGTTATGCCCATCTACATTTTGCTTCTTCTTACTTATCTTTTCCTCCATGTCAATAGCTCAAAATGCTTTAGAGAGTTCTCTATCATGTTTTTATTTTGAACAAAGCTACATATTGAAAACATATTAGAACATAGAATTTCTTGTCATGGTAATTAGGCAACAAATTATACATTTTTGATACCTCTTCTACAATTTCTTGTATCTTACTATTTTTCTTGAGAAAGGATAATAGATTTGACATCAACCTTTCAATTTCAAATGACCTATTTCGAAAAGTTCCTAAAATATATAATCATAATAATTCAATTATTAGAAATTCCTTTTGAAACCTAAGTTGTTCCTAAGCATTGCCACTTTTTAAAGTTTGTTTACAGGATATCACAATTTGTTTATATGAAACTAATGTGTGGGGTGTATATCTTACAAGGCAATGATTGAATCAAAGCTCAATTCATGCTGCACTGCTGTACGTAACAATTTCAGCAAAGAAAAACCTCGATTCTGGTGTCAATGGGAAGTCGAGCCCTCCTTTAGTTTCTGCCACGTCTCTCACAAAAAAAACCCGCCTGCTCTTTATCATTTAGTCCTTCATGCTCTTGTAACAGACTACCCACTAACCACGACATTTCTCTGTTGAGCACGCAGTTCAAAACCAGAAACTCCCTCCATCTGTCATCTCACTTTTTCTTTCCTCTTCTTGCAGATAAATATAAGATGTCCTTCCTACGCGGTGTATGACTGAGAACAGGAATGAATGGGAGTTCAAGACTGAAACAAGGCTTCTCAAGCTCGGGTGAGTGATATATTTGTTCTCTCTTCTATGTTTTTCTTGCTTTACGATTTCTCGTATCTTTAGTTCGTTGTACGTATGTAACATAATACCCACTAAGCCTTTCATGGTAAATTAAACACGCCATCGTTTCACTGTATATTTGTTCTCACTTGTATATTTTTCTTGCTATATTCGTTCAAGACTGATACAAGGCTTCCCGAGCTCGGGTAAGTGCTATATTTGTTCTCCCTTCTATGTTTTTCTTGCTATATTTGTTTTTCTACTTTTGAAGCTTCAAATATTGTTCGCATTCGATATTGAAATATGTGAACTTCGTTTCTAGTGTTTGTTCTGACCAGAGAATCACTTCACCCCCTCGAAGCTCATACACATCTAATATTTGCTTGCTATGTGCAGTGTGTAGGTGGAGAAGGCAACAGGTATAATTTATTTCAGTTATAGCTCATTTACATCCATGTTTTGAATCTATATCATTTTACAGTTCTGTCAGTCTGTACTGCAAATCGTATTATCGTTTTATAGGCTTGCCAGTGTATACTGCAACTAGATTTATAGTTTATGCTTCTGGTTATAATTTCTGTCTGAATTGTATCATCTTTTCATTCATTCATAATATTTCAGCCTCAGAGCCCACCAAGGTGCGGCATACAAGAAACCCTTAAATTTTTGCATTTAGGGTTATTACAACGCGGCAAGTAAGAGATTTAGGCATCTCAGAAAACATCGGCGCTAATGGAAACCATAAAGGAGGTAAAATACATTTGAACATTTGTTTTTGAATTAGGCCAGGCACACATGAAAGTATGAACACTTCTTTGGGTGAGATTTGCAGGCGAAATCTGATGGACAACAGAGTCAACTCGAGGAAGCAGATAAGCCCATGGGAAAGCTACTGTTTAAGGCCGACGTTTTCATTCCATGCATGGTCGTTTTGATTACAGACATGGCCATTTTTTTATGTAGTGGATTCCATTACCTACTCGCCGCCATGAAAGCTAAGGGCCTTTCTTTCAATACTATTGTTGTATATTTTAGTATGACAATAGTACTTGTGATTACTAAGGCTTGGAGAACACGCCGTAGAATTGTCCTTGCCTATTTGACTTCAGCGGTATTCGTCTATTTGAGTTCCCTTGCAGCTCTTTTCACTGTGATGCCTTCATGGCTTTTTATCACTCTGTGTTTTCTTACTGTAGCACCCGCAGCTTTTGATTCGTTTTTATTATTGTGCTGAGTCTTGCTGGCCTGGAGGCCTGAGTGGGCAGATTTTGTCAAGACTCTTTCAAGACAGTTCTTTCTGTAATCAGGACCTACACATGAAAAGACTTTTTAACCCTTTCTATATTTTCAGTAGATATATAGAGCGAATGAAATTTAACAATGGTGAAATTTTGTTGTTTGATATCCTTGTCATTTTCACTGTCATATATATATAAGATAAAATACATAGAAAAAGGCAACCATTTAGTTGTCAGAAAAAAACCCACCATAGTTGATAAACATAAGTGACGGATATCTATAAATTTTGTTTGTAGTGTTAGTTTAGGTTTTGTTGATTTTTTTAAAAAAATTTAAATATAAAATTTATCATATTATTTTGTTTTGCAAAAGATAAATTAAAACATTAACATTCACATGTTTAATATTATTATTTTTATTTGTTTAATTATACATATTATGGTCACTAATCATGTCATTCACACATTTTCTAGAGTTTTGCACCATTGTCTACTTAGTGAGAATATAATTTAGGTTGAACACATCATGAGCTTTTCTTATTAGCATAAGCCATCACCTCATACTAACCATGATCTATGACACAATTTTAGTGTGCTAGCATAGGAACACGAAAATTTGATGACATATTGAAATAAAGTCATCACTTTGAGGTTTTAAGAATGAAATGTTTGAATTTGAATTGATATTAGTAGGAAGTATTGCTTGATAAAGAGTCTAGATTTAATGTGATTTAAAGGCACAAACAAAACATATGGATAGATTGAGTTATTTGTAGTAAATAGAGGAAATTCACAATGCTAAACTTGAAGTTAATTTGCATTTTTTTGGGTGTAATATTGACATACCCACTGAAGTTAATTTCAAATTCTATGGAAGGTTTCTTGCTCATAAGATTTGTTTATAATTCTTCATATATCCGAGATTTTGAAGAAAATTAGGTTACTACTTATCTATAGGATTGGGGTCTAACAAATCAATTCCTAAGCTAACAAATATATATAAAAACATATCATAAAGAGGTAGATGCATTAAAATAGTGATGGATATTAGGGTGGATCAAGCATTGCCAAAATTTTACATCTATATTTTACTATGGATAAAGCAAAGGGAGTTTAACTTATTTCCTTTGACTGCTCATATTCAATAATTTTAGTATTTAATTAACCATTAGGTTGCCAAGTAATTCTTGTACTAGCTCATATGGCATCAATTGACATAGCTTAAGCTCCTCTTATCCTTCATTACTCCTCATCCATCAAAATCACATTTTCATGTCGACATAGTGTACAAGGTTAATTGATTTGTAACATGGGTTGTATGGTGATGCATTGAGATTTACCAAGGTTTTACAAAGAGTTAAAAATTTGTAGAGTTATATAAAATAAAGTTTATTAAGAGAAACTCTTTTAGCACATTTCAAGTGTAAATTTAGGTAGAAACAAGATTTAAAAAAAAAGTTGCGTCACACTTCTATTTATATGAGAAATAGAGTTTCAATATATGTATGGAACCTTTCTTTTATTGCATGAAATTTCATTCAATATTTAATATAATTGACTTGATTGAAAATTATATTAATGTTTTATATTATAATTTATTAACCAATTATTATTAATATTGTACATATATCAAATTTTGTGAAAATTTTCTATATAGCAGAATACTAATCTAGCATGAAAGAAGAAACAAAACTTGTAGAGAAAAAAAATTTAGAAAATAAAATTCAATTCTTATATTCATCATATCAAATCGTGTAAAGATTGCATTATTTATACAAAGTAGCACCACTGCAAGAGGTGAAATTATGATGAAGAGAAGAGTCTATTAAAACAATGCACTAGCATGCAATCTTGAGTTTTTTTTGATTAACAAAGAAGACTATGTTAGAACAGACGTTGATGTTGGAACTAACGTTGAGCGCTTAGTTAGAGTTAACATTAATCTAACAAATTTCATTTATAGAGTATTAAATTATTGGTTATTGTCATCAAGGAGCATTACTATAGCAAACATTAGATGCAATTAGTTTTGACTAATGTGCCAATGAGATATCAAAATTTTAAAACATTCGTATGGTAATACCCACTGATGGTGAACGTTTGTTATTATTCTTGCCTATCATATATATTTATAAACAACCTATGACATATATTTGTAAATTTTTCTTGTAGCTCTAGATCAAAGGTTAGATTAGGTTGCAATAAGCTTCCTCACTTAATTTTAAGACAAGATTTATCTCAAACATTGTTGTGTTTTGTATTGTCTTGTAAAAGATGAATTAAAACACTAACACCAATATATTCCAAAACATTATTTTTCTTTATCTAACTACCCACATTATGGTCACTAATCATGTTATCCAAACATTTTCTATACTTTTGTACAATTATATGCTTAGGCAAAAATACATTTTTGGTTGAACACATCATGAGATTTTTTTATTAGCATAAGACATCACATGGTATTAACCATAACAAAATTCCAATGTGCTAACATATAATGAAAATTTGAGAACATATTAAAATAAAGTCATCACTTTGAGGTTTTATAAATAAAAGGTTTGGATTTGAATTGATATTAATTGAAAATGAAATTGCTCATTTAAGAGTTTAGATTTAATGTGATTAAAGGCCCAAATAAAGCATATGGGCAAAATGAATAATTTGTAGTAAGAGAGGAAATTGGCAATCCTAGGTTGAGTTGATTTGCATTACTTTGAGTGTAACATTGGGTGCTTGGCATGCTCAATTAAGATTATTTCAAAGTTTTTGGAAGGTTTCTTACTAATAAGATTTTCTAAAAGGTAATCTCACAATAACGGTTCCTACTTTTTGGCCAAAGTAGGACATTGAAATCAACATTTTCTGACACCTATAACACCTAAACTATCCTATTCCCTAAAACCTATACCCTAAAAAAAATGTATACTCTAAACACTATACCATATACTTAGAGAGAGAGAGAGAGAGAGAGAGAGAGAGAGAGAGAGAGAGAGAGAGAGAGAGAGAGAGAGAGAGAGAGAGAGAGAGAGAGACCTAGATGAGGAGAGAGAGTGGTGAGATAGATGGAGGGGGATAGAGAGAGGTGGGTAATGATACATGGATGGAGATGTAGAGAGGTAAAGAGGGAGAAAGGGAGAAACCTAAAGAGTAGAGAGAGATATTGGGAGGGAGATGTGATGATCTGCACAATGGAGAGATATAATAAGAGAGTGAGATATGGAGATAGATATGGGGGTAAGGAGGGAGAGGGAGATAGAGAGAGGGGGGAATAAAGGAAGGGAGAGACCTAGAAAGGGGAAGGAGGGATAAGAGGAGAGATAAAAGAACAAAGAGAGAAAGGAGTAAGAGGAGATTGAGGGAGAGGTAGACATAGAAGGAGTGAAAGACCTAGGGAAGAAGAAAATAGAGAGGTGAGGGGAGAGAGAGAAGGAGAGTGTTTAGAAATAGATAGGGATAAAAGGGGAGAGAGATAGAGTTGGAAAGATAGGGAGAGAACTAGAAAGGGGATAGATAGATAGGTGAGAGAACTAGAGGAAGAAAAAGAGATGAGAGACCTAGATTGCAAGAGAGAGGGGTAAGATGGATAGAGGGAGATATAGAGAGATGGGTGATGAGACAAAAATGCAGAGGTAGATAGGTGGACAGTATGGGAAGGAGAAGCCTATAGAGAGGAGAGAGAGGTGAAAACATAGACAATAGAGAGAGAATAGAAGGGGAAAAGAGAATACTAGAGAGTGGGGTAGGGAGATAGATGTGGGGGTATGTATGGATGGGGATATAGAGAGGAAGAAGGGGAGAAAGGGAGGGAGATACCTAGATAGGGTAGGGAGGGAGAAGAGGAGAGACACAAGAACAAAAAGGGTAGTAAGAGGGGATGGATGGAGAGGTAGATATGGAGGGACTGAGAGAGCTATGGAAGGAGGAGATAAAGAGGTTAGGGGAGAGAGAGAAGAGAAGGAGAGAAGGGATAGGGTTAAGGGTGGAGGGAGAGAGAGGTAGAGAGGGAGGGAAAGAACTACATAGGGGACATATAGATAGGTGAGAGACCTAGAGGGGTAAAGAGAGGTGATAAAAATAGATAGAGAGAGTGCCATATTTGGTGCTCGCCAAATGTGAAAAGTGTAAGTTTATTGAATAGGGAGAGTACCATATTTGGTGCTCGCCAAATTATTTGCATTGTAATACAACAACCCTTTGGGTTGGATTATTCTTGGGAATCCAATGCAAAGGGTTGGATGACCATTTCAAGCTTGAGAAATTTTTTTATCAGAAGATTATTAAATTTCACATATTTTTGGTGATGCTGTCCATTAGGTTTGCACATGTTTGAATGAAAATAAAAATACACCATGGTGGCCTTAAGCTCTCTGTTAGTATCCAACCATGTAATTTGTTTCACATTTTAATTTTGTTAAGGCTTTCATCTTTAATTTATTTTATAAGTGTGTCCATTTTCGGTAAAAAACCAACATGTGCTATTTTGGGCTTAGTTTTTTACACATTCATTAAATTTTTAAATAAATTACATTTTTAGAAACTAGACTCCATTCTACACACTTAAAATAATAAGTTTTGATTTTTTATTAGTTTTGAATAATTTTAGGGTGGGACACTCAATTTTTTATTTTTTAGGATGTGTCCACTTCGAAAATTAGTAAAAAATAATATACTCACTAAAAAATTAGCTAAAAGATTTGGCATATACTACAATGTGTTAGCTAATTTCTCACTGAAGTGTTTTTAAAAATTCTAAAAAGAAAATTTTTGGGGGCCCACAACAAATGCTATGCTATATTTTTTGCATAAAAACATGACCACTTTCTATGGCCCCCCTTTTTGAAACCCTTAATCTCCATTTTCAAAACAAATTAATAGTTTCTAAAGTATACTTAGAGCACTTTGATTTTTGTTCTTGTTGCATCTACAGATTTGGAGTGTAACTATGTTCAATTTGTCGTTGAAGTTCAGACTCTGCTGATTTTTTTTAAAATGTGGCATTTTAAGATCCCGTTTTGGTACCACATCTAGGTGCACATACCCATGATATCTTCATACAAAGGTACCTTTGTTTGAAGTCCCTTGTTAGGCACTAAGTAATTCTTAACAGGGGACATTCTAACGAAGGTCCTTATATAAAAAAATGAATTAATTTTATAAGTTTGACCTTTGTTCAAGGGCTAACCAACCAGCCTAAAATTATTATTTCTTGTATTTTATATTACACACCCATACACATATATAAGAGTTTTTGTTACCTATTTTTAAAATCAAAATAACATGACAATTTTGCACTTTTGTTCTATTGGACTTTGGAGGAGAAAAATTTTGACAAAGAAATTATCAAGTCATATTTTACAAAGGAGATGGAAAATAAAAGGACAATGAAAAACAATAAATTTCATTATCACATTCAATAGGAAAAGGAAAAAAATTATGTGAAGAAAGAAAGCAAAGATATTATAGACAAAGACAAGGTATGGATTTTTAAATTTCTATTTAATATTGTTCCCAAAATATTAGTTTTTAGTGGAAAGATTTAAACTTTATGTATATAATGTTTTATAAGTTGACTTTTAAATAGTCTAGAGGGTAAATTCACTTAGAGGTGAATCCTTTGTTAGTATGTGATAATTGATCATGTTGTTGGGCTTAAATTTTTGGTGACTAAAATCATTTCAACTAATGTAGCTATGTTCAACGTCTCTTCAAATTCATTAACATTGATAAACATAATCAAAGATATTTGTGGTTGAAACATGAGAAGAAGTTGCGTCTAGTGAGCTGCATATATGACTTTTTTTTTTCACAAATTTTCTTAATGATTCCTTGGTACAACTTTTTGGGGTTTTATTTTCCTAGAAATAGGGATAACACTTTGTAGTATATTTTACTGTGATTACTAAGGCTCGGAGAACATATGGTACAATTGTCCTTGCCTATTTGGCTTCAATGGTATTCGTCTATTTGAGTTCCCTTGCAGCTCTATACAGAGCAAGATAGAAATGGCCCGCAGGCTGCTTTTGTATCAGGACGAGGCCATATTTCTTTATATTTATAATACATATAAAAAAGATAAAATACATAGAAAAAAGGCAACCATTTTGTTGTCCGAAAAAAAACCAGCATAGCTGATAAACATAGGTGACGGATAATTCGTATATTTTGTTTGTAGTATTGGTTTAGATTTTATTGAGGTTTTATCTTAATTTAAAGAATTTTTTTATGATATTTTTTTTGTAAAGATAAATTAAAACATTAACTTTCACATGTTTAATATTATTATTTTCATTTATTTAACTATTGATATTATTGTGTCAATCATGTCATCCACACATTTTCTAGAATTTTGTACCATTCTATGCTTAGGTGAGAATATAATTTAAGTTGAACACATCATGAGCTTTTCTTATAAGTATACACCATCACCTCATACTAACCACAATCTACGATACAATTTTAGTGTGCTAGCATATGATCATGAAAATTTGATGACATATTGAAATAAAGTCACCACTTTGAGGTTTTAAGAATAGAATGCTTGAATTTGAATTGATATGAATAGGAAGTATAGCTTGATTAAGAGTCTAGATTTAATGCGATTTAAAGGCACAAACAAAACATATGGATAGATTGAGTATTTTGTAGTAAATAGAGGAAATTGACAATGCTAAATTTGAAGTTAATTTGCATTATTTTGGATGTAATATTGACATACCCACTTAAGTTAATTTCAAGTCCATGGAAGGTTTCTTACTCATAAGATTTGTTTATAATTTTTTATATATCCAAGATTTTGAAGAAAATTAGGTTACTATTTATCTATAGGATTGGGGTCTAACAAATCAATTCCTAAGCTAACATATATATATATATATATATTAAAAACATATCATCAAGATGTAGATGCATTAAAATCATGGTGAATATTAGGGTGGATCAAGCATTGCCAAAATCTTACATCTATATTGTAATATAGATAAAGCAAGGGTAGTTTACTCTAACTAACTTACTTTGATTATTCATATTCAATAATTTTAGTATTTAATTAACCATTGGGTTGCCAATTAATTCTTGTTCTAGCTCACATATGTCATCAATAAACATTCCTTAAGCCGCTCTTATCCTTTATTACTCCTCATGCATCAAAATCACATTTTCATGTCAACATAGTGTACAAGGTTAATTGATTTGCAACATGGTTTGTATAGTGATAAATTGAGATTTACCAAGGTTTTACAAAGAGTTCCAAACTTGTAGAGTTATGTAAAATATATAAGTTTGATAATGGATATCCTTCTCTTGTAGCTAGTAATATGTGAAGGTTGGAGTGTTGATGCTTTAGTGAGTTTTTTCCTTGTTATCCTTTTGTTTTGTTAAACTGATGAAATAAATCTTGATGCCTCTATTGAAATTTTTTTAGGATTCAATATTTTAATGAAAACACATGGGTATGTATCAATAAGACATATATTTTATTTGCGTAGTAAAATCATATTATCCAACTTAGTCTAGAAGCAACATCCTATGGTGGTGGATTTGTCCATAGATAGTTTTTGTATATTTATAGTGGTCTAAATTGTTCATTCAGATTTTTTTCATAGTGTATGTGGAAGATTTATTAAAGGAAATTGCTTGAGCACATTTGAAGTGTAAATTTAAGTAGAAACAAGATTTTTTCAAAAGTTGTGTCACACTTAGTTTTATATGAGAAATAGAGTTTCATTATATCTATGGAACCTTTCTTGTATTGCATGAAATTTCATTCAATATAATTGAACTGATTGAGCATTATATTAATGTTATTGGACTACACATTGTAGTATTAATGTTGTATATTATAATATTATTCAATTATTATTGATATTGTACACATATTAAATTTTATTTATAATATAAAATTATTGGTTATTGTCATCAAGGAGCATTATTATAGCATACATTAGGTGCAATTAGTTTTGACTAATGTGCCAATGAGAAATCAAAATTTTATAACCTTCATATGGTAATACCCATGGATGGGGAAAGTTTGTTGTTGTTCTTGTCTATCATATATATTTATAGAGAACCTATGACATATATTTGTAAATTTTGCTTGTCTAAATCAAAGGTTAGATTAGGTTGCATTAAGCTTCCTCTCTTAATTTAAAGACAAGATTTATGTCAAACATTGTTGTGTTTTGTATTGCCTTGTAAAAGACAAATTAAAACATTAGCATTCACATATTTCAAAACATTATTTTTATTTACCTAACTATCCACATTATGATCAATAATCATGCCATCCAAATATTTTCTATACTATTTTACAATTATATGCTTAGGTGAGAATATAATTTTGGTTGAACACGTCATGGGATTTTTATTTGCATAAGTCATCACATGGTATTAACCATGACAATTTGAGAGCATATGATGATGAAAATTTGAGCACTTATTAAAATAAAGCCATCACTTTGAGGTTTTATAAATAAAAGGTTTGGATTTGATTTGATATTAATAGAAAATAACATTTCTCAATCAAGTGTCTAGATTTAATGTGATTAAATGCCCAAACAAAGCATACGGGCAAAATGAGTAATTTGTAGTAAGAGACCTAAAATTGGCAATGCTAGGTTGAAGTTGATTTACATTGTTTTGAGTGTAACATTAGGTGCTTGGCATGCTCAATTAAGATAATTTCAAAGTTTTTGGAAGGTTTCTTACCAATAAGATTTTCTGAAGGGTAATCCCACAATAATGGTTCCTACTTTTTGGCCAAAGTATGACATTGAAATCAATATGTTGAACTAAATCTTCATTTTTTGACATCTATAACACCTAAACCATTAAGAATTTGAAGTTGATGCAAACGAGTGATTTGTGAGGTTTTACTTGTAGATTCTAGTTATATTTGTTTAAAAGAATTTAAAGTTAAATAGTAAATTTTTACATAACATTTAATAACTTGTTTTTTATATTAAACAACTTTTTTTTAAAAGTAGCATTGATGTATGTCATCATGCATAACTTTTTTCTATGTATTAAGATTCAAGTTTCTTTTGGAACAATGACATCTATACCTAATCATAGATATTTTTCGGAATTATTTGTCACTAATTTACTATTTTTTCACATGTGTAGAACATAGAAATTGATGTTTGGTGAAAAACCTATGTTCATTAAAATATAAAAAATAAATTTATAATAAAACTAAAATATATTCAAATTATACTTGTAATAATCATTTCGAGGGCTACAATATTGCAAGTTGATTTTTCAAGTTCATTTCATTTGTAGGTCCAACTTGAGCTGAGAAAAATTAAAGAGGGATGGTAGAGAGGCCGAGCCAATGACCTTCAAATGAAGGTAAGAACCTCTGAATGAAGGTAAGGGTCTTCCATGGGCCTTCAAATGATGGTTCCTTTGTTCGAAGGCCCTTTTAAGGCACCAAGTAATTTTTAACAAGTGACCTTCAAACAAATTTCCCTAAATAAAAAAATGAATAATTTTTTTAAGGTTGACTTTCATTCAGTGGCTAGCCAACCAACCTAAAATTATTATTTCTTGCATTTTGTATTACATAATATATATGAGGGTTTTTTTTTAACTTTTTTAAAATCAAAATAGTAAGACAATTTTGTGCTTTTGTTCTATTGGGAGACTTTGGAGGAGCAATTTTTTTACAAAGGACTTATCAAGATATATATTACAAAGAAGGAGATGGGAAATAAAAGGACAAGGTAAAATAAAATTGCATGACCACATTCAACGAGGAAAGGTAAAAAATTTACGTGAAGAAATAATGCAAAGATATTATAGACAAAGACAATGTATGTATTTTTTAATTTCTATATTATATTGTTCCAAAAATATTAGTTTTTTAGTCAAAATATTTATACTTTTATGTATATAATGCTTTAATGTTGACTTCTAAATTGTCTAGAGGTTAAATTAACTTAGAGATGAATATGATTTTGGTATGTGGTGATTGATCATGCTATTGGACTTGTGATTGATGATGTATCTAGTTGAGGTTTTACCTTTCACTTCCTCCCTGCCTCCTTTTATCTCTACCTTGCCTTTCCTCCTTACCCCCATCTCTATCCTTGCATCCCTCCCTCTCTCTTTTTCACTCTCCCTCTCTTATTATTTCTCTCCCCATCTCTCTCCATTCTCTTGATCACTACCTTTCCCTCCCACCTTCTTTCTCTCCCCCTCTAGAAGTCTCCTCCATCCCTCCCTTTTTACCTCTCTACCTATCCATCACAATGGGTATTAATATTTATTTACAATATTGAAAAAAACTTATATATTCTACTCAACAAGGTTTTTGCAATGACACAGACTAGACACCATATTTATAGTAATTATTTTTGCCTTTGATATAGCAAGGATCTATCCACATTCTTATCAATATCAACAATATCAATAATTTAATTTTATCTACTTGGGCTGAGAAGGGGATCCTCTCTCCATACATCCATTCAACAAAAACAACATTGTGATTTTGAAAAAAGGCCTTCATTACATCCAACTCCATAATCCTTTCAAGCTACATATCCAGCCTCTCCTACTCTCTCAATGAGATTTTTTCAATAGAAACTCTCTTTGGACTTGAAGTTGCTCTAATTATGGCAAATAAAAATTGAAAATTACAAGATGCAAAATGGATTAAACAATCTTACCAATACTTTCACATTGAAAGATAGCAGGAAATTACATCATTTTGAGAGAAGCCATTATTACGACTAGCTTCCTATTCCTTACAAACTACATCACTAGCCTCATCTTCTTCTTTTTTGAGAAGCTTTTATCCACACAAGCTCTCTTTAATCTTGAAGACATGACAAACATAAAATAATAAATATATTAAAAAAAACACAAAATTCATTACATAAAAGGAACAACTACTCTTACCCATGCTTGCAAATTTAATGATAGGAAGAATAAACTAAAGATGTGTTATGCATATTGAAATCCTTGCTCAGATGGTTGTGCTTATACCAATGGATGCAAGTGTTTTAATGTTCTTGATACTAATGCATATGAGAATCCCTTCCCAGATGGTTATGCTTATATTAGAAAGTGTCAAGTAAATCATGATCAACACAACGATCTAGATAATAATATTAACAAGAAGGTTTATGTTATTATTCTGTTCAATATTTAACTGATAATTATCAAAGACAAGACTTTGAACTTCAAGAAACTTCTTATTATTTGTTATTTCGGGTTATATGGTATACGTAATTTAAATCTATGATAATTATAAGTATTAGTAGTGGTGGGAATATGCATACCAAGGTTTTGATTTTATAAGTTAAATTTTTTGAAGAGATAGTACTGCTTTATAATAATAATATTATTATCAAGCCATGCATCTCAATTAATAAGACTATTTCCCATCATTTTGTGATGAAGGATTCACTTTAAGAATATCATGAAGTAACATCCCTCTCTATATTTGGACCTTTGGTTCTAGGCTATAAACACAGGATCTTGGTAGTTAAGCATATTTATGTGTACACTCTCAAGCATGGTCTAGGTGCACATAGGAATTCATATAGAAAAAGCTCAGGTTCTAATAGAACATGAGAAAGGCCTTAAGAAACCCATTTGTAGTAAGAAAATCATCTTTACTCCTACAACTCAAATTCACACAATAATCCATTATTTATGTTTTTGACAAGATTGATTTTTTTGAATCAACTGATACTTTTAATCCATTCTAAATCTTGCAACTACATAAAGACTTGCAACAATGCTGAAAATACTTGTGAAAATACTTTTAGAGAACAGGGAAGAGTATTGGTGCAATCTAATCAATAGAATAACCCTAAGGGAAGAGAGAGAACTGGCTAGAGTATTGGTGCAAGCTGATCAACAGAGTACTTGTGAAAAAAAAATCATCATTTTTTGTTGAAAAAAACCCTAAAATAAATATAGCCGACTTTGTATGTTGCCCTAAAAATTGCATGTTATAAGTGGCTAGAATGTAAAAAGGCAAATTGTAATGGTGTTGTATTGATTTACTGGATAATAAGAAAAGATTGGATGGTTGTGTTCTGTTGATGTAGCCCATCTTGGGTGAACCACATCAAATCTCTATGTTATATGTGTTATGTATTTTTCATCTTTTATGTTTGTATCTACATATAATTATTAATTTGTATTTTCTCTAGATCTACCTAAACCCTAACAATTAGTATTAGAGCAGTGTATTTTTGTAAATTGGCACGAACTTTGAGATTTGAGTGGGAGAAATCGAAGAAATCAAATTCAAGGTCAAGAAGTTCAACAACCAGAATTATCAATTATGGAAAATGCAGAAGGAGCATTACCTATATCAAAAGTATCTATGGCGGCCATTGGAAGGAAAGATAAAGAAATTGGTCGCGATGTCTGATGAAGACTGGGATACTCTGGACACAAAGGCATTGGGAACCATTCGGTTGTGCCTTGCATCGTCTGTAGTATTCAATATATCAAAAGTAACAACGATTGTAGAAATGATGTCAGCACTGGCTAAACTGTATGAGAAAACCTTAGCTTCGAATAAGGTATCTCTTATGAAGAGTTTGTTTAATATGAAAATGAGTGAAGGAGGATTCGTAGAAGATCATTTAAATGAATTTAATATATAGTTACCAGTCAATTGATTTCTGTAAAAGTTAACTTTGATGAAGAGGTTAGGGCTCTCTTAATTTTATGTTCTTTCCCAAAAAGCTAGAATAGCTTGGTTATCGCTGTAAGTAACTTTGTCTCTGGTACAAACAATTTGAAATTTGATGATGTTTTTGGTGTTATCCTAAGCATGGAAATGTGATGGAAAAGCATAGATAAGACTTCAACATCATCAAGTACTGTTTTGAATTTAGAGAAGAGGGGAAGATCAAAGGAAAGAGGAAAAGGCTCTGGGTGTGAGAAGTCATGAGGGAAGTCAAAGAAAGGATGCTCTCAATATAGAGGAAGAAAGGATTGTTGGTATTATGGAAATCCAGGACATTTAAAGAAAGATTGCTGGTCTCGGAAAAACAAACAAGGAGACAAAAATGAAGATGACAGTAAGGAAGCTAATGTTGCAAGTAATACTTTACAAGATTCCTTGATTCTGTGTTTAGGTAATGTTAATGATTCTTGGGTTATAGATTTAGGGGCTTCATTTCATGCCACAATCCATAGAAAATATTTTCTAGATTATGTTCAAGGTGATTTTGGACAGGTATACCTGGGTGATGATGAGCCCTATCAAAATTTGGAAAAGACAAGATAAAATTCAAGTTGCAGAATGGAAATGATTGGTTGCTAAAGGAGGTAAGGCACATCCCTAATTTAAGAAGAAATTTAATTTCTGTAGGACAACTGGGTAGTGAAGGTTGCATGGTTACATTTACAGACAAGTCATTGGTAGTGAGATTGGTTTACCTACCAAGGTCTTGCAGAGGCTAAAGAGTAGGGAATTGCTACCATCTTGGTTAATTCTGTTCATTGGT
The DNA here is from genome assembly GCF_030272615.1 of Cryptomeria japonica. Taxonomy (NCBI): domain Eukaryota; kingdom Viridiplantae; phylum Streptophyta; class Pinopsida; order Cupressales; family Cupressaceae; genus Cryptomeria; species Cryptomeria japonica. The sequence continues at coordinate 295,898,062 of NC_081414.1, forward strand.
CAAATCCTTTTTAAAACTTGATTATAAAACTCGGCATATCTTTAGCATTTTACAATCTATTGATTTGGGAACCAACACACCCTATAGAAAAGAATAAAATTATTGATCTTTTGGTAGAATTAGGAGTGGATATACCAAATATTATAGTGGCATTAGAGACAACTAGAATTATTTCAACCTTTATGTAGTTGTGTTCAACTCCTCATATTTATTAACATGGATAAACATAAAGAAGGATATCTGTTGTTGAAACTTGGGAAGAAGTTGCACCTAGTGAGCTTCATATATGAATTTTGTTTATTCTTTGATCTTTTTTTTATGATTTCTTTTTATAATTTTTTGTGGTTTTATTTACCTCTAAGAAATAGAAGTAATGTATTTTGTTAATATATGGGATAAGAAGTCGATTCAGGTCTTTCTTTGGATTTTCTACTAGATATAACCACTGGAAAACCTCCACACACACACAAATTTTTCTTTGTTAATATATGGGATAAGATGTGGATGAACATGTCTTGTTTTTTGTTTCCATTATACTCTCTATTATTTCCTCCATGTCAATAGCTCAATATGCTCTGTAGAGTTCTCTATCTTTCTCTTTTTTGTTTTGGACCAAAGCTACAAATTAAAAACATAGTAGGACATGAAATTTATTGTAATGGTAATCAGACAATAGACCTACATTTTTGGTACTTGTGCTAGAGCTTTTTTATATCTTGCTATCTTTTTGGCTTCTTTTAGTAAGTAATTAACAAAAAGGGTAATGGATTTGATATCAACATTCCAATTTAAAACAACCTATTTTAAAAGGTCACTAAAATACATAATAAACAATAAATTATATAATTTTAAAATTTCCATGATTGATCATACAATTATTTTAATAAAATATATAGAAATTATTGATACACTTGCCTTTTAAAGCTTAGGTTTTTCATGAGAATTATCTTTTGAAGCTTAGGATATCATAATTAGAAAGGTGTAATGTGAAGAAAATGGGTGGGGTTTATACCTCACAAGGCAATGATTGAATCAAGGCTTTGTTGGCATTGGAAGAAAAACCTCAATTTTTCTGTCAACTCTCCCCAAAGGACATTTTATACTCAACGAGAAAATGAAAATGCAATCTTGCAAGGATTTTGAGGTTGAAAAATTGTAGAATGTGATGAATTAACAACTAAGAAAAAATTATATTTAAACTAAATAGAATAACAAAAAAGGAAAGGAGGAGATATCAACCAAGATGTTTGGAAAGTTACAAGAGCTTCCATGGGACAACCTCCCTTCAAGACGTTCACACATGAGACCAAAGAGAAATGCTGGAGTGGTTGTATAGGAGCTTGTAATAGTCAAATCTCCATTTTGGTCATTTTTCCTCCACAAACAACCAAGACAAATGGAGAGACAAAGTACATACAAACAAACATATGAAAGAAAAATATACTATGAAATTAAAGGTAATGCAATATGTTCAAAGAGAGATTGAAAGACACTAGTTGTACCAATCTTTTAGCAGAGGAAGAGAAACTATCCAAAGGACAAGAAATCATCAAAGCTTCAACCAGTGGCCTTAATGTGATAATCGAAGCTTCGGTATTTTATTCTGTAGGAGAAAAGAGAAAGATTTTTGCATTGTTTTCTAAAAATTAGAGAGAGTTGTTGTTGAAGACATTAATTTTTGGAGCCAAAATGAGAGTTTAAACTTTGATGTGGGAGGTTCAATTTTTTTTCGACATCTATGCAAACTAATAGAGACATTATACTACCAAAATGAAAGGAGTGTAATGTTCCAATGGCTGATGCAATCACAAATTTATGTAGGATACATGTGCATCATGTAGGTATCTACACATGGTGCATTCATTTGGGAGAAATTGGACTAAAGGGGTTGGGGAGTTAGAATATTCATAAAGTTAGAGCATTTAATTAGATTAAGGATCATATTGCATTATTTTATTTTATTAATCTAAACCAGAGGATCATATGATGTAAAATTGTAGGGTATACAATTTATGACATATGGAAACCAAAGAAAACTTAGAGAGGAACTTTAGAAAATTATCCGAAGTAGACCGTATGTTGGTGATCTAGAAAATGCTAGTGATGATGTCCTTGGTTGGAGATGGAAGAGACCAAGAATATTTTTAATTAAGGCTAGTTACAAGATCTTATTAGGGGATGACTTAGCCATCCACAAACACAAGGAATGCAACAAGGTCTAGAATTATCTAAACTAGCCCAAAGTGAATACATTTTCATTATTAGTTATGCACAATTTTATATTTAAGAAAATTTAAAGATACAAGAATAGAATGGGTTTTCACAATGTATCCTTTGTAGATGTATATAGTAAATTTCTTCCCATTTGTTGTCATAATGCTTTTTTAGTTAGCATATTTGGACTTCCTAGTTCAAAAAATTCAATCAAGTTCAAAGTCCTTTTTGGGAGATGGAGAGAAGCCTCCTAAGATTACTTTTTGAAGTATTTTATGGAGTATTTTATTTTAGTAGTGTTGATTGGAAATAAATAATAAAATCTTCTCAAAATGTCTCAAGGTCTATACTTTTGGTTCAAGTATAAGTTATTTATTCTTCTACCAAAACAAGATGTTCCTTCTATGGTTCTAAGATTGATTTTCTTTTCGATAGGAGACATCTTACTAAAAAATGCAGCTTCTTGGTGAAAAAACCTCCCTCTTTAGATGAAATCAACATTAATATTATGGATATATTTGATGTCTAGATAACTCAACTCATCCTTGGATGAAAATTAATTCTAATGGTGTTGTTAAAGGTAATTGTAGCAAGATTGGAAGTGATTTTATTAAGAAAAATTATAGAGGCATTGCACAATTTTTGGAGTTACTAAGACTTTCATTATTTATAATAGTCTTCAACCTACTTTAGAGCACAATATTCCTTGGATACAGGTTGAATTTGACTCTATGATTTTGTTGTAACTCCAATGTAATAATATCAATAAGAATGACATCCATTAGTGCCTAAACACCTATATTCAAGATATAAGAGGCCTCTTAAATAAATTTTAAAAAAATGATGGTTGCCTAAACTGGGCTATACAAAAGAACAAAACTATTTAGAAAAGTTGGGAGTGGATCTACTAGATAGTATAGTGGCATCACAAATAACTAGAATGATTTCAACCAATGTAGTTGTGCTCAACTCCTTAACTTCATTGACATGGATAAACATAATGAAGGATATTTATTGTTGAAACTTAGGAAGAATTTTCACCTTGTGAGCTTCAAATATGACTTTTGTTTATTATTTGATTCTTTTATATAGTTTCTTGGTACAAATTTTTGGGCTTTTATTTATCTATAAATAGTGGTAACATTTTATTTTTGATTAGATTAGTAGGAAGACGACCTTGACCAAAAGAGAAATAGAGTTACATCATAAACCAAACACCAACTATAAAATAGCTAGCCGAAAGGAACTAGTACTAATAAAAAATGATAAATTTTTTTCCTACCCCTGAAACTATTCCTATGGATGCTAGTATCATACCCAAAGTTAATAACATAAGTATCATAATACCTATAAACAAAATCTATACTAATAATGGTGTTTCCAACATTATCCATATCAACCAAACCCGAATCAGTCTTAGAAAGATTAAATAACATGAAGTGTATCAAATTGGGTACACAGGCCCCCTATAACCGTCTGAAGAAAAACATAACCAAAAGATCAAAATAGAAAAAAAGGAGACCATTACTGAACTTCTTTATCATACTCCATTCATGCTCGAGCCTGCCGACATTCTGCTTCCAAGCCTCCTACTGATCATCTTCATCCTCCTCCGTCATCTCTCTTATTCCCTTCTTTCCCTTCTTCTACCTAATTTTATTCAGTCTACCTTTACTAGAAACCGTGCCCAGGACCGCATTCTTCATAATCCCATCAGTGATATTGTGGAGGGAATTGAAAATGTCACACATAAGTTTCATCTTACTATCTTGTTCTTCATAATTCTTTTCTAGCCTTTCAATTTTCTCCTTCAAATCTTTCACTTGCTCCTCAACAGTGTTTTTATCCTCCTGGGTCGGATCCAAAGGCAAACAGGGCACCATTTCCATATCTTCAGAGGAAACCGGGCTATTGTGCTCTCTGAAAGGAGACTCTTGTTCACTTTTTGATTTGCTGTTTTCTTCCTCAATATCCTTTTCTTTGGCCATGTTCTCATTAGGGATTTTAGTCTGTTCCTCCTCATCTGCATTGAAATCCTCATCCTCAGAGTTATCTTGAGAGTCGGGCTCATCTTCAATATTATAAATTTCATACAGAATAGTCTCAGTATTGGTAGGCTGATACCTCTCCTTGGCATGAAGCCTAGCTTGTCTTCTTTCCCCCGAGCTACCTCAATTTTTCCATGCTTTGTTCCTTTCACCTCTTCCTCTTTCCAGTTCTGAATCTCGAGGTCAATGGTCAAGCTCTTTCCAGCAGACTCACTACCAGTCCTCTTAGCTTTCCTTTAGGTGTTTTTAGGCTTTTCTCTTTTCCTTTTGTCTGGGGTTAAATCCAACAAGGCCAGCTCAAAGGAATTCTTTTACAAGGTCATAATAGGGATTTTTCCCATGCGTTTATCAGGACCTGAGAGGATAGACACCACCTTAGGGTTCTCAGAGGATAAACTTGGATTATTTTTGTTTGTTTTCTTACAGCTCCCCTCACTAGGAGAGGCCGAGGCAATACAACTAGCGGTGGGAGAATGATCAATGACATACTTATACATTAGGTAAATGAAACCCTGATGTAAGGGTAGATTCACCCCATTTTGAATACAAGCACTGAGGGACGAGAACATAAAGAATGACATATTTATCTTAACAAGGTGCCTAATGTGGTTCAAAATGGGGAAGTGATAACCATGGATGGTGGGATAACGACCCTCTAAGGTGAAACATTTCAAAACATGATAGCTAATCAATGTAAAAGGCTTAGGGAGGGCCGAACGATCATACCCATTTTGGAAGGGAGCTGGTTTTTTGCCTTTCTAAAAGAATTTCTTCATGAAGCCTCTATAGTCACCAGTGCTCTTTTTCTCAACTTTCTCTCCTCCATTCTGCAATTCGATCACCTTGGTAATATACTTAGGCATCATCGTAAAGGAAATTCTTCCCACCATTACCTACCCATTCTGCCAGGAATTACAAACTCTGGCCAATAGCTCCTTGTTGTAACCCTTCATAGCCATAAAGAACAGAGTGAAGCCCACCGTTTGAAAGAGCTCCCATAGCTCTTTGTTGTCCCTTAAATCTGCATAGTTACTCGACTCAGTGCATTTCAGAGGGCCCCCCATCTTATCAAAGGAAAAATCACAACAATACCAAACTCTTTGAAAGTGAGTGAGCAGTAAGCAACTCAAATGAGAACTGTAACTTCTTTTGGAAGGGAAGAACATAAAAATGCTTTTCCCGATAACCTTCAAATGATAATTATCGCATGTGTGACACTTGGGATCATCATTTCCCATAAAGGTGATACCAAAATCACTCCAATTCGTGTTCTCTGAAGTGAAAAAATCCATCCTTTTCGCAGCCCTTCTAATAAAAACTTTATCATCCCAAATCCAAGCACAGATCTCATTCGTCACCGTCATGATTTTATCAAGAAGGCTCCTTTCCAGAACATTGTCCATGTAAGCCATCCAACAATTGATAGAACCCTAGTTTATAAGGTGCTGAGTCATCTCCTCGTAAGCCCACCACCTATGTGGGCCCAGTTGACAGTTCAAAATTATAAAAAATGTGGGCATAAAATAAAACCAAAGTCATTCAAACAGGTCAGTACTCCCACTTCCCGCTTTCTTTTTTAAAGTTCCTCTTTCCTGTGCGAGGATTTATTTCAAATCTCTAGAGCTATGTTCAAACTTAAAGATCTTCCCATCCATTATACAAAGATTCTAATTGGCAATGAGGTCAGCCGACCTATTGCCTTCTCTGTAGGTATGCTCTATTTTGATGTTTTCAAACAATCCAATCTGCCATTTACATTTGTCAATTATCTCTCTAATCTCCCAAGGAGGAGAGATGACAAAATTGAGGCACTCAATAATTAATTTGGAATCTCCTTCCAGAATTACATTCTTTTTAGAGATATCATAAAGATGCAAAAGACCCATCCAGGCTGCCCAAGCTTCCGCCTTATTGTTAGTTGCAGTCCTCAAACCATAGCCAAACCCAACAACCAAGAAGCCTTTATGATCACGAATTAAATGTCCTGCCCCCGAGATCCCAAGTTTGCCTTGAGAGAAGCCATCAAAATTGCACTTAATCCATCCAATTTCAGAAGATTTCCAAACACAAGAATTTCTCAGGATCATTCTTTGCCAATTAACATTCAAGAAGTTGTGTCTAATTCCACAAACCTATTTTAATCTGAGATCCAGAAGAGAGGGAAGGATTTTAGAGAAACTAGTAGACTCAACATTAATATTTTCCTTAATTTGTTGAATAATAATAGCGGCCAAGAGAAAACTGCATCTTTTCTCATCTCTGAATATCCTATTGTTTTGTTCTTTCCAGATATTCCAAGCAAGAAAGGAAAAGTTTGATGCCAGATATTCTTGGCAATCGAGTGAGAGTAAGGAGAAACCTGCCACATCTCCAAGAAGTCTTTTAAGTAATTTGGTTGCACCCAATTAATATTAAACTTCTTCCATTATTCTTCCCAAATCTCCCAAGCAAAGCTACAATGTAGAAAAATGTGATCTATGCTTTTCGAATCAATGTAAAAAAGTTCACACCGATTGACCAAAGAAAACCCCCTTTTATTTAGGTTATCGATAGTAAGAATCTCACCATGAGTAGTCGCCCACCAGAAATAGTTGATTTTTGGAATTAGCCCCTTTATCCAAATTGCCTTCCATAATAAATTTTTGTTATTGCTTTCCTCCCACAGGTGATAGGTAGACTTTATAGTGAAATTCCCAAACACACTCTGTTTCCATATCCATTCATCCTTTCAATTAGGAGTGTAAAGATAACAGTCATGAAGCATGGTAGAGAGATTGACAACTTCCTTCAAAATAAGCCTTCTAAGGAATAGAGTTGTATTCAAAGCAACCGATATGAGCGATCAGTGAAGAGTTAGGTGATGCAGTTCTACAGGGATGTTGGAGATAGGTATTTCTAGGCACATTTATCACCACATTGGCAGATTCAACATGGTGAGTGAGTTATGTTGTACAGAGCAGTCAATCATGAAGAACAATTAACCGATAGAACAAAGTCATTAAGATCGATAAACCGGTACACATTATGTTTTATTTTTGGCTTGTTATGTCGATGGCCGACATAAGTAAAGCATGTAGTGCAAGATTGACTAGATTCATTGAACCTAGGAAATTATTCCAAGGTTATTAGCTGACTAAGTTGATGTTTATAAAAAGTGTGATGAGTTATGAGAAAGCTAAGGAGATCATAAGTGAATATCGAGAGTTTGATTTGTGCGGTAAATTGAGAATCTCTATATTGATGTGTTGTTGATGTATTGAGTGGAACTAAAGTAAATCTTACCAGGCACAAAGGTGCTACATGCAGATCATTTTACTGTTGTTTTCCTAACAATTGCAATAGTCAAATCTCCTAATCAGGTAGATCCTAACAAGCCTAAAATTGTAAATACCCTAACAAGGTAGCTCATTAACTTGAGTCTAAATCCTCTTGCGAGTGATGGACTTGAAAAACACTAAGAGGGGGGTGAATCAGTGACACCAAAAATAAAACTACTTCAAACACTAACCAATAGATGAACTTAACAAAGCTTTTAAATAGGATGCATGCAATCCAAAATGATATAACAACATCCACAAAAAGTAAAGCATCCACCATAACACAAGTGTTTGTACGTGGAAAACCCAAATAGGTAAAAACCACATTGAGATGGAACTCACAATTTAACTATCTGCAGTAATAGATAAATGACTGGTTAAGGTCTACAAAGTGCTCTGCTAGGAGCAAATCTTGTTAGAGATCCCAAAGCTTGATTAGAATCTTATACCCTGTTAAAGGAAGTACCTTGTTAGGAGTAACCTCGGTGGAGGATTTCTAAATCCAAACTAATGGATCACCCTGTTAAAGGATTTATACATTGAAGCTTGTTAGAGCTTACCCAGTTAGGGGATTTGATTCTGCTGTAATGGTTTGAAAAAAACAAGAATGGTTTGATCTATTCTGAGTAGCACAATACTTGCTTGATCATATCCTTCTAAGCATATTCAACACTTCTCTTCTGCATACTCTACAACTTTACTCTTTTTCGCCTTTGCACATAACACTTTCACTTATATCAAATAATTCATTGTGATGTCAATATATAGACCTTATGATTTCATGTCGGCCTTAAGAAATCATAACACAATTTCCTAGGTGTAGTGTATCGGTTTGAGTAAAACATATGAACCGTTGTCCTTGAATCTCCGCTTGATCTCCATCTTGATCTTGATCTTAATATTGATCTTCTTCTAGATGCCGACTTAGTATAATAACAGATTGTCTCTTATGCACATACTGGTTGGCACAAAGTACCAGTTAGAGATAAACCTCTTAGTATAACCTCTAACATACCGGTTGAAAGAGTAAACAATTGAAGTTACACCGGTAGTCAATATAATCATATGTGTGTGTGAGTGTTTCATCAATGACAATAATTGATGAATACATTACAATCATCATCAAGCCTACAATCTCCCCTTTTGGCATTGATGGCAACACTTAGAAAATTTTACACTAGTACCGCTAAGTGTGCATACACAACAAATTTACACATATACTCATGTTTCCACTTAATGCATACATTATACAAAATTTTCAAAAGCACACATACATATTTCTACTCCCCCTTTGACAACAACGCCAAATTGAAAAAGTAAAAAAAATATATATTTAGATAATTTGTATCAAGGTGTTTAGCATATACACAAATAACTAAAAAACTTGAATCAAAGTTCAGGCATAAGCAATTTTCATTAAAATAGCAATGTAGGTCTTCTTCAACTATGACAAAGCATTGCTCCATGATTCCAACATGTTCTCAGTATACTCAAATGTAGACATCAGCTGTGAATAGAATTCTTCCATTGAGTCTAGTGTGCAGGATTCAGGAGTTGCTAAGATAGATTCCGTATTGGAGTAAGCACTCTGAATTATGTCTATTTGTGATGTGAGAAGACTTTTCAGTTCCTTGAGAGACCAAAGTCTCTTTGTTTTCTCATTACAATAGATATCCATCCTATTGTGTAGATCATCTATAGATTTTGTTAAAGGCAAATATAGAGTCCTAAAGTGGGACATATGCCTTGCACATCCTTTATAGCTCTTGCTCTATTTTTTTTTGTATTTTTGAAATGTCAGAATAAAAGAATGAATCATTAGAGGTGGAAGCAATATACTTTCCTCCGGTTTTAATAGCTTCACTCAAAAAATCTTTATTGTGCGACAAAGCCATTTTTCCATTATCAATATCCTTTGCCAATTTTTCTCCATACTTCTTCTTGTGACTCTTTTTAGCATAGATTTGAGTAGCATCTTCTAGTGATTTGATTTGATCAGATGCATCTGCAACTAACTGACCAAGTTTGCTAATAGGTGTAGATAGATGTGTTGTAGATGTTTTTGGTAGCAAACCAGATAAAATATCTACTGCAGTCTGAATTGTTTCAACTTTAACCCTTTTCTCTTTTAGTCTCTTCTTGTACGCTCTTGATTGCATGACACTTGCAATCTTCATCATTTTCGATGCACTCAAATTGTTCATATCAATAGGTCCTGAAATACTTAAATAATCATCATCGTCCTCATCAATTTGTTGTGGCTTTACTGGTTCAGAGGATACAACCTTGATGATTGCTTTCTCTGTATTCTTCTCTATTTCCTTTTCAAAGGACCGTGTGACAATATTTTCAGTAGACTCCTTCGTATTATCTTCAGTGACCCATGGAGATTGGGATTTCTCCAGTTGTTTTATTGTCAGTGGATTGTCCACTTTTAGTTGAGTTGCCGGTTGCTCAACTAGGGTAACATGTACATATGTATTTTCAGGAGGCTCCAAATTTGGTGTAGTGTTGTCTCCAGATAGATCAATTGTGTCCTAAACATCATCAACATGAATAATGGAGTCATCCTTTTTTATTGACAGGATATACCTCATCAGCTTGAACAATCTCTTCTTCATCCATTTATGGTCGATTGGCAATCTTATCAATATTATCCTCATTCAGTTTGGATTGGATGAGTTCTTCCATTCTTTTGATTTCACAGGCTATTTGATGGGTCTCAGTTTCAATAATTGCCTTCTTTCCACTGATTAATTTTAGTCTCCTTTCTTCAAAAGTAAACTGAGATTTGTATCAAGCCACTAAAGCACTAATATCATCTTTAGAAAATTTAGGAAAATATTGTACAAATACCTCATCAATGATTTCTTTTTCTAATTTTATAGCTTCCTCCCATTTATTAAAAAGAATAGTGTATAAAGAATTTAAGACATCCTTTTCCAGTTCATGTGGATATCTACTATAATGACACAAATGAGTGATTAATTATTGAATGACTTGCTCTTTCTCATTTACACCGAAGGAATCAAAATGCTCTTTGACATTGTCAAACCTATTCCTTCCTAGTGTCTTCATTGTTCTTTCAAAATAGGTTTCAGGCTTGAAAGATGCTACATCAATAGGCACAGTTGCCTTTGACACTTCCTTAACTCTACTAGTAGCCTTTACTTTCTTAGGTTCTTCTTCTTTAGTTTCTAAACCTTCAGATTCTGGTTGGAGGATAAGTTTTCGATTCCTCTTCTTTGGTGCATTCTCCTTCTTTGTATATACTTTAGGTACTGGTTCATTTTTGGTTAGGACACTCTGATTCACCCGTGTAGTCTTTGTCACTGGAGGTGAGTCAATTTTCTTTTTCTTTCCTTTCACATTAGTGACAGGAGCAGTACTGGTTTCTGCTGGTGCAACTTGGACTGCCACAATGTCCAATTTTTCCTTCCTTTTGTCTTTGGGAGATGCTAACAGGGTATTAGCATAACTGACTAGTAGATCATGGTTCACCTCATAACTCATGTCTTCCCTCTCTTCTTCCCTTGGCTCAATTGCTTGCATCAAGAAAAAGTCAGTGGTGATAGTAAAGACTGTCTTTTGCAAAGTGTTTTACCAAATCTTCTAGTAGTCTCAATCTCATGCTCATCTTTTTCAGAAATTCATTAAAATACTTATTCAGGGCTACTGGAAAAGTTTTTTTATTGCCTTAATGTTGTTCTTAATATGTGCAGAGACCGGTAGGTCTTTTGACCACTCAATGTCTCCAATTCTTGGTAGAAATTTTTGAAAATAGTAGAATAATCTGACCAATGGCTGACCATACTTGAATTTTTGACTGTTATCCTTTTTGATAGTTTGCATATTTTGAAATAATTGCCTTCTGATGGCTTAACAGAGATCATAATTTGTATTATCAACAATCATTCTGTGAGCAGTATGAATTGCTACAGATGGAACACTATTAAGTCTACTAGAGTAAAATACTTGGTAGCCTATCACCATTGCTGCTAGTTTCATTGTAGGGTCTCAAATATTGTTGATAGAAAATGCGCGCTTATCAGAAGTAGAACTGGTTATAGAGAATATCGTGTCTTTTGAAATTCCTCTGAGAACAGGTACTTCACCGGTTGAGAAGTAACTAGTTACAACCTGAATGGCTTCCTTGGTTATTGTGTGAGTTCTCTCTAAATACATATTCTCTCCATGAACTCGACTCAAAATTATTCTGATATGTTCTTCCTTGATTCAAGAAAGTAAGTGGCATTATGAAAACCCTTTTCGAAAACCCTAGCATTATTTGTTTCAATCTTATCATTCTCATCACAAAGTGATTTCAACTGTGTATAAATGTATACAGATCCTAAATTCTATCTTGCAGTCAATATAACTAGACAAATCACCTTTGACCAAAAATTTACTTGGAACTTGTGACAATGCATTATACGACATAATTTGTTCCTCCTCTACAACTTCCATAGGCTCAGAAGTAATCATTAACCTCTCTACAGTCTTTGAAGTTGATGTCATTCTAGATGGACAATATTTGAAGTAGAATGTTCAAAGAAATACCTTGTTTCATGCATGATGCCCCGTTTACCAGTTGAAATAATCAAGCATACACCAGTTCGACCTTCTGCAACCTTCAATTCAACTTAATTTCACAAATCATGAGATAATTCGATAATTAACAACAAAACAATGTTTCTCAGCTTAGTAAGCACTACAAATTTCTTTCTTGAATGCATTAGGGTAAAAATTAAAAAGTAAAACTCTCTTTTATCATTTTTACCTATTGTATTAAATGCTCGCTCATTAGGGTTACATATTCTAATTTCACCGCTCAAGGAGAAAACCGGTTGATAACATATTGACAAAAGTTACCAAAATTTCATGTTTCAAAATTCTTTTCCTGCTCATTTTTCTCAAGCGGTCCGGAGGTATTAGACCGTTAAGCTCCCCTTAGCCATATTAAAAAGGCTTAAGTCACCAGTGCAGGGTTCTCTTCACTGGGTGAAGGAACAGTTTCTTCTCTAGGTGAGTCATAAATTTTTTTCTTCCAAATTTGATTCATTTCCACTGGTTTCTTCAACATTAACTTTCTACTTTCCTTTCCGATCCTTAGAAGAATTGACCAGTTTTCTATTTCTGGATCTACAAAATTTTGCCAAGTGCCCCAGTTTGTTACAATGATAATAGGCCATACCAGATGATCTCCAAGGTCCTGCATTTCCTCTTCCTGTTCTTCTTCTGCAGTTCATAGCCAGATGACCAAAGTTATTATAGATGGTGCAAATAACATTTTTTACCTTTTCCATCTCAAATGGACTAAACCAGTTGCCATAGGGTCTTTGCTACTTTAAGTTTACCCGATTGTTAAAGTTCCTCATTCGGTCACGATTTGGTCTTGGATGCATGTGTGGTACAAGATTGTTTGCTCCATATCTGCACTCAATAGATCTATGTCCATACATTCCACATGTGAAGCAATGACCTTCAAATTTCTTGGACACATACCTAGCATTAGTATTGTAACTTGCATTTCTGTTAGGTTTGTCTCTACAAACATTTGCAGTGTGACTAGGTTTATGTCAAATAAAACAAACAGGTTTAAAGATCTTCTTACCGGTAGGCTTATTGATCTTAGGAGAAGATTTGTTCTTAGGATTGTTGCTCTTTGTACTAGAGGATTCACCTTTTTTAGTTGTGTGAAAACAAAGTCCAGAGATATCATCCTTCATTCTTTGTGATTGAATTTGTTCTTCCAGCGTGGCAGAACTTTTGCTGAACTTCTCCAATTTCTCATTGGCTTAAGTAAGCTTCTTGGGTGAGATCTTCATTATGCTTTGAAATATTCTCTCTTAGAGATGATGCAAGTTCAAGATCCAGCTGTAGGTTCTCCTTTTCTTCTTTTTCAGCAACCAAATGCTCATGCATAGTGATATTTTCCCATTTGATCTTTGTAATCTCTTGATCCCTTTCCTTGATAAGATCTTCAATAGCTCTTTTGGCTTCTAGTTTGTGACTCATGCGAATAGTGAGACCTTCTAGCTCTCTCCTCAGATTCACTTTCTCATCATTTAACTTTTCAACTTCCTCTCCCAAAGCATCAATATTGGCTTCATCTGAAGAACTATTATCAGATATCTCTAATATTTGTTCAGTTAGCTCTCTCCTTTTGACTTGTGAGGCTTTCAGTTTGACCCTAAGGGTTTCAAGCTCATTTCTGCTAGCTTCTAGCTCTCTAGCCATCTTTAAGTAGCTCATGTCCCTCATGGTGGTTTCAAGGCTCCCTTCTAATCAATTAGGCTTCAAAGAAGTTAGGCTCTAATACCAATTGATGGACTTGAAAAGCACTGAGAAGGGGGGTGAATCAGTGACACCAAAAATAAAACTACTTCAAACACTAACCGATAGATGAACTTAACAAAGCTTTTAAACGCAATGCATGGAATCCAAAATGATATAACAACATCCACAAAAAGTAAAGCATCCACCATAACTCAAGTGTTTGTATGTGGAAAACCCAAATAGTTAAAAACCACGGTGAGATGGAACTCACAAGTTAACTATCTGCAGTAATAGATAACTGACCGGTTAAGGTGTACAAAGTGCTCTGCTAGGAGCGAATCTTGTTAGAGATCCCAAAGCTTTATTAGAAGCTTATACTACTGCTAAAGTTGGGATTAACTGTAGTGTCATAAATTATACTCCTTTAATTATGTGTCCAATTTCACACTCTCCTTAGCACAAATTTCAGTGTGCCCTTTCTTCTATATGATTTTAAGTCTATTTGGATTTATCCTATTTTAAATTTCATTGCACTTTTTCTTACACTTAAATGTCATCATTTGTCATATAAATTACAAATCCAATATTAGGGCCCTATTATCTTGCTTTCCTTAAAATTCGGGCCTATTTTGTCAAGACTATGTGGCTTAGCCAAATAGTCTAACACTTTCTTGCTAAAATTTTGGGAGGATAATGTGTCAACCTTGACATTTCAGGATCTATACTTGAAGTTGGGAAGTGACCATTGTAATTCATCCAAAAAGTGAATTTACCTTGAGAACCCTATATAAGACATCATCCTTAATTCAATTAATCATATAATAATAAGATATCATTCTAATTCTAGATCAATTATTTATATAATTAAAGAGCTCAAATGTGAGTATAAGAAGTAGCAAAATACAACAAGGTATCTACAATTATGTTTTCATTATGGATTTTGTGATGATTTGTCATGTTATTGCATCTATACTTGGAGGAGTTATCCTAAGTTATCCTAAGAGCATTGCATCATCAATATCATTAATCTTGAGAAGATATTATTTTGGTTTAAAATATTAGTTTAGATTTTCTATTTATTTCCATATCATCATTTTTGTAGGGTTAATTCCAACTTGGGGTTTGATTGAGGCAACCCTATAGAGCCCAACACCATTTTTCTCTCCTTTTGTGCATTTCTGGTCTCATTAATAGGTATCTTGTTCATATTGAGGATACAAGATCATAGTGTAGACAAAGATAGAGGCAACTAGATAAACTTTAGCAAAAAAAGGAGGACCAGGGTGCCTAACATCATATTCTACCTAAATTAGGGTACCTAGCGTGATAGTAGAAGTGTTTTGACTTGTAGTTTGATAAGAAGACTGTTTGAAATCTCCTAAGTTCAGTTGGATTCCTAATTTGCACTTGAAGAGATACATGGACTAGAGTACCTAGCCATATTATCCACACATTTTGAGCTTATATTTCTATGATAGGTTCCTCTCTACATCCCCTTTTGAGTTATTTTTGTGTTAGTTGAATTTGAGATCTACAGTTGTCTGTTTATGCTATTTATTATTAATTTGTATCATTATCTCTAGTTCTTGCATATTCAATTTTCAATCAATCAAAATGCAAAAGAGAACATTCAATTTATAGTGCCCAATTCTCCCAAGGGTCTGAAGTTCAGTCTATTGGTTGTTCTCCAATGTAATTGATTGGATTGGGTTTGATTCCTAATTTACATGTTTAGACTAGTGAACCCCATTTCCTTACATTATAGGTAGCTTTCATGGTTTCTTCATTATTCAAGGGTCTTAATATTTTTAAATTAAATCATGTAATTATTGTTGTATATTATGATGGAATGGACAAATTCAATATGTTTTATCATTGTTTTTTAAAGAAACTTCTAACAAAAATTTGCATGTAGTTAACACCATAAAGAATATAAATGGTTATCTTAAAAAATGATAAAAAAATATCTATATAGAGAACCAACTAGAAAGAATTGCAAATGAAACTATATGTTTAGAGGATCATGACAATCTATAAAGTCATGCACATTATATTTCCTTTAGTGAAAGGCTAAGTGTGGACTAGGGTTGCACAACAATTGACATGTGATATGGATATTTTAAAAAAAAATTTAGTGGTTATTTTGTAGCTTATTTTTCATAACATAGAAAGATGCATTAAATATTTAAAAGTAACAATTTCATTAAAATTTGGCAAGTGGGTTTTTATCCTATTGAGGAATTACCTTCCAAGCTTCCTATTTGGATTCAATTGTTCTAATTGCCCTTGGAATTTTGAATAGAAGACATTTTTAATATCGTTGGATCAACTCTGGTAAATTTCTTAGGATCATCCAAGCTATCAAAAAAAAAAATCGATTGATTATACACACATCTTTGTTAAAATCAATCTGGTTAATCCTCTCTTAGAATTGATCGGATCACTATTATGAACCCTAATTTGGGAGAAAATTTTAGATTATGAACCCTTGGCATTTTGATGTTGGGAATGTCACAACCACAACCATATTTAATAGGATTACCCTTTACTCAAGTTCCAACAAGAAAAATAAAACTCTACCTGTAATGGGGAAAAATTGATTTAGGGTTTCCACCATTGCAGGGATGAAAACCACTAAATATTCACTTAGGACCATTGCATTCAAAAGAGGAAGGAAATCCACTAGATTCAATCGCAAATCAGATAAGGAATGAATACTTAATCAATTGAATTAATTTTTATTTCCTCTTTTGTGAGTTGAAATGTTGAATTAAGGTAAAATACTGAAAATTGAAGGTAAAACTGAGAAGACAATGAGCTACGGACACAAGATTTTTGCATGCACCTGGGTTTGAGGAATATATGCAGATTCAAACTTGATCCCTGAAAAATATACAAACATTTCGGGACCGAGGAGGTGGGCACCTTGGTCCTCATACTTTTTTGTACATCGAAAAGGGGTGATTCACCTATGCAAATAATGCTTACTGTGAAGATCACAACTTCGTACTTGTTTCCTGTACATAGAAAATAGGGGAAATAGGTTGGGAATAGGGGTTTTCATAAGTCAAACCCTAGTTTGGAGTCAACCTTGAATGAAATATTGTAAATGCTTGAAATAAATGAGAAAGGTATGCCTCAGATCTGCAATGAATGATAATGATGCTTTGCTTCTTAAATGTAACCACATATGTTGTATGAAATGGCATGAACATGACAAAACTATAACACACACATATTCTTGCAAATGAATGATGTAATGTTGATCCATAATGGATAGATGAAGAATATTCAACCTTGAAGACCTCTAAAAATTCTTTATGATGAATGCTTTAATGCTTGAATACTTGATTGTAGTTTTCCTTATGTTCACCTATCTCCTTGCCTTATTGTGTATATCTCTACAAATGAGAGGGGAAACCTCATATAGTTGATTGTTGTCAAACATATTAATTTTTAAACATAGGCCAACATGGAGAAGAGGATTCCCACCCAAAATTTGGAAAGGGCAAGGAGTTTAAATTAGGGCCCACCTAAGGAGGACCATGGCATGGCACCCTGGTCCCAGTGAGGACCAAGGTGCAATGCTCTAGTCCTACCCCATATTTGGGCTAGGGGTAAGGTGCTATGCAAGGTGAAATGATATACTATGAAAATTGTCGCATGGTAGAGGCATAAATAGGTCCATATCAAACATGAGGATGAGAACACTAAGGTGAGGGCCCCAAATGCAGTTAAAATTACAAGGGGTGAAATTTGAGGATACTACATTTGCCCCCACTTTAGCAAGAATATGAGCTTACGTGAATACTCATGGTAAAGTAGAAGAAAGAGAGATGAAGAAGATGAGGAATGTACAGAAAAATCACGAGGAGTGTAAGACATCACTAGATTCGAGGAACCAAGCCCCAAATCTTAGGATCTTAATGCACTCAAATGTATGCAATGCACACCAAAACAAGAAAAAAACAAAAAGGCAAAAAAGACAAAAAGACAAAAAAATACAAAAGACACAAAAAGACACACAACAAAAGCTAAGATCCAAATCAAGACCTCAAGTCAACTAGCCAAAGAGACTTCGATATCAAAATGTCTCAACAACTAATATCATTCTTGAAAAATTCCATCTCACGAACATAAGAGATCACATAAAAGAGAAAAGAAAGCATCATCCATGAACTATCAATAGAAAAGCTATGAGTTCATGATAGGAAGAAGGGAGAGAGCATGGATATATGCTGGATGTGTTTATCTAGGTGATCCATGAGAAGAGTGATGAAAAAAAGGAGAACATAAATGCCTCGCCCCTATATTTTTTCATCTAGGTGATCTATGTTGGGGAGGAGAGTAGGAATAGTCTATCCCTTTTACTCTAGTTCCACTCATCCTCGTGCGTGTGTGCAAGTGATGTCTGGTTTCAAGTGTATAACACATCGTATAAGAGTTTATTTCCTCGGGTTTCGAGTGTGCTTCAACCTGTTTAATAAATTTAATGTAAATGCAAATGCCAAGGGGAGATTGTGTGTGCAAATGTGTTTTCTAATCCCAAGGGGCAAATGTGTGCAACTTCAGGAACATCTTGTTTAAGAGTTTTGCTTTGGTTTCAAGAATGTGTAATCTCGATTGAAGCAGATACATGCCTAGTTTTGAGGACATCCTGTGAAGGTGTGGATTCACTAGACAATGGAGTAGGGGATGTTGACAAAGGAAGAGTTTGGAAACCTAGCTTTTCACTAGAAAAGTATGATCTTTCAAGACTTTGTTGCACACATCCTCGAACTTGTCCATTATATTCATGTGTAAGATCAAGATAGGGTTTACTCTTAGGTGGAATTGGATTGAAGTTTAAAGAGGACCAATCAATTTCTAAACATGTGTTAGGATATGAATTTTGAGTATCAAATGCAGGCATATTAGATTTTCTACAAAAAGAAGGCGTGAAATTAAGGACCCCCAATCATCCTCCAAGAGTTCTTCTTTAGG
This sequence comes from Cryptomeria japonica, assembly GCF_030272615.1. Taxonomy (NCBI): domain Eukaryota; kingdom Viridiplantae; phylum Streptophyta; class Pinopsida; order Cupressales; family Cupressaceae; genus Cryptomeria; species Cryptomeria japonica. Next base: position 295,916,903 of record NC_081414.1, read on the forward strand.
AACTTCTTTAGTAGGAGATGGTGTACTTTTATGAATTGGAGAGAGGATTGTAGGAACTAACAAAGAGAATTCTGCTTCAATTCATATGTTTTTGTCAATTTCCAAAGCAAACACTTCATTATTATATGTGTAAGGCACCACATGATAATGATGAACAATTTTTGGTTTCTCAGCAATATGAATGTTAGGCTCTTCATTTTGGGAGAGAGAGCATTAGAAACATTACAATGATGGGAAATAACATCATCCTCTTTCTCTAAGGTATCTTTGTGATTAAGACAAACATTATGAAAGCTATCATATGTAATTAATGCTTCATATCTAAGAGGAAGGAACTATTAAAATGAATAGAAGGTGAAGTGTTATCAAAAGAGTTCTCACTCAATTAAACTTCTTTCACCATAATATCATCCTCTTTCACCAAGGTACCCTCATGGAAGAAGAATATATTAAGAGAATAATCCACACCATCCTCCAATGGTTCATCCCAAATAGGGAGATCATTGAGAGAAGTGTTAAAAATATCCTCTTGCATCAATATGTCCTCTTTCAGGAGAGAAAATTTAGGAGAGGAGTCATTGAAAGGCTTATAAAGGGGGTTTTCACATATCTTAAATCCTTTCAACTTAATAACCTCCTCTTGCAAAAAGAAATTTGACATTTGTAAGAAAAGGAAACTTGCAATGAAACAAGTGAATGCAATGAACTACATTTGAAAAACACAATTGAATAATTATGCAATCCACAAGTTAACTTTAGAATTATAAATTAGGATTTTTTTATATTAAATTTTTTTAAAATATATACAATATAATATTAGATGTCCTATTTACATCTATTTTGCATTGCATATCCTCTATTTCTCGCTTTTATACAATATCCTTTTTACATGTATAGAAAAATAGGCCATAGCCCTGAGTCAATTGAGTGAGTACTACAATAAAAACATCATTTAAGATGGAATAATACAAAATGCGTCATTGGCCATATAACAAGTAACAAAATGAGCCACCCTGTAAGCCTCCTCTTCTTGTTCTGAAAAACCTCTCCATTTCTTTCCTTCCACAAAAACCATAACACCTCACAAGACAGGACAGACCAGAGCTGGTTCATCTTAAATTCAAACGACTCTACAAAGCCAGTAAGGACCTCACTCCATGAAAGACCAGGCCTATGATTCCAAGCAAGAGAAGGACCAAGAAAAATGGACCACACACCTCGGGCATATTCACATTTAAAAAAAAAAGCTCAAAGGATACCTGCATATCACTCACAACACACTTAATAGACATGATACCCGTAACAGATAAAAAAGAGCCAGCAACAAGTTTTCTTAACAAAATGAGCTATCTAAAACAAGACTTTTTAGGTTCAATGAGAGAATGCCAAAAGAAGTCAAAAACAAATTGCCATCTGGACTTAGGCCATTCACAACCCCAACCTTGATTAACTCTAGAGAAGGTTGAGTAATCCTCTTTTAGCATCAGATAAATCTTTTTAGTAGAGATTTCGAAGAACGGAGAACCATCCAACCACTTAAGCTGTTTCAAAAAAGAATCAGTATCCAGGATCTTACCAAGAAAAAACACGTTGTAGCCTTACCAATGAGAGAGTATGTTTTCTTTTGTGAGGCCAGTATCTCATATTTAGATTTGATCTCTTTCCAAGAGCCAAACCGGTTATCAATCAGTACATTACTAATCAGGGATATACCTTTCTCATTTCAGATCTTAGCAGAACAACTTTGGGTCAAAGTAAGGGGTTTGTTATTCAGGTTCACCCCCCACCAAATAGATCTATCCATAACAACATAGCCTGGAGAACTTCCTATTGCATCCTTAGAGGGTAGTAACCTCCTTACCTATGACCATGCCTTCCAAAGTGATGCAAAAACACTGGATCCAAACACTTTCATGCTATAGTCCCCAAGTACAATATCATATAAGGGGATATTCCTCCATGTTTTACCTTTCTTAACAACCGAACTTTTAATATTATTTCTTATTAGCACCTTCCAAGGTTCATTGCCATATAGGGCTTTTACAATCCATTTGGAGGCTAGGGAAATGCCATGAGCCACGATATCCTTAATACCCAAACCCCCTATACATCTAGATCTGCAACACCAATTCCAATTCACACAATGTCTCTTCTTGTGTCCCATCCCATCAGACCACTGGAAATCCCTCATAATATTTTCAAGCTTATTAGTTTGGTAATTAGCAAACACCCATGTAGAGGCACAGTAAATATGATGGGAAGAGAGAACCTTTTGAACAATCTGCACTCTACCAGCTAGAGAAAGCATGTGGGTCTGCCATTTAAAGTGCTTCTTTTCAATTTTAGAGTACAACCATTGCCACATATCTTGAGTAGCCGGATTAATGTCAAAGGGAATACCAAGATATCTTACAATATGATTCGGTCTTGCCCATTGCCACCCTTTACCTGTGATCCAATTTGAGGGACTCTCAGACCATGCAAGGATAGTAGATTTGTGAGGGGCTATCTTAGCACCAGAAGCCAAGAAAAAGAACTGAAGTCTTTCCATGGCATTATCAAAATTGTCCTCAAATAGGGCTAGGAATATGGTATTATCATTAGCAAATTGAGCATTAATCAGATCATCATCATTAGGAAGAGTAAGACCTTTGATAGATGGTCCAAGTTCCGGGGCCCTTAGAATGTAGTAGAGAGCATCTACAACAATGACAAATAGGGCTGGGGCAATAGGGCACCCCTGTCTTATAGATCTCCTTAATGGGATGACTTCAGACATATCACCATTAATCTCAACAACTGTGGATGAGTCCTTAACAAGAATATCTATCCATTTACAAAAGTATGAAGGAAAACCAAATGCTTGTAACATTCCCATAACAAACAACCATTCTATTTTGTCATATGCTTTCTCAAAGTCCAATAAGACAATTGCAACATTCTGATTATCAACTTTTGCCCAGTGCATAGCCTCCCAATTGGTGACTAGATTTTCCAAGATATATCTACCTTTTATAAATCTAGTCCGTGTGGCAAAAATGAACTTGTCTAGTAATCCAACAATTCTCCTTGCCAGTATTTTTGCAATGATTTTATATGAGATATTCAATAAGGTGAAAGGTCTCCAATTTTTAACCAGAGTCTTATCACCACCTTTTGGTAGCAACTTGATAACACCCTTATTTATATTATCTCTCAGGGACCCCTGTGCAAAAACATCCTTGTATAGATAAATTAGGGTTTTTGTAAATTCAACCATTAAATTTATGTAATTCAAATGAGATCTAGGAGGGAAAATTTGAAATTTTATACATGCAAAATAATTGACTAATGCAAATTTTTAGAAAAAAAATATTTAATTAAGAAAAGAATAATTTAAATTTAAAAATTAGGGCTTTGTTAAAATAACCTCTTAATTTTAAAATTTAAATTTAAAATTATCCAAAGGAAATTTAAATTTAAAAATAGGGCCTTGTAAAAAGAACCTCTTAATTTTAAAATTATCGAAAGGAAATTTAAATTTAATATTAGGGCCTTGTAAAAAGAACCTCTAAATTTTAAAATTAGGTCTAAGGTTGAAATCGAAATGATTAATCCAAAATTGGGCAACCCACAAGGTTAATTTAAATTTAAAAATTAGGGCTCTTTTAATTAACCACTTAATTTTAAATTTTAAATTTGATCCAAGATTGCAATTTTGAATTTGAGGCAACTCTAAAATGATAAATTCAAAATTTAAACAACTCATAAGCTCAATTTTTAAATTTTTTAAAAATTAGGATTTTTGAAATTAAAATTAAAATTGTAGATGAAAATTTGAATTTTGAAATTAAAAAAAACTCAGATCTGAAATAATTAATACAAGTTTAACAATTTACAAGCTAAATTTTGAATTTAGAAATGAGGGTTTTAGTCAAATTAACCTCTAAATTTTTAAAATTTGCAAGGAAATCAAACTTGTAAATGAAAACTTAAATTTTAAATTTCATGAACACTCAGATTTGAGAACACAAATTGGAATTAAAGGTATTTCACATCAGGTTCACCAAAATGTAATGGGGAAAATTTGATTTAGGGTTTCCACCATTGGAGGGATGAAAAACACTAAATATTTTTAGTTAGGACCATTACATTCAAAAAAGGGAATCCACTAGATTCAATCACAAATCAGATAAGGACTGAATACTAAATGGATTGAATTAATTTTTATTTCCTCTTTTGTGAGTTGAAATGCTGAACTAAGGTAAAATGCTGAAAATTGAAGGTAAAACTAAGAAAACAGTGAGCTACGGATGCAAGATTTTTGCACACCCTTGGATCTGAGAAATATGTAGATTCAGACTTGATCCCCAAAAAATCACCAAAAATTTCAAGATCGAGGAGGTGGGTGCCTTGGTCCTCCTACTTTTTTGCATGCCAAAAAGGGTTGATTCGCCTCTGCAAATAATACTTATTCTGAAGATTGTAGCTCCGTACCTATTTCTTGCACACAGAAAGAAGGGGAAATAGTTTGGGAATAGGGGTTTGCCTAAGTCAAACCCCGATTTGGAATCAACCTTCAATGAAATATTGCAAATTCTTGAAATAAATGATGGAAAGGAATGCCTCAGATCTACAATGAATGATAATGATGCTTTGCTTCTTGAATGTAACCACATATGTTGTATGAAATGGCATGAACATGACAAAACCCTAACACACACATGCCTGCAAATGAATGATGTAATTTTTCTCCATAATGGATAGACGAAGAATATGTAGCCTTGAAGACCTCTAGAAATGCTTGATGATGAATGCTTCAATGCTTGAATGCTTTATTGTAGTTTGGCTTATGTTCACCTATCTCCTTGCCTTATTGTGTATATCTCTACAAATGAGAGGGGAAGACATTCTTATATACTTGCCCCTCATCAAACATATTAATTTTTCAACATAGGCCGACATGGAGAGGGGATTCCCGCCCAAAATTTGGATATGGCAAGGGGTTTAAATTAGGGCCCACCTAAGGAGGACCGCCCTAGTACTACCCAATATTTGGGCTTGGGGTAAGGTGTTATGCAAGGTTAAATGATATAATATAAATATTGTTGCATTGTTGAGGCCTAAATATGTCCAGATCAAGTGTGAGGATGAGAACACTAAGGTGAGGGCCCCGAATGCGGTCAAAATTGCAAGGGGTGCAATTTTAGGACACTACACTACCATATAAGTAAAGGATGGATACATAAATCAATATTTAATATAACAATATGCTTGAATGATAGAAAATAAAATTTATCAACAACAAAAGGAATGGGATAGCACCACAAAGAGACTAACAATAAATTTTTTGTTAGGGAAACCCACCAAACACAATCTTGAAGGTAATATCATAACTACAATCAATTTGTTATTTTTATTTCTTTCTATAATGATGTTCCATTAGACCATTCTAAGGAGAAATTAGTTAATAGTCAAACTATAGTGTCCCTCCTAGATTTACATTTTGATTCATGATTCAATAGACTTATCTAGACTTATGATGATATTTTGATGATGATTATGGCTTTATTCCTATGCAGTAGACATTTATGATGCTATATGGACATATGATATATTGATGACTTTTGATGATCTATGTGATGGGTGACATGTTATGATTACTTGATGGATGATGTTTCTTGATGTTTATATGTATTCGAGATTCTTATGCAATTTATATGATTTCATGATATATGATGATGATACTAACCCTACTTCATGTTGATGATTTTATGAGATGTGTTTGTACTGGGTGACTATCTTCGTGAAAGAGATGATGCCTTATCACTCATTGCGAGCATGATAAGGTGTTGCAATTATCTTTCACTTTCCTGCTACTATGATGTTGTATATATATATGCTCTGTTGTGTTTATCGATGGATGCAGGATTGTAGGTACCGGACATTGACTCCACTTGGTCTCATAGGTCTGAGCGTGTCCTAATCCCAATGTCAGTTGTTGGAGATGACTTGGTTTTCCCTCACCTACTAATGGTCTATTATGTTCACCTTGTTAGTCTTGACAAGTATAAGTATTGTTCAGTCTTGGGTCGGTATCTTGTTCTACCTATGTGTGGTTGGTCATGTGAGTGCGTATGATTTATTATGGATTGGATTAATTATCCTATGGTTGGATAATTCTTGTTTGACTAACAAATTAATATTTATTAAATTAATTAATTAATATTGTGTAATAGTTAAAATTAATTAATTAATTAATAGATATTTGATTTATTATTATTGAATTAATTTATATTTGATTTATTAATTAATTGTTTTTGTTGGAATTTAGTTGATTGTTATTTATTAATTGATTTATTGGTTATTGCTTCATTTAATTATTTTTATACTTTGGTTTATTGATGATTGATTAATTTTTATTTATTTTAGATATTGTTATAAAGCTGATTTTATTATTACTAATAATAAAGGTATAAGCCTATTTCTTTTCTTACACTCCTAAAATAATAACAATATCATTATTATTGCTTTTACTATGTAGGGAAATGTAAAAATAAAATAGATTTGTTTTTACCTACCCTCTTATTTGATTGGGTAAAATTGAAATTGTTGGTAGGAAATATATTAAATATTCTACCTTGGAACTATACAAGGTAGGTAGGAAGTATTATTTTTATGAATTTATTTGATTGGTCAAGAGTTTTGTTGGAGATATTTTTGTTTGGCTTCCTGTATCTGTTTGGGGGTTACCAACGGGAACTATTTTGGATTTTGGATTCATGTTTTTGATTTGGATTGAAGATTTTTGGAGTGGTTTTGGATTCAACATTTCTTCCTCTTAGATTCGACTCTTTTGGATTGCGATTTGGAGGTCAGTGGATTTTTAATTTTTACATTCTTATTTACAGTGAATGCTTCCTTCCTTTGAAAATGTGTTTTCCATGTTTGCAAATCAAAGATTGTTTGGGGATTAGTTTATTTTGGTTTGATAAGGGAATGGTTAGATTTGTAGGGAAAGATTGATTCTCTTTTGTGGATCGTTATTGTGAATCTTCTCTGTGAAATTCTTTCGAGTATGTTTTGTGGAAATATTACACTGTTAAAATGTAAAATGGATTTCATGAATTTGAATGTTATTGTTCCTATATGTTTTAGAAGAGTTTCATGGTGGTTTTGAACACCTGTTTGTGTAAGTTCTGTTGTGAACTCTTTGTTGAGATAGGAGTTGTTTCTCTTAGGTTTGAATGTGCCAGCTACATTGTAAGAGCTCTTGAAGCTCATAGTGAAGTTTCCATGTCATGTTCACACATTTATAATCTTGTTGTTGGAGTATTGGAAGATTTGGAAATGTTTTGGTTCAGTTCTTTTGGCCTATGCAAAGATTAGGTGCTCTCCTTTGCTCTTTGAATCTAAAATGTGGTTTTAGCCAAAATGTTTAACCACTGAGTTGCAAAATTATTCCTGTGAGTTGCATTTGATGAATTATCCATGTGTACACCCCTTCTGATTCTTATCTAACCTCCTGGTCATGTCCTTGGGGTCATTTTTGCCTTTTGAGTCGATCTGAGCAACTACTTTACCCTCAAGATCCTTCAAACTTGTGATTTTGCATACTTTACCAGAAACGTGACCAAACCAACTAGAAATGCCACCATACTAACCAAAAATTACATCCTCTCTAATAGGAACACTGCTATGCATACCAGAAATGCCATTGTTCAGACCCATAGAGTTGACAAATTGACTAGGAGAGCTAACCTACAGACTGAGGGAGCTAACCTATGGACCCAGAACGCTTACCAATGGAACAGAAACACTATGTAATAAACCAGAAATGCTATTCTAGGTACCAAAAATTCTACCCTACAAACTAGGAATGCCACTATGCATACCAAGAGAGCTAAGTTGGTCTAGAATGCCCATAAAGGTCAATTTTGGTGTTGTAAAGCCCTAGTTTGGATTGTGTAATGTTTCTAGAGGCACGTGAAGTCTGCATTGAGTAATTTTGATTGGTTCATGATGTTATATGATGTTTCATGATGTATTTTTTGCTTTGTTATGTAGGATGATGCCCTACCATTGATGAGTTTCCTTTTGCAAAAGTTGCTCCAACAATAGGTTCTTGCCTTATTGTTTGAGGATTGTTCCTATGACTCCAGTGGGAATTCTTTTACCTCACTATTGAGGATTTGTAGTAGTTTATGATGTGCTTATGTTTCATGATCTTTCTTTGGTACTATATCGATGAGGTATTGGTGAAGGCCTTATGCTTGTAATGGCTCATATGTATGCTTTATATGCAGTACGTGCTGAATGATGTTATATGTTCTTGAAGACCTCTTTGTGAGTATTCTTTCATGTGTTGTGATGTAATTTTATGTGTTACCCTATGGATTGGTGGAATTATTTTGGTTTGATTATTCATGTCATTCAGATGTGTGTCACATTCAATTGGTTCGGGATTTGATTATATGGAAGCTATCATATGTTCTAGTAAGCCTTTTAGTTACCGGTAAGGGTTTTATCGATAGAGCTTTGTTGAAGATCTTTTGATGGATTTGATAAGTGGTGTTGGTGTAGCTTCTAGAAGGTTCTCAGGATGTTGATGGTTATCATGTTCGTGTTTCAGTTGATTGGTGGTGTTGCATTTGGCTTATGGCAACCTATTTTAGGTCCGGTGCTATTTTGTCCTAGGTTATGGACCGGTTTGTGTAACGTGTTGGTGGATGCTCCTGATGCATTATCGGTTGTATTTATTGATTGGTTAATGTTGTTTCATCCTCTGGCCAACTTGGGTTATCATTGGTTTGCGAGTTTATGTAATGGATTTATTTTATTATCTTTTAGGTGGCCGACCTTATTCTTTAGGTCTAGGGTTTGTGTAAATATGATGTAACATTTCTTTGTAGATTATGGGTTATGGGATTATCCGCGTGCGAATAAGTTGTAATCATATGCAGAGGTTTTGGTCGATCATAGGTGATCAAATTGGGTTTGTGTAAGAGGTTTAAGACCTTTGGTATTGAGCTTAACTGGAACTATACTCAGGCATATGAGATGCTATTCTTGTAGTTCAATCTTCTTTCCAGATTGTAGTCTGGAGATTTCTTGTAGTAAGTGAGGCTCCTTTGTGATGAGCAGTGCACATGTCTAGGTCCTTTATTGTAATCACATACTTACTATAAAAGTATCATCTAACTGTGGGTAGGGTTTCCAATCATGGTTTTTCCCTTTACCGAGTTTTCCATGTACAAATCTTGGTGTTATGTGTTGTGGATGGATGGTATTTGGTTTATGATTTATGTTTGTGCTTAGTTGGTATATCTGCTATTTTGGTATTTGGTTTATGCATTCTGGTAAAAGGTTTTTAAGTAATTAAAGTTTCATAATTTGTTAACAACTGATTCACTACCCCCGTCTCAATTGTCTACCAGTTATCCTAACAATTATAACAATAGCTATAGGTTTATTTTTCTTGGACCCCCCAAAGGAAGGCATAGCTCCATGACTATTGAGATGAGAGGATGAGGTGGAAACCCCATACTTTGTTAGGATCTATTGATAATCATGCAATGTAGTATGATAGATGTGGAAAAGAATAATAGCTCATTAGAAGGATCTTCTCCCTTAATGCCAATTGCAAATTTCCCATAAAAAACCCTCTAAAGATCAGAATATGGTAGGGCATAAGGGATTAGGAAATAAATAGATTGGTATCTAGAAATTAAATCAATGAGCTTCTTATGAGGTCATTATTTTCAATGGACAATATTAGTCAAATTGATCTTAGGTCTAAAGTTTGCCTTAAAATGATGAAGTAATTCAAAAATGAAAAGATAGAGTTATATGGCAATGCAAAAAACCAATCCAACATGGTATCTCTAAGAGGCCATGGGAAGGATTTTTTCATAGGTGGCCTTGATATAAGAAATCAATACAAAGTGTAGTGAAAGATAATAAATGCATTTGTGGATCTCCCCTTCCATCATATTTGTCAAACTTTGGTATCTTTAGTCCCTGGGGTATAGGTATGTTCAAAATATTTGGGCGTAGAGTGATTCAAAAATAATATGGCTGGAAGGTAGACTAGGAAGCATAAATAGTTGAATTGGCTTACTATGATTGTATCTAACCCATTTTATGTAACAATGTATCAAGGATGGGATTTAATGGAGGCATATTGGAAATGGTGGTAGAAGTTTGAACTATAGATGTTGGAACATTAGAGGTAGGTCAATGAGGGATATGCTATCCCCAAAGGAGGCTAAGAGACACTTATATATGTGATTAGAGGAGGTATAAACATAGTGTTAGTAGGATTATTAGAAGAAGGATGAGTTGTTATAAGATTAGTATCAACTATATGCACAAACACCTTAGGCATCAATACATTCCACTGTATAACATTGATGTTTAATTGAGCATCAAAAGGTTGAGTCAAGATAGATGTGTTCGAAAGTACACGACTCTCAGCAATCTTCTTTAGTTCACATAGAAGTTGAGGGACCTTGTGATATGAGATGAATAATTATCTCAAATTCTCAACAACAAGTGCGACTTGAGTGTAAAGAGAACCTTGGTTAAGAAAGTCGTGAAAATCCGTCAAGTTCTCCTCCAATGACTAGACCTATTCAAAGGGGACCCTAAAATCACATCTTGACATATTAGAGGAGGAGATCCAATGGGAGATTTTGATAGAGAATTTGAAAATATAGGAACATCATTGGGAGAATTAGGATTGTTTCAAAATATTGATCCTAGTTTAGGAGGACTATGAGAACACCTAATTTTAGACATGGTTAAGTTCTACTAACTCCTTATAACTATGTTTCAAGAAGTGGTAGACTATTTTGTGAAGCTCATAAGAGACTAACACAATGCACGATCCAAAAATCCTCTAGAAAAAGACATTAAAACTTTGCAAATATTTTCTACCAATAAGTTAATCTATTTTTGCACAAATTTTACTTAAGGAAGTGATCACATTGGGTTTACCAAAATTTAGAGTGGAAAAAGTGAACTACAAAAAAAGGAGATATATCCTCTAAGAGATCAACTTCCTATAGTTACACACTCAATTAAACCAAAGGTAATCAGAACCTTCGTGTTTATCTTATTAATTGTGAATTTGAATTTTAACTCATGAAGTCTTATACATATTTATTTATATCATGAACAAAGAATATAAATAAATTGTGGGGACTTAAAAAATAGAAAGTGCAGTCACAAAGGTCTTCCAAATAGTTTAGCTATAGATCTATATCCGAGACGTTTACGCAATGTGAAACATTGACATCTTGTACATGTAGAAAATAAAACTATCACGAGAAAATGATGATACAATCTTGCATAGATTTTGAGGTTGGGAAATGGCACAGTGTGATGGAATAACAATTAATGATAGTTATATATTAATTTAAACTAAATGGAGAAATAAATAAGGAAATTAGGAGATATCATCCAAGATGGTGGAAAGTTGCAAGAGCTTCCATGGGACAGTCTCCCTTAAAGACTTGCACACATAAGACCAAAGAGAAATGTTGGGGTGACTATATAAGTTCTAGCAATAGTCAGCCCCTATTTTGTTGTTTCTACCTCCATGGATAAACAAGATGGAGAGATAAAATACATACAAAGATACAATTAAAATAACTTTATGCTATTGAATTAAAGATAATGCAATATGTTGAAAGAGAGTTTTGAAGACACTAGTTAACAATCTTTTACTAGAGAAAGATACACTATCTAAAGAAAAAAGTTTCCTTCACACAAATGTCATCACAAAGGATGAACATTGTCTAAAGCTTAAATTGATGACATCAATGTGATAATTAGAGCTTCATCACAATACCATGTAAGATAAAAGAGCAAGAGTGTTGTAGAGTTTTCTAAAAAATAGAGAGAGTGTGAATTGTCTTTGAAGAGATCAATTTTTGGAGTCATAGATTCTAGTAGGATGCAGGTTCATGCAAGCACAAATTCTAGTAGGATGCAGGTGATCATGCGTCTACATGTAGTGTATGAACATTTGTGAAAAATCAAACTAAAGGGGTTGGAGATTTAGAAATATTTATAAAATCAGAGCATCTTAATTTGATTAAGGATCATATTGCATAATCCTATTTTAATAATAAAAAGGGGAGGCTCATGTGATGTGAAATTGCTGGCTATGCAATTTACAATATTACGAAACCAAAGAAAACTTAGAGAGGAACTTTAGATGGGTGTAACATAAAACAAATGCGTGTGGTGTGTTGGAATATTGTTTAGTAATTCCTCCCACTTGCATAGTTTTATGCTATTAGTTTTTCATCTTTATTTGGGATGATTATGCATAAAAGCTGTTTTAGTTTTTTGCTTTATTTCTAATAATACAAGTTTTCCAAGTTCTAGATGTATCTAGGACCTCTATATAATGAGGCAATCATAATTCAATCTCTATCAGTTAGTTAGATCCTTGATCAATTGATCAAAAAGCTCATGTAATCTCTTGAATCTATAGAATAGTTTATTTGTGTTGCAATTTTATATTTCTTTCATGGTGTATGGCAATGATTGAATCACTTCTATGAACTAAAAACCCCGATTCATACTTCTTTTGGCTTTGGAAGAAAACTCGATTCTAGTGTCAATGGGTATTCAAGCCCTCTTCAACTTTCTACCACATCTCTCACAAAAAAAATGCCAACTTCTCTTTTATCATTTAGTCTTTTATGTTGTTGTAACAGACTACCCACTAAGCACAAAATTTCTCTGTTGAGCGCACAAATTCCCTCCATTTCACTTTTTCTTCCCTTTTCTTGCAGATAAATAGATGTCCTTCCTACATTATGTATGATTGAACACAGGAATGGGAGTTCAAGACTGAAGCATGGTGAGTGCTATATTTGTTCTCACTTCTCTGTTTCTCTTGCTATTTTTTTATCTCTACTTTTGAAGCTTCAAATATTGTTAACATTCAATATTGAAATATGTGAGCTTCATTTATACTAAATCGGGTCCATAAACTTGAAGTATTAACTAATTTTGTTAATTTAATAACTTTATATGTCTTCAAGGGTTTTACCGGCAGAGCTTTGTTGAAGATCTTTTGATGGATTTGATAAGGGGTGTTGGTGCGGCTTCTAGAAGGTTCTCAGTATGTTGATGGTTATCATGTTCATGTTTCAGTTGATTCATTTGGCTTATGGCGATCTATTTTAGGTCCGTTGCTATTTTGTCCTAGGTTATGGACTGGTTTGTGTAATGTGTTGGTAGATGCTCCTGATGCATTATCAGTTGTATTTATTGATTGGTTAATGTTGTTTCATCCTCAGGCCGACTTGGGTTATCATTGGTTTGCGAGTTTATGTAATGGATTTATTTTATTATCTTTAGGTGGCCAACCTTATTCCTTAGGTCTAGAGTTTGTATAAATATGATGTAAGATCGCTTTGTAGATTATGGGTTATGGGATTATCTGCATGCGAATAAGTTGTAATCATATGCAGAGGTTTTGGTCGATCATAGGTGATCAAATTGGGTTTGTGTAAGAGGTTTAAGACCTCTAGTATTGAGCTTAACTAGAACTGTACTTAGGTATATGCGATGCTATTCTTGTAGTCCAATCTTCTTTCCAGATTGTAGTCTGGAGATTTCTTGTAGTCAGTGAGGCTCCTTTGTGATGAGCAGTGCACATGTCTAAGCCCCTTATTGTAATAACATACTTAGTGCAGAAGTATCATTTGAGTATGGGTAGGGTTTCCCATAGTGTTTTTTCCCTTTATTGAGCTTTCCAGGTACAAATATTGGTGTTATGTGTTGTGGATGGATGGTATTTGGTTTATGATTTATGTTTGTGCTTAGTTGGTATATCTTCTATTTAGGTATTTGGTTTATGCATTCTAGTAAAAGGTTTTTAAGTTCTTAAAGTTTCATAATCTGTTGACAACTGATTCACCCCCCCTCTCATTTGTCCACTAGTTATCCTAACAGTTATAACATTAGCTATAGGTTTATTTTTCTTGAACCCACCAAAGGAAGGCATAGCTCCATGACTATTGAGATGCGAGGATGAGGTGGAAACCCCATACTTTGTAGGATCTATTGATAATCATGTAATGTAGTATGATAGATGTAGAAAATAATAATAGTTCATTAGAAGGATCTTCTCCCTTAATGCCAATTGTAGATTTCCCATAAAAACCCTCTAAAGGTCAGAATATGGTAGGGCATAAGGGATTAGGGAATAAATGGATTGGTATCTAGAAATTAAATCGATGAGCTTCTTATGAGGTCATTATTTTCAATGGACAATATTAGTCAAATTGATCTTAGATCTAAAGTTTGCCTTAAAATGATGAAGGAATTGAAAAATGAAAAGATAGAGTTATATGACAATGCAAAAAACCAATCCAACATGGTATCTCTAAGAGACGATGGGAAGATTTTTTTCATAGGTGGCCTTGGTATAAGAAATCACTACAAAGTGTAAGTGAAAGATAATAAATGCATTTGTGGATCTCCGCTTCCATCGTATTTGTCAAACTTTGGTATCTTTAGTCCTTGGGGTATAGGTATGTTCAAAATATTTGGGCGTAGATTGATTCAAAATAATATGGCTAAAAGGTAGACTAGGAAGCATAAATAGTTGAATTGGCTTACTATGATTGTATCTAACCCTTTTTCTATAACAATGTATCAAGCATGGGATTAATGGAGGCATATTGGAAATGGTGGTAGAAGTTTGAACTATGGATGTTGGAACATTAGAGGTAGGTCAATGAGGGATATGATATCCCCAAAGGAGGCTAAGAGACACTGATAGATGGAATTAGAGGAGGTATAAATGTAGTGTTAGTAGGATTATTAGAAGAAGGATGAGTTGTTATAAGATTAGTATCAACTATATGCAGAAAAACCTTAGGCATCAATATATTCCATTGTATAACATTGATGTTTAATTGAGCATCAAAAGGTTGAGTCAAGATAGACGCGTTCGAAAGTACACGATTCTCAGCCATCTTCTTTAGTTCACACAAAAGTTGAGGGACCTTGTGATATGAGATGAATAATTCTCTCAAATTCTCAACAACAAGTGTGACTTGAGTGTAAAGATAATCTTGGTTAAGAAAGTCATGAAAATCCCTCAAGTTCTCCTCCAATGACTAGACATACTCAAAGGGGGCCCTAAAATCACATCTTGACATATTAGAGGAGGAGATTCAATGGGAGATTTTGATAGAGAATTTGAAAATATAGGAACATCATTGGGAGAATTAGGAGTGTTTCAAAATATTGATCCTAGTTTAGGAGGACTATGAGAACACCTAGTTTTAGACATGTTTAAGTTCTACTAACTCCTTCTAACTATGTTTCAAGAAGTGGTAGACTATTTTGTGAAGCTCATAAGAGACTAACACAATGCATGATCCAAAAATCCTCTAGAAAAAAGAGATTAAAACTTTGCAAATATTTTCTACCAATAAGTTTATCTAATTTTGTATAAATTTTACTTAAGGAAGTGATCACATTGGATTTACCAAAATGTAAAGTGGGAAAAGTGAACTACAAAAAAAGGAGATATATCCTCTAAGAGATCAACTTCCTTTAGTTACACACTCAATTAAACCAAAGGTAATCAGAATCTTTGTGTTGATCTTATTAAT
The DNA here is from genome assembly GCF_030272615.1 of Cryptomeria japonica. Classification (NCBI taxonomy): domain Eukaryota; kingdom Viridiplantae; phylum Streptophyta; class Pinopsida; order Cupressales; family Cupressaceae; genus Cryptomeria; species Cryptomeria japonica. Next base: position 295,932,532 of record NC_081414.1, read on the forward strand.
TATGAATTTGAATTTTAACTCAGGAAGTATTATACATATTTATTTATGTCATGAACAAGGAATATAAATAAATTGTGGTGACTTAAAAAATAGAAAGTGCAGTCACAAAGGTCTTCCAAATAGTTTAGCTATAGATCTATATCCGAGACGTTTACACAATGTGAAAAATTGACATCTTGTACATGTAGAAAATAAAACTACCACGAGAAAATGATAATACAATCTTGCATAGATTTTGAGGTTGGGAAATGACACAGTGTGATGAAATAACAATGAATGATAGTTATATATTAATTTAAACTAAATGGAGAAATAAATAAGAAAATGAGGAGATATCACCCAAGATGGTGGAAAGTTGCAAGAGCTTCCATGGGACAGTCTCCCTTCAAGACTTTCACACATAAGACCAAAGAGAAATGTTGGGGTGACTATATAAGGTCTTGCAATAGTCAAACCCCTATTTTGTTGTTTCTACCTCCATGGATAAACAAGATGGAGAGATAAAATACATACAAAGATACAACTAAAATAACTTTATACTATCGAATTAAAGATAATGCAATATGTTCAAAGAGAGTTTCAAAGACACTAGTTAACAATCTTTTACTAGAGCAAGATACACTATCTAAAGGAAAAAGTTTCCTTCACACAAATATCATCACAAAGGATGAACATTGTCTAAAGCTTGAATTGATGGCATCAATGTGATAATTAGAGCTTCATCATAATACCATGTAAGATAAAAGAGCAAGAGTGTTGTAGAGTTGTCTAAAAAATAGAGAGAGTGTGAATTGTCTTTGAAGAGATCAATTTTTGGAGTCATAGATTCTAGTAGGATGGAAGTGCACACAGGCACAAATTCTAGTAGGATGTAGGTGATCATGCAACGTCTACATGTAGTGTACGAACATTTGTGAAAAATCAAACTAAAGGGGTTGGAGAGTTAGACATATTTATAAAATTAGAGCATCTTAATTTGATTAAGGATCATATTGCATAATCCTATTTTAATAATCAAATTAAGGATCATATTGCATAATCCTATTTTAATAATCAAAAGGGGAGGCTCATGTGATGTGAAATTGCTGGCTATGCAATTTACAATATTACAAAAACCAAAGAAAACTTAGAGAGGAACTTTAGATGGGTGTAACATAAAACAAATGCATGTGGTGTGTTGGAATATTGTTTAGTAACTCCTCCCACTTGCATAATTTTATGCTATTATTTTTTCATCTTTATTTGGGATGATTATGCATAAAAGCTGTTTTAGTTTTTAGTTTTTAGTTTTATTTCTAATAATACAAGTTTTCCAAGTTCTAGATGTATCTAGGCCCTCTATTTAATGAGTCAGTCATAATTCATTCTCTATCAGTTTATCCTTGATCAATTGATCAAAAAGCTAGAGGTTTTTCTTTCAAAGCTGAAAGAATGAATGAATCGGGGTTTTTCATTCATAGAAGTGATTCACTCATTGCCATACATCATGAAAGAAATATAAAATTGCAACACAAATAAACTATTCTATTGATTCATACTTCTTTCGACTTTGAAAGAAAAACCTCGATTCTAGTGTCGATGGGTAGTCGAGCCCTCTTTAACTTTCTACCACGTCTCTCACCAAAAAAATGCCGGCTGCTCTTTCATCATTTAGTCTTTCATGCTGTTGTAACAGACTACCCACTAAGCACGAAATTTCTCTGTTGAGCGCACAAATTCCCTCCATTTCACTTTTTCTTCCCTTTTCTTGCAAATAAATAGATGTCCTTCCTACGCTATGTATGACTGAACACAGGAATGGGAGTTCAAGACTGAAGCATGGTGAGTACTATATTTGTTCTCACTTCTCTGTTTCTCTTGCTATTTTTTAATCTCTACTTTTGAAGCTTCAAATATTGTTAACAAGAAGTTTAATATTGTTAGCATTCGATATTGAAATATGTAAACTTCATTTCTAGTGTTTGTTCTGACCAGAAAATCACTTCACTGTGGAGAAGGCAGCAGGTATAATTTTTTCCATGAATGATGCATATCCTAATTTTTGAATCCATATCATTTTACAGTTCTGTCAGTCTGTACTGCAAATTGTGTCATCATTTTACAGTTCTGTCAACGTATACTGCAAATCATGTATTGCAGATTTCTCACCCACTTGTAAACCTATGAAATAATTTAGGTTTCCGGTTATAATTTCTGTCTGAATTGTATGATCTTTCCATTCATTCATAATATTTCAGTCTCAGAGGCCGCCAAGGTGCGCCATACAAGAAACCCTTAAAGAGTTGTATTTAGGGTTATTACAACGCGGCAAGGAAGAGATTCAGGCAGCTGATAAAACATCGGCGCTATGGATTCCATCAAGGAGGCAAAATAAATATGAACATATCTTTTTAAATTAGGTGGGCACACATGACAATATTAACACTTTTTTTTGCTGAAATTTGCAGGAGAAATCTGATGGACGACAGAGTCAACTGGAGGAAGCAGACCATGACAAGCCCTTGGAAAAGCCTCTGATTAAGCGAGACGTTTTCATTCCATTCATGGTCATTTTGATTACAGACATGGCCATTTTTGTATGTAGTGGATTCCATTACCTACTCACCGCCATGAAAGCTGAGGGCCTTTTTTTCAATATAATTTTTGTGGGTACTATTGTTGTATATTTTACAGTGGCAATAGTACTTGTGATTACTAAGGCTCAGAGAACAGGCCGTACAATTCTCTTTGTCTATTTGAATTCAGCGGTATTCAGTTATTTGAGTTCCCTTGCAGCTCAATACACTGTGATGTCGTCATGGCTTTTTACCAGTCTGTGTTTTTTCACTGTAGTACTCACAGCTTTTCATTGGTTTGTATTATTTTGCTGAGTCTCCTGCAGAGTGGGTAGATTTTGTCAAGACCCTTTGAAAACAGTTTTTTCTGTAATCAGGATGTACAGAAGAAAAGACTTTTTAACCCATTCTGTTTTTCAGTAGATAATGGGTTCTCTTTTTCAGTAGATATACCAAACTTTCCCTGTTTTCACTGGGATAGACTTTGTTACTTGTAATCAGATATTTGAGTGAGAGAAATCAATTTGATATTTCAATAATTTCTCTTAAATGCTAAGACAAGTGAATGCTCTCTATTCTAAACCAAATTTGCAGAAACAGATTAATGTTTTATAACTTTCTGATTTTATACTTCATTTTTTCATTACTCTTCGTAATTCGAGCTTTCTCTCAGTTACCCGTCATATATTTCTGTTGTTTAGATTTTTTACTAATACTTTAACTGAGACGATCGAAAACTTTCTTCCTTTTACGTTAGTGCAGGTTAATGTTAGGCATGATGCGGAAGAGAGATTATTCAGAATCCATGTTTTTAATCCCACACGCGGTAGGTGATAATAAGAAAGGGGATTATAATGCTGTAAAGATAAGTAGGTCTGCAGTTAAAGAAACGTGTTATGAGTTTATTTGTACCTTTGATGCATAAAATAATATTTTAGTGATTTTTTTAAATATTTTTTTCAAATTTTAATTTTTATAATCAAATTATTTATAATTATTATTAATATTTAGTAAATTAATAAAATTAAAAATAATTAAAATTATTTTAATTTTAATTTTAAAAAAATAAAATTAATATTTTTTGAGATATTTAAAATAGGTTTAATTCTTTTAAAGAGTTTTTGTTATTAAGATTGTAAATTAATATTATAAAAATAATATTATTTTCAATTTTAATTTTTATAATAAAATTATTTATAATTACAATTATATTTAGTAAGAGTTAATATAATTAAAAATAATTAAATTTATTTTAATTTTAATTTTTAATAATTAAATTATTCATAAATTATAATAGATATTTTTAAAGAATTAATTTTAATTGTTTTAAAGATTTTTAAGTAATTAATAATTATTAAAAATAAAATTTTTAAATACAAATAATATTTTGTTGTGGGCAAAGATTAAAATTTGATGCTCTAAATAGTTGCCTTGTAGTTTTAGAGTGTATGTTACAACTTTTATTAGTAAAGGTTAAATTTTTATTATAAATAAATATAATATTTAGCAACCGATCCATTTGAATTATACTTTTTACCATTGAGAAGGATGATACTATTGTTTATTTGGTCTTGTATAACATAATGAAGATGGACACAATGATTGATATCATGAACTAATAGCAATATTGGCAGAAGATTTGTACATCACACCAACTAGGGTACAAAAATACATGACTCTCAACTATATTATTTAGTTCACATAGACGCTGAAGGACCTTGTGATATGAGATGAGTAATTCTCTTAGATTCTCAATAGTAGGGGTCACTTGAGTGTAAATAGAATCTTGGTTAAGAAATTCTTGAAAATCCCTCAAGTTCTCATCCAGAGACTAGACCTTATTAAATGTCGCCTTGAAATCACATCATGATATATAGTAGGGGATTCAATGAGAGATTTTGATAGATAATTTTAAAATATAGAAACATCATTGGGAGAATTAGGATTGTTTGAAAATATTGGTCCTAGTTTGGGAGGACTATGAGCACGCCTAGTTTTAGAGATGTTTAAGTTCCACAAAATCCTTCTAACTATGTTTCAAAGAGTGGTAGAATGTGTCATGAAGCTCATAAGAGACTAGTTACACAATGCACTATCTAAAAAGCCTTAAGAAAAAGAGAAGAAAAATTTGCTAAATTTTTCTACCAATAGATTTATCTAATTTTGCACAAATTTTTACCCAAGCAAGTGTTCACATTGGGTTCACCATAATGTAGAGTGTGAAAATTGAACTCTATTGAAGAAATTGAAGGCCTTTAAAATATATTTTAAAAAAACAATGGTTGCCTACACCCTATAGAAAAGAACAAAATTATTGATTTGTCTAATAGAAAAGTTGGGAGTGGATCTACTAGATGGTATAGTGGCATCACAAAGTACTATAATAATTTCAACAAATGTAGCCGTGTTCAACTCCTCAAATTCATTAGCATGGATAAACATAATGAAGGATCTTTGTTGTTGAAACATGGGAAGTAGTTGCACCTAGTGAGCTTCATATATGACTTTTGTTTATTCTTTGATTTTTTTTTATGATTTCTTGGTACAACTTTTTGAGGTTTTATTTCTGTTAATATATGGGATAGGAAGTGGATTCAAGTCTTTCTTTGGATTTCCTACTATATAGCTACTGAAAAACTTACACATAGATAAAATTTTCTTTGTTCTACTTGATTTATAAAACATTTTCATTTTTTTACAAGAAAACATAGTTAAATTAAAAGTAAGATGCATAAAATGTTGATAGGTGAACATTATCTCCTCTACCCCATGTTTGAGGGTCAATGATTGTGTAAGGAAAAACATATATCTAACAAATACAATGCATGCGACATTAGTTAGTCGAGTTATGCCTATCTACATTTTGCTTCTTCTTACTTATCTTTTCCTCCATGTCAATAGCTCAAAATGCTTTACAAAGTTCTCTAGCTTGTTTTTATTTTGAACAAAGCTACATATTGAAAACATATTAGAACATAAAATTTCTTGTCATGGTATTTAGACAATAAATTGTACATTTTTGATACCTGTTCTAGAATTTCTTGTATTTTACTATTTTTCTTGAAAAAGGATAATAGATTTGACATCAACCTTTCAATTTCAAATGACCTATTTCAAAAAGTTCCTAAAATATATGATCGTAATAATTCAATTATTAGAAATTATTGAATTATTCCCTTTTGAAACCTAAGTTGTTTTAAGATTACCACTTTTTAAAGTTTGTTTATTACACCGAAGGTGTTCCTTATTTGAAAGGAACAAGCTAACTTTTATCATCAACGATGGATAATCTTGCATAAGGGATGCAAGATGATTGCAATTATCCCATCCATTCAATCCTCCCAGCCGGTAATCTTCATTTTTCTCACTTTTCCCTGTGCCTACCAGTTTCCCTGCGCCTACCAGTCAACCAGAGTTACAGGTTTTTGTTCTTTTGATTTTTTTAACCATTTGGGGAGAGACGTTGTGGCTAGACCATGCGGGGCCTCTTAAATTTAACTTTTTCAATTTCTGTTTCTCTCGTTCCCATTCCTCCGTTTACTTTTTGTTTTGTAACTTTGTTGTTTCGTTCTCGTTAATTAAATTTTTGGTTAACTTTTTTATCAAGTAGAAATTACAATATATAAATATAGTAAAATCACCCACTTAATTAAATTAGTTAAAAATTGATTAATGTGATCGCGTTTGCATGACGGGATATGTGAAAGAGAATATTTTTATTAAAACTTTAACAATATGTTTTATTTATTAATTTATTAATTTTTTTTATTTTAGTTAGATTATTTATATATATTATATAATATTATATATAAGTAAGAATGCTAGCTAAATAGTAAGATTTGGTTAATTTAAACATAATTTGTTTAGGGATGATATGTAAAAAAAATATTGATTGTTTGATGATTAATGTATTCATTCTTAAGATTTAGTTTCAATATTCAATTTTAAAAAAAAATTCTAGTAAGTTTAAATCTATGATTTGTGAAACTAGTAAAAAAAATATATGCATATTTGATATATTAAGTAAAATGTATATATTTGATTTATGTTAAATAAGATTACAATTATGAAATGAATGTTTCTCAAATTATGATAGTAATATTTAATGAATTCATTTTTAATATAATTTACAAATTTTTATTTATGCAATAAAATTTTCAAGTTAATAGGAATTTTTATGAGCATTTCACTATTTAATTTTTAAAAACATAAATTTTATAAATAAAAGAAATTATTCAAAGTTGAAATTTTATTAAAAAATAAAACAAAAAAAATACTAAAATAGTATAAATAAGTGTAATAAAAATAAAATAAAATAACTTAGTTAAATAAATTTATCTTAAACAACAATTATTTTTTACAATTTGTTCTTTAGAAATCCCCAAACTTCCATTAGTGTTGTAAATTTAGCTCACCAAAAAAATGAATACTTTTTTAGTTACAATTTTTACAACTTTTGAAGCCTAAATCAACCATTTATATCACATGCATAAATTTACATGTTTTGCATGTTTTTTAAGAAGTATAGTCTTTAACAAGTTTCTAAAATTATATGATATATGAAACAAAAAGCACTAAAAACATCTCTCTCTCTCTCTCTCTCTCTCACACACACACACACACACACACACACACACACACACACACTTCCTATTTATCCCATCCTATCTTTCTATCTCTCTAACTATATCTTTCCTTATCCCTCTCAGTCTCTTTATATCGCTCCCCTTTCTTGATGTCTCCTTATATCTCTAGATCTCTCTGTCACCTCTATCTCTCTATATCTCTCAATCTTCTTCTTCCTCTACATCTCTTTATCTCTCCCTCTCTATCTATATTTATCTCTTCCTCTTTCTATGTGTATCTCTCTCTGTCTCTCTCTCTCTCCATATTGAAAATATAACATAAGCTTGTTGGTAATCAACTATAATGTCTTCCTAATTCAGAGGTTCATCTCTCTCTCTCTCTCTCTCACACACACACACACACACACACACACACACACACACACACACACACACACACACACACACACACACACACACACACACACACACACACACACACACACACACACACACACACACACACACACACACACACACTCTTCCTTTTTCTCCCATCCTATTTTTATATCTCTCTAACTATATCTTTTCTTATCGCTCTCTGTCTCTTTATATCGCTCTCCTCTCTTTATGTCTCCTTATCTCTCTCTCTCTCTCTCTCTCTCTCTCTCTCTCTCTCTCTATCTCTCTCTCTCTCTCTCTCTCTCTCTCTCCATATTAAAAATATAACATAAGCTTGTTGGTAATCAACTATAATGTCTTCCTAATTCAGAGGTTTTATCTCTCTCTCTCTCTCTCTCTCTATATATATATATTGAAAACATAACATAAGTTTGTTGGTAATCAACTATAATGTCTTCCTAATTTAGAGGTTTTATTTTAATTTAAGAGATGGGATTTCCACAATCAATTTGAGAGATGAGATTTTATTTCAATCATGTTTTTTATCTTGCTAAGTGAATACATAGTTGATTTAAATCTATCACTTCTCTATTGAGACTTTGCTAAATGGCCTACCAATTGACATAATGTCCTAAACAAATTTATGCAAAAATAGACCATTTTTTTTTGAAATTGACTTTTAATACCTCTTCACTATTGTTCAATTTTGTTGTAGTATTTTTCGACTACGATGAAAAGATTTTTGTTTCCTCTATATTCATTGTAGTCGGAATCCCTCTATTCTTACCTACAATATTTTATGCTCTTAGAAACCTGGCATACATGTAGCTCCAAACATGGAATGCATGCATGTCTTTGTTATCTAACTTTTATTGAGTGAATTACATATGGTAAGACAAAATTTGCCATGTTTTAGTGATGGTATAACCAATAAGCCTCCAATAATAAACATTTTACCAAAAGTGAAACCATTGTAGTGTTGTTTGTCTTATATTCGTTCTTTTTCCATCATTCAATCTTCATTTTTTTAATCAAATAAAATATAAAATCAATAATTTTTTAATATATTTTTCATTGACCTTGCACTCGCATTTAAAAAAAAAATCTAGATCATGGGTAATATTTTCCTAATTTCCTATGTAAATAAGGAGAGAAGAACAAACGTTCCAATCAACAATTTCAAAAATGCTACAGACCATGTTAAATCCATGACCATAGTTGCAAAATTCGAAGCAACCTCAAATGGAAGTAAGTGGGGATTATTTTGAAGCCATTTGGCACCCAAAATGTCTGATTGCCCTTTATGAAATAAATTGATGTTGCCTATTCTTATAAAATTTAATTTCTCTTTAATTTATTTCATCTAATTTTCCTGCAGATCATTTATACAATTGATAAAACAAATGCTTATATTTGAACAAAAATGTAAATCATATGGTCAATTCCATAGTGTTTGTAATTATATGGTAATTGCATTATATAACTCTATTTAACAAATTTGGTGTTTTGTAACAGTGTATCGAGTATTCAAAAGAATAGCTTTGGTTGTGATCATATTATGCATACTTGTTGGGAACACCATTAGACATTGATCATAGTTGCATGTATATATATATTATATATTCTAACACATAAAAATTTTCTATTCTTGATTTCAATCACTAATATTGATGATAAATGGATGGTCTCTATATGATGAATTATTAAACTTGTTCAATTTATAGAAAAATTATAATGTAAAATATGTCACTTTAACAAATAGTGTTTTTGCAAAATTCTTGTACACTAAGATGCAATTGCTAGTAAGATATATATGAAACTAATGTGTGGGGTGTATACCTTACAAGGCAATGATTGAATCGAAGCTCAATTCATGCTTCTTTCATCCTCCTCTGCTGTACGTAACAATTTCAGCAAAGAAAAACCTCGTTTCTGGTGTCAATGGGAAATCGAACCCTTCTTAAGTTTCAGCCACATCTCTCACAAAAAAAAGGACGGGTCTATTCTGGCTCCAAATAGACAGTACAGACTGACTAACACTCGTGTTACTCACGCGTTTTACACCGTCGATTTTGCAATTAACGGCTGCGATTGACTAACCTGTCACTAACACACTGTACGGAAAATCTGTTTTGAAGCTAGAATAGCCGCGACCCAAAAAAAACCCGCCTGCTCTTTATCATTTACTCCTTCATGCTGTTGTAACAGACTACCCACTAACCACGACATTTCTCTGTTGAGCACGCAGTTGAAAACAACAAACTCCCTCCATCTGTCATCTCACTTTTTCTTTCCTTTTCTTGCACATAAATAGATGGGTCCCTGTGTGTTACTGAGAACAGGAATGAATGGGAGTCTGTTTTTTGGCTTTACGATTTCTCATATCTTTAGTCCGTTGTACGTATGTAACATAATACCCACTAAGCCTTTCATGGTAAATTAAACACGCCATCGTTTCACTGTATATTTGTTCTCACTTGTATATTTTTCTTGCTATATTTGTTTAAGACTGATACAAGGCTTCCCGAGCTCGGGTAAGTGCAATATTTGTTCTCCCTTCTATGTTTTTCTTGCTATATTTGTTTTTCTACTTTTGAAGCTTCAAATATTGTTCACATTCGATATTGAAATATGTGAACTTCGTTTCTAGTGTTTGTTCTGACCAGAGAATCACTTCACCCGCTCGAAGCCCATATACATCTAATATTTGCTTGCTATGTGCAGTGTGTAGGTGGAGAAGGCAACAGGTATAATTTATTTCAGTTATAGCTCATTTACATCTATGTTTTGAATCTATATCATTTTACAGTTCTGTCAGTCTGTACTGCAAATCGTATTATCGTTTTATAGGCTTGCCAGTGTATACTGCAACTAGATTTATAGTTTATGCTTCTGGTTATAATTTCTGTCTAAATTGTATCACATTTTCATTCATGAAAGATTATGATAAAATTACAACACAGAAAAAACAGAACTAATAGAATTAAAAGAGAACACAATTATTTTCGATAATCTTCATATTGAAAAACTCTAACATAAAATTACAATAACAGTAATTGCCTTATAGACAATCATTTTTCTAAGAATAGGAAAATCAAAAACTTAAAACAATAAAACTAAAAAATCTGTTTTATAACTAAAACTATAAAACTTATTCTATCCTATCTTAACAATATATGATTACTGATTAACAAAACAAAAAACAACAAGAAAGCTGTTTTATTTCCAGCACAGCAGTTTTATCTCCAACGCATCATTCATCCTTATCTTCAATTAATTTATTCATAATATTTCAGCCTCAGAGCCCACCAAGGTGAGCCATACAAGAAACCCTTAAATAGTTGCATTTAGGGTTATTACTACGCGGCGAGTAAGAGATTTAGGCAGCTCAGAAAACATCGGCGCTATGGAAACCATTAAGGAGGTAAAATACATTTGAACATTTCTTTTTAAATTAGGTGGGCACACATGAAAGTATTAATACTTCTTTGGGTGAGATTTGCAGGCGAAATCTGATGGACAACTGAAAAGCCCATCGAGGTGTTAGCGCACACTAAACTCTTTGTTCTGCCCGTGATTTATGGAGAACAAGTGTTGCATATGCATTGTGATTGTAAGCTAACTAAAAAGTTTTAAATTCAATCTACTGAAATCTACATCTTCGTAAATTTCATGCATCTCATGCATAATCTCTGTTCCTGTGATTTATATATCATTTGTAATCATATAGATTTGAAATAACGAAAAAAAATTTAACACGAGGAAGCAGATCGTGAGAAGCCCATGAAAAAGCTACTGTTTAAGGCCGACGTTTTCATTCCATGCATGGTCGTTTTGATTACAGACATGGCCATTTTTTTATGTAGTGGATTCCATTACCTACTCGCCGCCATGAAAGCTAAGGGCCTTTTTTTCAATATAATTGTTGTATATTTTACTATGACAATAGCACTTGTGATTACTAAGGCTTGGAGAACACGCCGTACAATTGTCCTTGCCTATTTGACTCTATTTTAAACTAAATTTGCAGAAATAGATGAATGTTTATAGCTCTTTGATTCTGTACTTCATTTCTTCATTACTCTCGCAATTCAAGCTTTATTTTATGAGGCACAGAAACAGCTACCCAGCCTCTCAGTTACCCTCATACTAATTGGATAGCCATTTCAGTCCTTGCACTAGAAGAGGAATTCAACTGATTTGATGAATCAATTTATGATGTAATTAATGTCACGTATATTTAAACTGAGATGATCTATAGTTGAGTTAGTTTGACCGGATTGACATTTCTGGCAAAACTTTCTTCCTTTTAAGTTAGTGCTGGTTAATATTAGGCATGAAGTGGAAGAGAGATTATTTAGAATTTCTTCATTGAAAGTAGTGTGTCATGTGGCACTTGATTATTTTTCATTCTAATCTTTTGCAGGGAATGAATGTTAACAGTTACCAATGGTGAAATTCTGTTGTTTGATATCCTTGTCATTTTCACTCTCAAATATATATATTATCAAATCAAGAAAAAGGATAAAATACATTAAAAAAAAGGAAACCATTTAGTTGTCGAACAAAAACAACGTACTTGATAAACATAGGTGACAAATAATTTGTATATTTTGTTTGTAGTATTGGTTTAGATTTTATTGAGGTTTTTTTCTTAATTTAAAGAAATTTTTTATCATATTATTTTGTTTTGTAAAGATAAATTAAAACATTAACTTTCATATGAATAATATAATTATTTTCATTTATTTAACTATTCACATTATTGTGCCAATCATGTCATCCACACATTTTCTAGAGTTTTGCACCATTATATTCTTAGGTGAGAATATAATTTAAGTTGAACACATCATGTCATCCACCCATTTTCTAGAGTTTTGCACCATTATATGCTTAGGTGAGAATATAATTTAAGTTGAACACATCATGAGCTTTTCTTATAAGTATAAACCATCACCTCATACTAACCACAATCTACAACACAATTTTAGTGTGCTAGCATATGATCATGAAAATTTGATGACATATTGAAATAAAGTCACCACTTTGAGGTTTTAAGAATGAAATGCTTGAATTTGAATTGATATGAATAGGAAGTATACCTTGATTAAGAGTCTAGATTTAATGTGATGTAAAGGTATGAACAAAACATATGGATAGATTGAGTAATTTGTAGTAAATAGAGGGAATTGGCAATACTAAACTTGAAGTTAATTTGCATTATTTTGGATGTAATATTGACATACCCACTTAAGTTAATTTCAAAGTCCATGGAAGCTTTCTTACTCATAAGATTTGTTTATAATTTTTTATATATCCAAGATTTTGAAGAAAATTAGGTTACTATTTATCTATAGGATTGGGGTCTAACAAATCAATTCCTAAGCTAACATATATATATTAAAAACATATCATCAAGATGTAGATGCATTAAAATCATGGTGAATATTAGGATGGATCAAGAATTGCCAAAATCTTACATCTATATTGTAATATAGATAAAGCAAGGGGAGTTTACTCTAAATAACTTTGATTATTGATATTCAATAATTTTAGTACTTCATTAACCATTGGGTTGCCAATTAATTATTGTGCTATCTCATATATGGCATCAATAAACATTATTTAAGCCGCTCTTATCCTTCATTACTCCTCATGCATCAAAATCACATTTTCACGTTGACATAGTGTACAAGGTTATTTGATTTGCAACATGGTTTGTATGGTGATACATTGAAATTTACCAAGGTTTTACAAAGAGTTCCAAACTTGTAAAGTTATGTAAAATATATAAGTTTGATAATCCAGACATCCTTCTCTTGTAGATAAGATTACATGAAGGTTGGAATGTTGATGCTTTAGTGAGTGTTTTCCTTGTTATCCTTTTGTTTTGTTAAACTGATGAAATAAATCTTGATGCCTCTATTGAAATTTTTTTAGGATTCAATATTTTAATGAAAACACATGGGTATGTATCAATAAGACATATATTTCATTTGTGTAGTAAAATCATATTAACCAACTTAGTATAGAAGCAACATACTATAGTGGTGGATTTGTCCATAGATGGTTTTTGTATATTTATAGTGGTCTAAATTGTTCATTCAAATTTTTTTCATTATACTAATGAATTCAATTGTCATTTTTTTCATATTGTATGTGGAAGATTTATTAAGGGAAACTACTTGAGCACATTTGAAGTGTAAATTCAAGTAGAAACAAGAATTTTTTAAAAGTTGTGTCACACTTAGTTTCATGAAATTTCAAATCAATTTTATTGCATGAAATTTCATTCAATATAATTGAATTGATTGAATGTTATATTAATGTTATTGGACTACAAATTATAGTATTAATGTTGTATATTATAATATTATTCAATTCTTATTGATATTGTACATATAATAAATTTTATTTATAGTATAAAATTATTGGTTATTGTCATCAAGGAGCATTATTATAGCATACATTAGGTGCAATTAGTTTTGACTAATGTGCCAATGAGAAATCAAAATTTTAAAATCTTTGTATGGTAATACCCATGGATGGGGAAAGTTTATTGTTATTCTTGTCTATCATATATATTTATAGAGCCTATGCCATATATTTGTAAATTTTTCTTTTAGTTCTAAATCGAAGGTTAGATTAGGTTGCATTAAGCTTCCTCTCTTAATTTAAAGACAAGATATATCTCAAACATTGTTGTGTTTTGTATTGCCTTATAAAAGACAAATTAAAACATTAACATTCACAAATTTCAAAACATTATTTTTATTTATCTAACTATCCACATTATGATCAATAATTGTGTCATCCAAACATTTTCTATACTTTTTTACAATTATATGCTTAGGTGAGAATATAATTTTGTTTGCACACGTCATGAGATTTTTATTAGCATAAGTCATCACATGGTATTAACCATGACAATTTGAGAACATATGATGATGAACATTTGAGAACATATTAAAATAAAGCCATCACTTTGAGGTTTTATAAATAAAAGGTTTGGATTTGATTTGATATTAATAGAAAATAACATTTCTCAATCAAGTGTCTAGATTTAATGTGATTAAAGGCCCCAAAAAAGCATATGGGCAAAATGAGTAATTTTTAGTAAGAGAGGAAATTGACAATGCTAGGTTGAAGTTGATTTACATTGTTTTGAGTGTAACATTGGGGGCTTGGCATGCTCAATTAAGATAATTTCAAAGTTTTTGGAAGGTTTCTTACTAATAAGATTTTTTGAAGGGTAATCCCACAATAATGGTTCCCACTTTTTGGCCAAAGTATGACATTGAAATCAATATTCTGAACTAAATCTTCATTTTCTGACACCTATAATACCTAAACCATTAAGAATTTGAAGTTGATGCAAACTAGTGATTTGCGAGGTTTTATTTGTAGATTCTATTTATATTTGTTTTAAAAAAATTAAAGTTAAATAGTAATTTTTTACATAACATTTAATAACTTGTTTTTTATATTAAACAACTTTTTTTTAAAGTGACATAGATGTATGCCATTGTGCATAACTTGTTTGCATTTATTGAGATTCATGTTTTTTTTGGAACAAGGACATCTATACCTAATCATAGATATTTTTCAGAATTGTTTGTCACTAATTTACTATGTTTTCACATGTGTAGAACATAGAAATTGATGTTTGGTGAAAAACTTATGTTCATTAAAATATAAAAAATAGATCTATAATAAAACTAAAATATATTCAAATTATACTTCGAATAATTATTTCGAGGGCTACAATATTGCAAGTTGATTTGTCAAGTTCATTTCATTTGTAGGTCCAACTTAGCTGATAAAAATTAAAGAGGGATGGTGGGGAGGCCTAACCAATGGCCTTCAAATGAATGTAAGAACCTTCAAATCAAGGTAAGCGCCTTCTACGGGCCTTCAAACGATTGTTCCTTTGTTCGAAGGCTCTTTTGAGGCACCAAGTAATTTTTAACAAGTCACCTTCAAACAAATTTCCCTAAATGAAAAAATGAATAATTTTTTTAAGGTTGACTTTCATTCAGTGGCTAGCCGACTGACCTAAAATTATTATTTCTTGCATTTTGTATTACATAATATATATGAGGGTTTTTTTAACTTTTTTAAAAATCAAAATAGTAAGACAATTTGTGCTTTTGTTCTATTGGGAGACTTTGGAGGAGCAATTTTTTTACAAAGGACTTATCAAGTCATATATTACAAAGAAGGAGATGGGAAATAAAAGGACAAGGTAAAATAAAATTGCATGACCACATTCAATGGGGAAAGGAAAAAAATTTACGTGAATAAAGAATGCAAAGATATTATAGACAAAGACAAGGTATGCATTTTTTAATTTTTATATTATATTGATCCCAAAATATTAGTTTTTAAGTCAAAATAATTAAACCTTTATGTATATAATGCTTTAATGTTGACTTCTAAATTGTCTAGAGGTTAAATTAACTTAGAGATGAATATGATGTTGGTATGTGGTGATTGATCATGCTATTGGACTTATGATTGATGATGTATAGTTGAGGTTTTACCTTTCACTTCCTCCCTGCCTTCTTTTCTCTCTACCTTGCCTTTCCTCCTTACCCCCATCTCTAATCTTGCATCCCTCCCTCTCTCTTTTTCACTCTCCCTCTCTTATTATTTCTCTCCCCATCTCTCTCCATTCTTTTGATCACTACCTTTCCCTCCCACCTTCTCTCTCCTCCCTCTAGAAGTCTCTCCCTGGTTCATTGCTTATTGGTTATGTAATGTCATTCTAGAGCTTTATGTGTTCTTTAGTATTGTATGGCTCTGTGTATTTTTTATTTCCATTTTTTGAAGTTTTGAACAAAAGCACTACTTTAAAGAATGCACTAAATTATTTTGCATAAGTACTATTTAATTTAGCGAATGCGCTATTTTGTCTGCCATAAGCGCTACTTTGTCAAACGAATGCACTAAAGTGCCTTGTAAATGTGCTATTTGATTTGGCATATGCACTATACTATCTGATCTAAGGGATGTTTTGTCTTGTAAAGGCACTGCATTATTATGCATATGTGCTCAATTGCTCTGTTATGGTGTGTTTTGGTTATTTTTGATCTTCTGAGTTGATTTTTTATGATTCTATCTTTGTATCCGAGGTTTTTGTGATACTCTTGTGATTTCCAACATTGTATATTGTTCAGATTTGGATGTTTGATTATATTCTATGGCTCCAACAAGTTGATAACCCTTGTTGTAGAGGATTTTATTATCAGGGGCTCTTGTTTATTTTACAATGTTGCCACTATGGTTTGTGTATTAATTGGAATTCATCTCTTCATGTAATTTGATGAATCTTATTGAATGTATTTGTATGAGCCTCTTGTGTTAGGGATGTATGTGTTTTACCCTAAGGTCTTGGAGCATGGTTAGGGGGAGTGGGCTTTCATGCATTAGCTAGGGTCACGTGGGAATATGCCTCATGATCATGGGTCTAGACTTCTAGGAGCTCATGAAAGTTTTCCTTATGTAATCAAATGATAACTTTAATAATTAATTATATGGATTGGGTATTTAGGATGAACACTTAATCAAGATAATGAATAGTTTGGGCCCCAATGCTTAGTTCTAGGGGGGAAGTTTTGAGATAAGGTTAGGAAGGCCATATTATGGCAAACCATACTCCCTTTTTTCTCACATAGGTCAAGTTATTTCTCTACATGTCTATCTAGATGATGCCTTCTATTTGAGGATAGCATGCAGGGCATGTCTATCAGGGTGGTTCTTTCTTTGTGAGGATAGCATGTGATTACACTCCACTCCTACATATGTCCTTGGTCCTTGTTCCTTATACCATTGATTGTTGGTATGCCTCTAGGAGTTTATATATTTGTTATTAGCCTTGTGATTGGCTTGTGTTTATGTATTGTTTTTTGTTGTGGTTCTTTAGTTGTAAGGTGTCATCCTAGGTCTAGAGTGTTAGTTGGAACCTTGTATCATCTCCTTGCATGGGGGGTGGTTCCTTTGGCTCCACATGGTTGGTTGGTTTGATGTCTTCTTCCATTGGGATATTCTTTGTTGGATGATTCATGTGTGGCTGTGGATTCGTATGTCTTCAACTTTTGGATGGATATTGTAGCAAATGGATGTAGTCATTCTTATGGCACATGTATTGTACTCATCATGAGATTGTAGTAATTGTAATTGTATTATGTAGTTGAGAGCTATGCTCCTTGATGTAATTAGGATGATGTACATGTAATGATAGGTGATGCTTTAGGACATGGATATGACTCTTGTAGAGAACATATGATGTATCATGTTGTATATTGGGATTATTTCATTAATAGAAATAATGGTATTGGATTCATCTTTGTGCACTTAGGATTATGTGTATGTTATGATGTTAAATGAAATGGGCCAGTTAGGTGATTACACTTAGTGTTCATGTGGTAATGTGCTTATTGTGTTAATGGATGTTTAATGCATATGAATAGATGGCTATATGTGATGTTTTAGATGATGTTTTTTTATTTATAATTTTTTTTATTATTATGTAAGTTTGCTTAATTTATCTAGGGTATTTTGGTGGGCATTACATATCATGTTGTATATTTCTATAATATAATATGTTATGACATGCTTACAAAATTTTCTTTTACTTTGACTCCTTGGGTCCTTAATATAGAACGTATTTAAAGGGGTCATATGTATCACTAATGTTCCTTAATAGTTATCTTGTACAATGATAGATACATAGTAAGTACCACTATAAAATTGTTTGTAGAACCCTTCCACATTTTAATATGATTGAATTTATTTGTATCATTTTTTCATAATGAACAAAATCTTATATTAATTTCCTTATAATTGCTTTTACTTTCTCAAAATAGTTCCTCGTCAATCAAGCTGAAGTTAATGTTATTTTTTATTTTTTATTTTTTTTATTTATAGGAATCTAGGTTATTTATTTGATATTTGTTTACATCTATTTAACTAGCAATCACACCTTGGTGTGCAATGAGTATGCCAAATAGGTGTGGAAGGTCAATGAGGGAGAGTTGGAATAGCAAAGAGAAGGAGAGAGGGGGAGGTAAGGAGATAGAAATAAGGGATTGAGATAGAAAGGGTGATAGAGATAGTTTTAGAGATGGAGATGAAAGAGATAAATAAATTGAGAGGGAGAGAATAATGTAGATAATGATAGATAGAGGAAGTGATATATATAGAGATACATACGAGGAGATATAAGGGTATAGATACAGTGAATGAGATGGAGATGGAGATGGAGATAGAGAGGGATAGAGATGGAAAAGGCAAATATATTGAGAGTAAGAGAATGTGAGAGAGAGATGAATGTAGATAAAAATAGCTATAGGAAGGTATATAGTAAGGAGATAGAGATAGAGGTGAAGATAAAAATAGAGATGAAGATGGAAATGGAGAAAGAAAAAATTATGGGGAGTAGAGAGAGAGAGAGAGAGAGAGAGAGAGAGAGAGAGAGAGAGAGAGAGAGAGAGAGAGAGAGAGAGAAGAGAAGTGGATAGATAAAAATAGATTGGAGAGAGGGAGAGAGAATAGTTAGGATAGAGAGAGGGAGAGATAGATAAATAGGAAGAGGAAGAGAGGTAGATAGAGATATATGGTAATATAACTTGGGAGAGATGTGTAGATAGAGAGATATATAGGAAGATAGGGAGGGTGTAAGAGATGGGGAAAGATAGAGAGGGGGGAGATAAAGGTAGCGAGAAAAAGTGAGAGAGAAGAGGGGGAAAGAGGGGTTGGGAGAGATATAGATAGAGGGTGATATAAAGAGATAGAAAGTGATGGATAGATATATCGAGAGAGAGAGATAAGGTTAAGGGGATAAAGGTAGAGGAAGACATGGATAGAAGTAGAGGAGATCAAGGGAGAGATGAATAAAGAGAGATATGTAATGTAGGATAGATAGAGGGTGAGATGGATTGAGTAAGAGATGTAGAGATGTAGAGATATGGATAGAAAGGGTATGAGGAGAGGGGGTAAGAATAATAGAGAGATGAGGTGATAGAAACAAGTAATAGAGACATAAGGAGAGAGAGATGGATATGGGGGAAAGACATGGATATAACGATAGGGTGTGTGAAGCATGGAGTGTGTGAGAGAGAAAGAGTGAGATAGATGGAGGAGTAGAGAATGGATAGAGAAGAATTAGAGAAATGTAGAATGAGGGAGTGATAAGGAGATAGGGAGAGGAAGAGGGAGAGATGGATAGATATAAGGAAGGAGACAATGAGAGATAGGAAGATGGATAGATAGAAAGGTAAATGTATACGAAGTGATATATAGAGAGATGCATGGAGGGATATATAGGGAGAGTAGGAGAGATGAAGAGAATAATATAGAGTTATGATAATGAGATATAGCTAGAGTGTGAGATGGGAAGAGGGGAAGATAAAGGTTAAGGGGGAAACAATGAGATATACAGGAGATGAGTAACCAATAGAGAGAGAAAGATAGAGAGAGAGAGAGAGAGAGAGAGAGAGAGAGAGAGAGAGAGAGAGAGAGAGAGAGAGAGAGATAACTAATATTTTTCTATAAAACAAGATCTCATTATAATAAAATAAACCAATCACAAAAAAATTGTAGCAACCAATCACACCATGGTTGCACATCCTAACAAATTTTTTAAATCACTTTCAGTTACCTTGATTTGTCATAGTAGTACACATAATTTATCTATATTTCATTCTAAGGTATGGAAAATCTTGAGAATGAAATAGAAAATAATAGATATTGATAGCACCAACACAAAAAAGTCTATATCAAGGCCACAACTTCAAAATATTTCAGTTAAGTCAAATGACTTGAATGATGCTAAGTCTCAAGACTTTGTCATGATCCCACTTCTTTCTACCGATTCATTTGAGTCAAATGACTAAAATGATACTAAAATATAAAATTGGAGAGTTCAATAAAGAATCAGTTCAACAAACATGTTCAACAACTAAAACTAATAAGCTCTCATTCTCATGGGATATAATGTGTTGACATCACAACTTTTGAAGAAACTGTCTAAAAGTATCATGGTACTTTTCATAATATTGTTGTATTTAGTAAATTCTTTGAAGATTTATTTTATGATGAACACTTACAACAAGGAAAATACGAGAAATATAATGCAACATTGTTTATAGTATTGTGTAATAATAAATTCTGCACTTATTAGTAAACAATTGAATTTTTTTTCCAATATCATTTGTTTTGCCTAATTTTTAATTTTGTTAATGATTTATATTGTGATGAATAATTTAATCAAAGTCTGAATATTTTTTTTACTATCTATTCAAAATTATCCCAACAAAATTGAATAAAATAATATCTATAGTTTTATGTAATAAACAGTTATCTATGAATCAATACATAATTTAAATTTTGTTTGAAAATCTACTATTTTCTATAATGTCTAAATTATTTAATACATACACCTAACAAGTAAAGTATTAGTTTTCTCCATATACATTCAATATTTTTTTACTCAAAGTCAATTCTTATTAATTAATACACTTCAAAAATTTAAATATTTTTCTTCCCATATCTCTTAAAAATATATATTTTTTAAATAAATACATAAAAAAATTAATTTTAAAAAGGCAACATGATTAGGGAAAATAAAAATCCTTTATTTGATGAATTGGAAAGAACAATTAAGTGTTTTAAATAAATTCACATGCTTGTACAAATTAATTTTATAGATTTTTTTGAGTTTGCAATTAAATTTGGTGGATAGGTGTCATGATTTTATTGTTGCAAGCTCAAATACAAAGACTAAAAATTTGATTTACAGCATGGCAGAAATGGCCCGCCAGGCTGTAGATTTTATCATGTCAATGTGCTTAGTATCAGGACGAGGTAATATCTCTTTATGTTTATAATACAAATTTGTACAAGTAGATAAATGTATTTTATTTTAGCTCTCTGAATCTGTACTTCATTACTCTTCGTGGTATATTTGTATATTAACCAATGTATTGGTGTATTTTAAAAACTGGATAGCCATTTCCTTCCTTGTACTAGAAAAAGAATTCAACTTATTTATGATGTAATTAATGTCATGTATTTCTATTGATTAGTTTTTGTAAAAATACTTTAACTGAGATGATTGATAGTTGAATTGGTTTAAGCAGACTAACATGTCTCCCAAAAAAATCTTCCTTTTACATTAGTACTTGTTAATATTAAGCATAATGTGGAAGAGAGAATATTTAGAATTTCATCTTTGTAAAGTAATGTCCCATGTGGCATTTGTTTATCTTTCATTATATTATTTTTGAGAGAGAATGAATGCTAACAATCACGATGGTGAAATTTTATTGTTTGATATTCTTGTCTATCATAGATAATTGATATTTGTAATTTTGTTTGTTGTTTCAACTCTAAGAATAGTTTAGGTTTTTTTTAGCTTCCTTTCTTAATTTAAAGATAAAATTTATCACATTTTCTTGTTTTATACAAACATTAATATAAACATTCACATGTTCTATGTTCTTTTTTTCATTTATCTACTATACACACATTTTCTAGACTATTTGCATGATTATATGCTTATGTGAGAATATAATTTAGGTTGAACACATCATGAGATTTTCTTATTAGCATAAGCCATCATCTCATACTATCTATGATCCATGACATAATCTTAGTGTGCTAGCATATGACCATAAAATTTTGATAACTTATTCAAATAAAGTCACTAGTTTGAAGATTTAAGAATGAAAGGTTTGAATTTGAATTGAAATTAATAGGAAATATTGCTTGATCAAGAGTCTATATTTAAAGGCAAAAAAAAGCATATGGACATATTGAGTTATTTATAGTTATAGAGGAAATTCACAATGCTAAATTGAAGTTAATTTGCATTATTTTGGGTGCATCATTCAGTTCTTGGCATGCCCACTTAACTTAATTTCAATGTCTATGGAAGATTTATTGCTAATAAGATTTATTGAAAGTTCTTTATACATCTGAGATTTTGAAGAAAATTAGGTTACTAAGGTTATTGTTTATCTATAAAATTCAAAAGTTGTCACGCTTAGTTTTATATGAGAAATGGAGTTTCTATATATGTATGGAACATTTCTTTTATTGCATGAAATGTCATTCAGTATTTAACATAATTGATTTTATTGAAGCATATATTAATGTTATTGGACTACAAATTATAGTATTGACTTTGTAGATTACTATTAATATTATATAAGTATTATTAATATTATACATTATATTATTCCATTTCTAGAGTATAAAATTATTGGTTATTGCCAAGAAGAAGCATTACTATAGCATAATTTTAATCCAATTAGTTTTGATTGATGTGCAAAAGAGAAATCGAAATTTTAAAACCTTTGTATGGTAATAACCATTGATAATGAAAGTATGTTGATATTTTCTCTATCATAGATATTTATAGATAACCTACGATATATACTTGTAAATTTTGTTTTTAGTTCTACATATACGGTTAGTTTAAGTTTCACTAAGATTTCTCTCTTAATTTAAACATAAGATTTATATCACACATTTTGGTATTTTCTATTGTCTTATAAAAGACAAATTACAACACTATCATTCACATGTTTCAAAATATTATTTTTCTTTATAAAACTATACACATTATGGTCACTAATCATGTTTAGGTGAGAATATAATTTTGGTTGAACACATCATGTGATATTTTTTATTAGCATAAGCCATCACATGGTATTAACCATGTCAAAATTCAAATGTGGTACCATATAATTGTTAGCAAGAGACATTGTACTGATTGAGTTAAGCTCTTAAGGAATGTTTTGGGGCTGTCATTGATGTGGCAACTCTGATTAGAAATCACATCCGGTATAGAAGAATTATTCTACCAGAAGTTTGACATCCATTTTGCTTAAGTCTAGAAGGTGTAATACAGAGTATGGGTACATTGAGGAGAACTCAATTTTGGTTGCATAGTTTTGGTTGTAGTGGAAGATATAGTTGATTGGATGTTTGAGATAGTTTAATTTGCAATTCTTAGTCTTTGATATTGATTCTCATGCCAGATTGAAGATTTGGTTTCCGATATTGTAGGAAGATAAAGTTATTTTAGTTATTTTGATGAAGCATGTTATGCAGAATCTTTGGGATGATTTTGATGATTGGCTTTGAGTTCAAGGTGGTCGAGCCTACATGTGTGAAGCATATTATCAATTTTTTATGGTCCGCATATGGATTTGTAATCGGATTGAGCCAACTTATTGTTACAAATTTCATGTTTTGCAAATATTTTGAAGCCGACATATTGGTGATCTAATCAAGTGGTACAGATATATAAGAATGATCTATTTGATCATTTTATGCATGGATTTTGATGTGTGAAGAGTCTTGTTATGCCTAGCATATCTATTTCCCCATTAGTCTCCTTGAGCCGAAATGTGGCCCCCCCATTTTTCTTTTTCCTTTTTTGTCTTTTTACCTCAAAACTCTAGAGTCTCGAGGTCCCTTTTGGTTTTTACCTCGAAACTCCACAGTCCTGGAGTCCCGAGGTCCTTTTGTCTTTTTACCTCGGAACTTTGGAGTCTCGGAGTCCCGTTGTCTTTTGTTTGTTGACCTCATAACACTGGAGTCCCAGAGTCCTGAGGTCCCTTTTGTTGTTGACCTCATAACCCCGAAGTCTCGAAGTCTTGAGGTCCCTTTTGTTGTTGACCTCGGATCACTGGAGTCTTGGAGTCCCGAGGTTGTCTTTGCTGCCTGCTTCAGAACCCCGGATCTCCAAAGTTCTGGGGTGGGGTGTTCTTTTTCTTTTGTCGAGCTCGGAAGCCTGGGACCCCAGAGTCCCAAGGTTGTGTTTAACGCCTACGTACAAACGGGTTCAGGGAGCTATAAATAGAGATGATGGACTTTTAAAATTCATTTTGTGCATTCAGAGCTCCTCCTCCCTAGTTCCAAGTCGCAAAATTCTGGACCTCCGAGATTTCCTTGGCACTTTCGGGCATTTCAATTCACCAAGTTTGTAAATTTTCTTGCCCTTATGGTGATTTCTAGGTTACATTTCCTTTCCTTTTTTTTTTGTTTGTTTTTTCTTTCGTTTTCATGTCCCTTTGTTTTCCGTTGCATGTTCTAGTTTTTGAGCCCAGAACCTTGGATCCCCAGAGTTCTATGTGGTTTCTTTTCCATAACCCCAGAACCTCGGATCCCCAAAGTTATGGGTGGTTGGCTTGACCTACCCTGGAACCCCAGATCCTCGGAGTTCTAGGTCTTTTCATTTCCACAACCTCCGAACCCTGGACCCCTGGAGTTCCAAGTGCCTTTTCATTTCCACCATCTCGAAACTCCGGATCCCCAGAGTTTTGGGTGGTTTTGAATTTCCACCATCCCGGAACCCTGGAACTCCAGAGTTCCGGGTGGTTTCCTTCTATCACCTCGGAACCCTGGAGCCCCAGATTTCAGAATCATCCCATTCCATGAGCCCGCACTAATACATTTGGACTAGATTTTTGACTGAGGTTTTCGATGGAGAAGGTATATTGTGGCCAAATTTGATTTTTTTTTGAAAAAATGCCCACATTCATTGTAATTCTGATGATAATTTGCCATTTGGTTTCGATGAAGAAGGCATTAGCAATGAGAATTTTCTTTTTTTCAAAAAAGTGCTCGAGTTCATTATAATTTCGATGACAATGACCATTACTTAAAAAAGAAGAAGAGGGGAATTCATTTGTGCATCGCAATCCCGCGTAGGCGTCCATGGTGACTTCAACCCCCAACAACATCAAACCTACGTCGAAGGCATTTGTGGCATTGCTTGCAATCCCGTGCAAGAGGTAGATTCAAATCGCCCTAGTTTTTAATTTCATGTTGCAAAAAATATACATGTGGTGGTTAATTGCCCTAGTTTAATCTCATAAAACCATAGAACTATGATTGAGGAGTGAGCGTTCAATTTTGTAGCAGCAATCCCTTCCTCCCTTATACGCACGTGTTGATTGTTCACCTGAGATCACATCTCTTTGTGGCATCGTATCAAACAATTCACGAGCCTTGTCCATGTTTCCACATTTTGCATTCATGTCAAGTAGGGCATTTGCAAGTACAAAACCTAACAAAATTCCTCTATCTGTTATGCTTTGATGGATGTCCATACCCTATTCCAAAGCTCCCATTTTTGCACAGGCAGGGAGGATGCTGGCAAAGGTTGTTGAATTTGGCTTTGTTCCTTCCAATTTCATTTGCTTGAAAGTGTCTAAGGCCTTTTTGACAAATCCATTTTGTGCATATCCAGCAATCGTTGCAGTCCATGAGACAACATTTCTTTCAACCATTCTATAAAATAGTTCACGTGCCTTGTCTATGCTTCCACATTTTGCATACATGTCTACCAAGGCAGCAACTACAACATCTAACAAAATTACTCTATCCTTTATGCTTCGATGAATGTCCATACCCTATTCCAAATCTCCCATTTTGGCACAGGTAGGGATGATAGTAGCAATGGTTGTGGAATTTGGCTTTACACTTGCCGATTGCATTTGCTTGAAAGTTTCTAAAGCCTTCTCAACAAATCCATTTTGTGCATATCCGACAATCATTGCAGTCCAAGAAACCACATTTCTTTGAGGCAATCTGTCAAACAGTTCCCATGCCTTGTCTATGCTTCCACATTTTGCATACATACTAACAGAGCAGTTGCAACTACATCTGACAAAATTCCTCTATCTTTTATGCTTTGATGGATGTCCATACCCTGTTCCAAAGCTCCCATTTTGGCACAGGATGGGAGTACGCTGGCAAATGTAACTAAAGAAATGCAATGATCAACTCCAAAGACATCAAACCATTACTAACAAAACTGAGAGTCTAAAATATGATAGGGAATAGTGTGAGCTGTCTTGAAATAAAATATTTTATTTTCAATTTCAACTAAAACATAATTACTCAGCCATTTAATGTTATTAATAAGTGTTTAATTTATGAAAGAGATAAATGGTTGGCCACAAGTACATGAGTTACTAAATGCACACAAATAAGTGAATTTGATATTCAAAACTATCTACAATGAATTCAATTCTTGTCCATTAGTCATTTATGTTTGCAATAAGCATCTTTCTTAGTTTTTCTTAATCTTTATTCATAGTTATGTGCATATTTCACATTCTATAATTAGGATATCAATTGCTATGGCTGAACACTAGCATGATGTTTGTGTTGTGGTATAGATGTGTGGAAACATAATTGTGGGATTGTTATATTATAGAGATCATAAATCTAGATATCGCATATTCGTTCTAGCTCTTCTTGGATTGAGTCTAAAGTTGACATATAGTCATAAAGCCATTATTAGCAGATCTATCCATTTCTAGTAAAGACAATTGAGAAAGTCATTTTGATATTGAGAGTTTTTTATCTGTTTACCTATTGATCATTATTAAGCCATAATATTTAGGTCTATTTATCTCTCTTGCAAAACCTCTATAAGTGTCCTAGATTGTCCCTACTACTCACTCTTCAATAAAATAGTGGAGTTCTAAAGATTTGTTGCACAAGATGGTGTTGAATGTATCAACAAGGCTAGCATGGAAGGCATGTTCAAGCTTCCACTTGTACAACTTACAACAAATGATTTGTTGATAGAAGAAATTCTTGAAGTAGGGATACAATCAAAAGACAAGTAAGTACATACAAACCTCCTCAATTGAAAGTAAAATCTGTGTATAAAAAGAGTACATTGAATCCCAATCCATAAACACAATAGAGATACCAATGGAGACTTAATTGGATGTAGCATGTCACACCAAAGTTGTTAGAGTATGCTAAGCTAGTACATAATGTTTCCTAAAGCCACATTAGTATTTTACCTAGATCCTTATCTACCAAAACTAACTATAGTAATCCTTTTGAGGATTCATTTCATGGTGCTAGATCTTCATTTAGTTCCACTTCTTGTTGGAGAAAAGAATAGTTATTTCTTGAGGTAGATGAATATCCCATCAACAAAGGACAAGACCCTTTCTAGAATATAACAAATTCTACTCCAACAAAAGATCATGGGGGTTTCACTAGAGATATTGAATAAGAGATAGACTTCTACTGCTGCATTAAAAGCATTGGCATGTTCTTTATTTATTGATGTAAACTCTCTATGACACCACCATAACCAACAAAGGTGTAAAAAGTTGTTTGCAATGAATGGATTTTTAGGACTGTCCTTTGAGAAAACATAAGTAAAGTATGGAAGCAGGATTTGCTAGCTCCTGAGGGAATCTTGATGAAAAATAACTGTAAAATATTTGGGTGAGTTTATATGCAAAAACTCATGCTTCCTGATGGATTTATGTATTGAAATAAGCACAAATTAAGTGGTAAAGGGGCTTCTGGAAACAAGAGGGACATAGAGGCAGTGGAAGTGAAAACTTCTGGTGTTGTGTCTACTCCATCTTAGAATGGGAATGGCAAAGGTGTTGTAAGAGGAGCTAAGAAGGGTGTTGGAAGAAGTGGGGGTGTTTACATTCCCCCATTTAAGCTGGCTGAAATGATGAAAGATGTGGAAGACAAGAGAAGTGTGGAATACCAACGCATGACATGGGATGCCCTTTGGAAGAGTATCAATGGGTTAGTAAACAAGGTAAATGCATCTAACATCAAGAACATCATTCCAGAGTTGTTTGCAAAGAATCTCATCCATGGGAGGGGTCTATTTTGTAGGTCTTGTATGAAATCCCAAATGGCATCCCCTGGATTTACAGATGTTTTTGCTGTATTGGTTGCTGTGGTAAATATAAAATTTCTTGAAGTTGGTAATTTGCTTTTGCGAAGAATTATTTTGCAGCTTAAGAGGGCATACAAACACAATGACAAGCACATGTTGATAGCAACAACCAAATTCATAGCTCATTTAGTGAATCAACAAGTTGCACATGAGATCATTGCCTTGGAACTTCTCACCCTTTTACTAGAGAACCCCACAGATGACAGTGTAGAGGTTGCTATTGGGTTCGTGAAAGAATGTGGTTCTTTGTTGCAAGACCTTTCACCCAAAGGTCTCTATGGGATTTTTGAAAGATTTAGAGGTATTCTCCATGAGGGGGAAATTGACAAACGAGTACAGTTTTTAATTGAAGGCCTTTTTGCAATTCGTAAAGCTAACTTTGAGGGTCATCTAGCTATGCGTCTAGATCAGTTAACACATGAAGTTTTCCTAGAAGATGAACTTGATCAAGAAGTTGGTTTGGATGTTTTCAAGCCAAATCCTGATTTCTTAGAGCATGAAGCAACCTATGAAAAACTGAAGAAAGATATCCTTGGAGATGCTTCTTCAGATGAAGCAGAAGGGGAGAATGATTCAGGTGATGATTCAGATGATGATGATGATTATGATGAAGAGGAAGGTGAGGAAGTACTGAGAATACATGATGAGACAGAGACAAACTTGGTCAATTTAAGACATACAATTTATTTGACAATCATGTCAAGTGTTGATTTTGAGGAAGCTGGTCATAAGATACTAAAGATAAAGCTTGAACCTAGTCAAGAGAGAACATACCTTCATTATTATGGTCTTCTTGGGAAAAGATTTTGTATGATCAATAAAAATTTATGAGGAATTTTTTGATAAGTGTTTTGTACAACAGTATTCTACAATACACAGTCTGGAAACAAATAAATTAGGTAATGTTGCAAAGTTTTTGGCCCACTTACTTGGAATAGATTCTCTTCCATGGCATTGTCTTTCTTATATATGTCTGACAGAGGAAGATACTACTTCCTCTTCCCATATTTTTATAAAGATTCTCTTGCAGGAGCTGGCAGAGCAGCTTGGTATGTTGTTGCTTAATGAAAGGTTGAACGATCCAACAATGCAAGAGTCTTTTGATTCAATTTCTCCAAAGGACAATCCCAAAAATTCACAATTTGCTATCAATTTCTTTACTTCTATTGGTCTTGGAGGTATCACTGAGAGTTTACGTGAGTATTTGAAGAATATGCCAAGGCTTGTAATGCAGTAGTAAAAGTCTATTCCTGAGTCAGATGAATCTACCTCTAATGACGATTCTTCTAGTTCATTAGGCTCATCAGATTCTGATACATCAGACTTAGATTCTGAGAATGAAACTGACAGTGAGAGCAGTAAGGAGTCACCAAGAAAGAAAAATAATTCAAAGCATGACAATGAGTATGAAAAAACAAGAAGAAAGAAAAGGGTTAGGGCATCTGACTCAGAGGATGGAAGTGACAGTGAAAAAATCCAGTGTTCCACAGGCATTGGGGACGGGGGGACGCGTTTTCGGGACGGGGGGACCAAGGGCCTAAGTTTGGGGGCGACGGTGGTGGGAGGGTAGGGGACATCATGTCCCTGTCCCCCAACCCTGAGATGTTTTTGATGAGGGGACGCACCCAAAAAGTGGGGGACGCATCCCCGTGGAACACTGAAAAATTCAGAAGGAAAAAGAAAAGGAATTAAAAATCTTTCTAGTCAGTTATTCAAGGCTCTAGTAGACACTGTTTTCCTGGACTGTGACAAACAAAAGAATCACTCCCAAGTGCTTTGGTTTTATAATAGATGATTATAAGATGCTACAATTTTGTCTTATGTATTTTAATAGCCATGGGTTTTAGAGTTCTGTACTTGACAGGTAATGGATAAACAGTGTTAGGAGGAGAAAATATTGAAGGCCAAGTGCAGATTGTGATAATACTAGATCAATGAATCCTATTATTTATTGAGTATTTCTTGGTTTCCATGTTGTGTGATGTACCATAAGAAAACTAGAAATCTAAATTCAATAAGATGCTTTGTTCAATGATGATAATTTCTATTTTCTTACCTATGAAGAAAGACCATGTCAGACAATATCAACGAACAACAAAATAAGGAGACAATTGCTAGATTGTGGTCTAACTTGAAAAGAAAAGGTAATGGAAAATGTTATTGTCCATGCAAAATTTGTAAGGGGTTAAAGACTAGAAGACTTCTAATCAAACAACGAAGAAACATTGTAGGCTGCATGGTCACATTGAAGGTAGACATGATTATCATCCATTGGTAATTTTTTCATTATATCATTTTGATAATTTATATACAAAATAAATCACGTGATGATGAGATCATGATCATGGTTTATTTATGTTTATCAATTTTATATAGGTCGAGCACCCCGAAGCACATGTTATGGATCAACACAACCCCGAGAATATGGTTTTCAAAGTGGATGAACATGGAGGTGTGAATATCGAAGCTGAAGATAATGATCCCATGGAAGATGACGATCATGAGCCATAAAACATAATTGAAGATTATGGTACAAATACATTGATCCATGAATCATTTGGTACTCGCACAACTGATCATGATGATGAGGATGACCTTGATGTTGTTCATGATGTCCCTCTACATGAGAAGGCATATGAGGCCCTTTACAAAGGCTTGCAGGCAACTCTTCTCTCTGCTATATTTTTGTTGGTGAACTTGAAGGTTATGAATGGTTTATCCAACATAACAATGTCACGTATGTTAAGGTATGTCATATATGTCATAATAAACTCTGAATCATGTTGTACCATTAGTATTCTTTATTATAACAAATTATATTTTTTTGTTGTAGATTGATAGGTGACCTTTTGTTACCACCATCAAATATTCTACCTCGCTCATACCGAGAATTATCTGCTGTTATGAAAGATATTGGAATGGAGTATCAAGCAATAGATGCTTGTCCCAATGATCATATTATATATCACAAACAACATGAATTTTGAACTGAATGCCCTGAATGAAATATCGGTAGATATCGAACAGATCAAATAACAAAAATGGTTCCTCGCAAGGTTCTTATTCCCATTATTCCACGTATGCAATGATTATTCAAGTGCACTAGCTTGGCACAATTTATGGATTACCATGCACGCAATAGAAGTCGGGATGACATGATTCAAATTTCGTGGATGGTTCAACATTTATGGACATAGAGGAAAAGTGGCCACACTTTAAAGAAGAACCTCGTAATCTCAGGCTTTCATTGGCAGCAGACGGTGTCAATCCATTTGGAGAGATGAGAACTATTTATTCAGTGTGGCCTATTTTTTTTATCAACAATAACATTCCTCCATGGATGTCAATAAAGAGGGAGCACATAATGTTGGCAATGATTGTTCCAAGTATTTTATCATTTAAATATAGTCATCTAAATTTAATTATAAATATTGCAGTAAAATGGTCATAATAATTATGTAATGTTTTTGTTCATTCGATTAGGTAAGTACCAAGTTAAAGATATGAATGTATATATCAAGCCTCTTATTGATGAGTTGCTAGAGTTATGGAATGCTATCACTATGTATGACGTCTCTAGACCAATAGGACAAAGACAATTTCAATTCCATGCGATGCTTCAATGGACAATACACGACACCCTGGGGTAGCACATTTTTGTGGTATGTTATAGTGTTTAAGTAGTGCATGAACATTATAATTCAAAAAATTATCTTATTTAATCCAATTATACATTATCTTGTAGGTATTCAAACAAAGGGAAAATTTGCATGTCCTGTTTGTGGTCCAAAGATGAAATCTCGTCATTCAAAAAGTTTAGGAAACTAGGTGTTTGATGAGTATAGGAACTTTCTCCACAAAAATCATAAGTATCGAAATACTAAAAAACATCTTTTCAATGGGAAAGAAGAGAATAAATCAAAGCCATGAAGAATGACACCTCACATATGGAAGTTGGAATATAATAGAATTAATCGTCAAGGTAATGCCATTCCATCTATTGGTTTGTCATAAAACATCTTTTCTATTTTGTTTTGTTTACTGATGATGTGATTGATGATCATGAAGGTTGTGAAGGCATAAATGACCACCTTCCTAAGGGACTAAAAAGTTATCCTTGATAATTTAGTAGGTTGCCCTACTATAAGCAGTTACAAATTGTTCATTTGTTTGATAGTATGCATATTGGAAAGAATATAATAGAGACATTATGGAAAATATTGGATGGAAGGCGTGACACAGAAAAAATTGTAAAAATATGTAGTGACATTCAGGATTCCAATCATGCAATGATAAATGTCATTCAATCAAATAGCCATGGAGACCAGATTAATATAAGTGAGCTTCCTTGGTTATTAACAAACCAACAAAGCAATGCTATAAAAGAAGTCATATGAAAAATTCAATTTCCCATAGGATTTGCTGTGAACACAAACAATCTCATATCAAAGAAAAGTGAATTTGGGCCAAGGATGAAAGTGCATGATTAGCATACCTTCATTAAGGTAATTCATGTTCTTGTGTTTTTAGTATGTATTTAAGTACTGTGCGTACGTGTACTTTTCATTATGTTACAAAAAAATGAAAAGATAGTTTTATAATTGTTGCAGTACGTTCTACCTCTATCTCTCCCTGATGACTTTGACAATAATGTCAAGCAAGTCATATATGATCTTGGAAAATGCATGAGGTAAGTAGTGATATTTGTTTAGTTCATTGTATATATATTATATTTACGATTTGTTTTACTTGTTATGTAATATATTTTTTTGCGTCTTGAATACCTTGTAGGTGGTTGTCATGTAAATAAATCCATAAAGATGATATAAAATATTGGAAGAGAAAAATTCCTCATTTAATGTGTGAAATGCAAAAGTGTCTACCTCCAGCTTTTTTCAATGCACAAGAACACTACCTCATACACCAAGTTGAGGAGATTGAATTGTGTGGACTTGTACACACTAGGTCAATGTGGATGGTTGAGAGGCACTTAAAATTTTTGAAGGCTTTGGTTTGACAAAGAGCACAACCTGAGGGTTCTATGGTGGAGGGATATATGGTATACCAAACTATGGTGTACATTTCTGAATATCTTCCTAAGTTTGTAGCAAAGATCCACGTGGATCGCATTTGGGATCCCAACACCATTAACAAATTCAAAGGGGAGTACTTGACGGGGAAAGGTAGATTGAGGAAAGTGAGAGGTAATTATAAGATGTTATTGTAGTTAATTAATTCTTAATCTTCAAAATAAATTGATTGTAAGACATCTATTTATTTTTTGTACAGTTGGTCGAGAGTGGGATGCACTACATTTGTATATTGCAAACAATCTTGATTGGATGACGGTATGGATTGAACGTTGTCAACATTCTGGACACACGTTAACATGGGAAGGTGTGGCTTCATTGGTTAACGAAGCACATTGTAATGGAGATTCCAATGTTACGTAAAGGGAAATTGATTTTGCATATGGTTTAAGAGATAAACAGGTACGTATAAATTTATTAATCACCCATATGTTTATCAACTCACAATGCAATAAATTTTACATGTTTGACATATCGCAGGTCAAACACCACAACGCTATGTGCTGCAATGGTCATAAATTTTGCATAAAAAAGCTGGATGACACAAAGAAAACTTGTGATTCTGGCATCATTGCAGTGTTTGAGGTGACAAATATTTCAATGAGAAATGACATTCATTCTCAATAGTCTCAAAATTGATACTATGGCATTTTCGATGATATACTTGAGTGTGACTTTAATTCCTTCAGATTAGTTTTGTTCATCGTCAAATGGTATAGGCTACGAATGAATAAAAATGATCCTGATAGAACCATTATTGAACATGATAATGGTTTTATAATGCTAAATACAAGGTCATTTGAACCAGTTGGGGATGAGCCCTATGTTCTTCCAAGCCAATGTGAGCAAGTATTTTAATCAGAGGTTCCACATAAACCAGGTTGGTCATTTGTTGTTAGACATGATCCAAGAGGAACACCTATAAAGTATAATGTGATGGAAGAAGAAGATACCAAAGAAGTAGAAGATGAAGTGGATGATGATCATGATCAACAGTTTCTCAATGACGATGAAGAAGAACAAGAAGAAGAAGAAAAAGATGATGATGATGATGATGATGGTGACGGTGATGGTGATGGTGATAGTGATGGTGATTGTGATGGTGATGGTGATGGCAATGGTGATGGTGATGGTGATGGTGGTGATGGTGATGGTGATGATGGTGATGATGATGGCGAAGATGTTGATGATGATGATGACGATGATGACGATGATGATGATGATGATGATGATGATGATGATGGTGTTGGCGATGATGACCTTGATGTTCATGATGATGAAGAATGAAATGTATAAGGTATGCAATTAGTATATTATCTATTTAATATTGACTTCTTGATAGAATTTTTTCTACATAATTAATTCATTATGTTTTGAATTCTAATGCCATTACATAATTAATTCATGATGCACCTTTAATATGGAGATGGAGATAGGGAGAGTGACTATTTATGTGACAATTTTTAAACTGTGTTTATTTATGGAAATTGGATTGTTTATTAGCTATGTGATGGATGTTGATTTAAAATACATATGTGATGGATCACATGTTTATGATGATGCATGTGACATTTTTAAAACTTTGTGTTTATTTATAGAACGTGGATTGTTTATTACCTAACTGATGGATGGTGATTTATGATACATATGTGATGGATTACATGTTTATGATGACACATGATATGTGATGCTAATTGTGATGCTCAATTACATATATGATGACACATCATGTGATGCTTCTAATGCTTATGATATGTATGTATTTATTGTTTATCAACTTACAAATGTAGTAATGCTTATGATGCTCAATTGATGGTGTTGATTTTAGGTATAGTCCTTGTGTGATGCTGTCACCCTTGGTAGGAACAGGTTGTTGACTACAGACATCGCCAACCATTTAGTTGAGGATCCTGCATAGTCTACATTGTACAGGACCCTGAACCCCTTTGACGAGGATCCTGCACAGTCTCATGGATGGACAAGTATAACTAGTCAATACACCCTATAGAAACAGTTTATTTTTTTTAAATTACTTGGAAAACAAACTTCCTCAGTTTTTCAAAACTTGACATTAGCAACAAATCTAATACAGTTATCAACACTTGAGGCCCTAGTTGGACTTATTCCAATTTTCATCCCAAAATCAACTTTAGGGTTGACTTCTTCATCAACATTACCCTCATTTGCAAAATTTCTATCCCATTACCAATTAACTCTCTCATTTCATGAAGTGCAGGTACCCCCAAATAGGTATTTGTTAGATCTGTCTTCATCAAGTGAGGAAAATGCAGTAATAGAAAATGAAAGTGACACATGTAGTAGGTCTACAATAGGGAGATCAACAAGAGGTCAAAAGATTAGAAGAAAATTCAATAAATGCATGAAATTTTTCCTTGCTCAAGGGGGGTCATGTTCTTATGATGATGAGACCAAAGGCGACATTGAGGTGCCACTGAGGTACAAACATCTACAAAAAAAATGGGTGCCCAAGGAACTTCCTCCAATAAACATCAATTTTTGTGTTAACGATAGGATATATCACATAGAACCTTCGTCGTTACATGGTTTAGGATTATTTTCCATGGACAACATAAAGGTCTGTTACAATAGAGTTGCAAAATTGATGGAGTTTGTTGGACCTTGTTACAATTACAAACATTGGATGCAGATTGTTAAATATAAAAAAAGTATGCGTAGGTATGCAATGTCAGCAAATTATATACAACAGAAAGATAATGATCAAACTAAACGAGTGGTTGTATACATTGATGGTCAGCCAAAAGCAACAGGGAATATTGTAGGTTTTATAAATAGTACGCAACCTGGGTCAACTAATAAACAACCCAATTGCATATTTGAGGTGCGTGAGGGAAATTGTGTATTTGTATGTGCGATAAAATCAACAAGTGCAGGCGAAGAGCTTCTAATCGATTACAGTTTGAATCATATAGATAGAAATAAAGTTAATATCATGGGGGTGGTACATACTATACACCATTTAAATTAACCAACCTCCAATTAATGAATCCAATATACCATTTTATTATGAAGTTTTTTTGCTTAGTCTATTGGTTTAATTTCGCTAATGTTTTTTATATTTTTTCTTTGTCACAGGCCAACATGGATCGATCACATATCATAGACAAAGATGTACCTTGCGACACTTCTACCAGGTAGGTAAACCTCATTGTAATTGTACAAATTAGATAGAAGCAAACTGTTACATTATTATGTTCTTTTTTAGTGATTTATACTAATTTTGTAATTGTTAATGATATTCTTGACATAGACGGATGTTCAGGGAAAGGGAAAGGGAGTTGCAGTACCTAAGAACCTTTCTAGGGACGTGGAATCATTAGGATTAAGCGATGATGACCTTGAAGATCCCATAGACCTTATGAAATTCTTTAAAATGCCTCTTATAAAAATTAGAAAAGAGATTGTTGCTTTGGCAGCCATGCATCCTATCACTGATGAGATATGAGAGAGGGTGGAATTATTGCTTTGGACAGTAGAAAACTTGCAAGTAAGCAGTAATGAAAGCTTTAATTATAAAAAAAGTTCAATAATGGTTTATATTTTATTCTCTTTTATGTCATTAACTAAAATATGTACGTATTGTTTTTATAGCAATTTATCCACCCTCATCAAATTCGTTCCCACGATCAGGGTGTTGCAGGATCTTCATGTGATGATGATTTTCTTGTATTATCACTTGCTTGGCTTATCACTCTGAGTACCCAAAACACATCATACTTAATACTGTCAATTTTCAAAATAAAGGTTCATCCTTGTTTACAATTCTTGCACTTTTCATATATTTAATGTTTGATATATTTAATGTATTATTCTTTAGGTGTTGTCAATGTTATTGTGCAAATGCCACCACTGCCTCATCAGAGGTTACCCTCACCTGTATTGCTGACTGCAATGTCGGCAACACATAGCATGCAAACATCCTCTAGTGCACATTATATTGGCCTACCCACTGTTGGTAGATCCCTCTTTTGCTCTATATTCTGTCTTGTGTTTATTTCCTTTCAAGAATTCTTTCTTGAATTCTAATGCCATTTCATAGTGGATTCATTTTTTGTAGGAGGAGATGCACATGAGGATGTGCCAAAGGCGACTGCTGCTGATAACATACCATCATTTCCTGGATCTTCTTGTATTGCTAGTACATGAACGTTGCAGGCCACATTGGTGGTGAGCAATGAAGAAATGATTCCCTTAAAGATACTAAAGGTTCCAGGTACTTTAAAATTATTATTATATATACTCTAATTGTAATTTACTTTATGATCACTCATTTTGGACTAATGATCCCATGAATTTTTTGCAGGCAATGATATTTTTTATAAACATCTTAGTGACATTGCATTGTAGATATTTGGGCCCACCATACGTAAAAGGTGGTACATCATATGTGAAATAACCCTAATCCACTTTTGATTTCATATCATTGCTAGAATAGTTTTCCTTTGATCCATTTCTTGAAGTGTAATAAATGTAGCTTCAGTTCATTTCTGAATCTAACAGGTTTGTTTTTGCTTTAAAAGGTGGAATGACAAAGAAAAAAGGTTAAAAGATGAATTGACAAACCAAATGGTTGAGTGGTTTGGAAATGACACCTTTGACAAAACCAAGCTCCTTGAAAAAGCTGACACATATCTAAAGTATGTGAGGGACAAATATAGGACCCATTTGGAGAGGAACCTAAAGTACGAGTGTCCCCCAATGATTCTAGAGAGGGAGTGGAAGGACCTGATTTTGGATGCCAAGGAGAAAATTGAAAGGAAAAAAGGAAATACACCACTAGACGCCAGAAGAAGGTATGGGATACTATTAAGAATGTAATTATGTATTAAATAATTACTCTTTATATTTATATAATCTAACATATTTCAAACTTTTTATAGACTGAGTGACATGTCAAAGGCAACCAAGGCAAGGCAAGAAAAGCACGGGCAACACAAACTCGGCTCTGGTGGTTACATGAAACTTGTTGCACGAATTGTAAGTATCTCATGTAAATGAAATATTGCATCAAAATATTAATAAATTACAATTTTTTTTTTTAATCAAACAATGCAAGCAAAATTCATGGTACCAAGCAAAAATGCAGGGCTCTGAATTCAATAGAGTGCCCACAGAAGATGACAAGAGAATTGCCTACCAGCAAAGCTATTCAGCCGTGGCTGATCGGCTACGAGAATTGAGTGGGCATACACAACATTCTAGTGCATCCGTCACATAGTTAAATATGCTAAATGGAAGTTGTTTCAAATTGAATACTTTACCAATAATCTAATTGATGTTGAGTTCCAACATAAATTGACTATATTTGTTTTAAATAAGCAAGCAATGATAACAATGTGCATGTCATTGGAATGCAGCCTGCTAATTGTGAAACACCACCTGCACATGAAGGTCCAGATGTGCATCCCAGTAGTGGAGGTATTCATTTTCTATTCAAATTTATTTATTTAGATATTAATACAATTAAACATCTTAATTTGTAATTAGAGTAGTAATTAATGTAACCTTTTTTGTTAATATTTTAGAGCATGTAGTCGGTGGTGAGAAAGTGGAGCATGATCTGGGTACACAACATCAAGAATGTGATGTTCCCCACTCAGGTAAAGAGGACCACCGTTATTTCTTTAAACAAATATAATTGCAATTGGTGTTCAACATTAATGTAACCTTTAGTATTTCAACTCTAGATGATCTAGAGGGTGTTCAACATGTTGAGGTTGAGGCTACACAAAATGATGTGGCCCCATCAGGTAAAGAGTACAACAATTATGTTCTCTAAATTAATGAAATACTTGTAACAATAATATTTTTTTTTTTTGAATTTAACCCATTTCTTTGTTATCGCAGAGGACCCCCCTTCGCTTCAGTGTCCTTGTCCTCAGTATAGGACTAGGCATACATCAAGATCACAAGCATTTGGTGGAACATCTGTAGAGGGGGGAACTGATGAAGAAATTGATGTTCCACTTAGTCTTTTCATAGCTTCAAAGAAAAAACAAAGAAAGAAATGATTGTAATCTAACTTATTTGATAATGACTCATTTTTATGTGTTAGTGAATGTAATTATGTACTAATTAATGGTTATGGATGATATGTGTTAATTAATATTGATGAATGTTGCATGTTAATTAATGTTAATCAATGTTATGTGTTAATGAACATTATGTGATATTAATGAATGAATGCTATATTTTATTAATGGTAGAAAGAATGAATGAATGAATGTTATAAGATGTCAACGGAGAATTTAGAGTGATGTTGGGGGGGGGGGGGGGGGGAATGAGCTTCCACCTTCACGTGGTTGGCCCTATTAAGTAGAGAATATTAAACTATTCTCGAAACCAAGTGAAGTTCAACAAGATAACACACTTTTCAATATTTCATTATGTTGCACAGTTAATCTTATTGAATAATGAATATTGAATCTTAATTGTAGGGTCCAACAGAGCCAACACAAACAAAAACACCACAAGTTGCTAGGTATAATGAAGTCCCATATTGTCTCTTGTCTGTACACGAACAATATGAGTTGATTCTAGTGTTGATATCCAAGGTAGGACTGCAAAAGTTATGAATATGCCTCATCCTTGTAAGTTTTTTTATTACTTGTAATTAATGAATATGCCGCATCCTTGTAAGTTTTTTTATTACTTGTAAGTCATGAATATTGCTCTTTAGTTGATTAAAATTAAATGAAAATCTTTAATGAATACACAAAACTATATACATATGTAGGCGCACCATGGCTGAGATGGTCCAATTCCCTACTCTCACTCTATGACTAAGCTCATGCCATATCTAAATCAAAGACATCTCAAATACATCATTGGTGGAAAGCTACAAAATGCCATTTTCATACATAAGCAAGACATACACAATTGGGCACAATCACCAAGAGAACAGTAAAAAGTGTGTTTGAGATTGTATCATGGATGCAAAAAATATCTTCATTAATCCTTGACTCATGATTTCTATAATACTTCTTTAGACTTCTCATATCATTTGTTGCACTTCTTCACTATTTTGGACTGAGTTTCAACTATGTATTTGCCTTGACTTATGACTGTACCTAGCTTTGTCCTATCTTTGTAAGCTTCCTCTTTGAATTGTGGTTGTAGCTTTGATAATACCTTTTTAATGTTGCACTATTTGTAAGGAGGACAACTCCTAATGCATGTTGCAAATTGTGTTCTAGTGACTGAGACTAACCTTTTTGTATTTGATGTTTTTGACTAGTTGTCTTAACCTTTGACTTTGATGCTTGTGCCTTAATAGAACTAGATGTTTCTTGTATGCATACTTGGTCAAGGACTGCATTATGATGCTATAGGGCTACAAACTAAGATTATTTATTGTATTGAGTTGCACATTTGACATGAGTTTCCCTATGACTGCTAAGCCTCTTGAGGTTATAAGGTGTTGTTCTTGTCAAGTTTTGACAATGCTGCAACAATAAGGTGTTATTTGTTGTTAAGGTTTGAAAAGACCTTTTAGAAACTTATACCCTACTCTTTTTCACTTAGTAGACTTGATTACTATCATTTTATTTGGTACTAGGTATGACTGCCTACTGGATTTACTATAGATTGCAATCTCTCTAGACTATATTTTCTGAGTGTTGTTGTTCTATACTTGACCATCTATTAGGAAAACATAGCTTGAAATGTCCAAAACAATTAATGAATGACTACACTATCACCAATCTATCTTGAAGATTTGACTACTCTTTAGATTATGATTATGACTGTTATGATATTTCATGAGACTGTTCTATCCCCATATGAAACCCTTTGTTCCCACAAATCAATGCTTTGAACTTGACTGCAACTTTATAGTGATCACTGTCTTTGTACAGTAAGCTTGCTACTTTCTCAACTTTTGATATATTAGAGGCTCCTAGGATGGTTTCTATCTTATAGTCACAATACCTTGCTATAATTTGCATTTTAGATCACTGCTCAATGATCATATGATGTCTTTGTCTTTTGAATTTGACTCTCGAGCTTGCTCTATTTCTTGACCTTTTGAATAATTTTGGGCCTCTATTCATTACTTTTATTACCCTATATATAAAAGACCTTGCTCACTACTTCTTGTACTTGATCTTTATCTGGTTTGTGTCAATCCTACTATTGCACCTTTTCTATTTATGATTGAGATTTGTTTTGGGATTAAAAACTCTTGATGATTTCACTAAATGACTTTTGCATGACTGTACTTTCTAAGCTATCCTAGGGAACAAAAGAGACCTAGGGATTTGCTCACTTCAAGGAAAAAGAAAATTTGGCAAGACAATCAACCCTTTTAAATAATATGTGGAACCCTTATGGTGAGCAAGAAAGCATTGACAAACTTATAGATGTTGTCATAACACAAAGCTGAAACTAAATTATTTTTTATAGATAATCAGATTTCTCCTTTAACCCAACTTTTTCTTGAATCATTACTGTAGGCATATCCAAAGCATGATTTAAACAATAAGATACTAAAACATTTGGAGTTAGGGTTCTGAAAACCCTACCTCCAAATGTGGATATCTACTATTATGACTATGACAATTTCTCTCCAGAAGCTTTGATGCTAACTTCTATCATGCCTAAACTCTGCATGTGGTTTGCATGGTGTTGGCATGAGGTGCTTTGTAAATGTCCTTATGGATTCTCTTCATATTTTTATGAAACTCCTTCATCGAAGAGGCAAACCTCTCATTCAAACTTTGAAGTAACCCTTTGACTGTTGCATGCAGTTCTTTTCTTATAAACCTTCCTCCTTGCGGTGACGTGCTAGGACATAAACTAAAGGTGTAGCTTGTGGAACCTATTGAGCATCAAATCTGAATTAAGTAAAATATCTTGATTTGAGAGATTAAATCATAGAAGCCATCTATCTTTGGAAGAAATCCTCATTTTTATTGATACCGTAATAACCCATAAGTTATCGAACAAGTCTAATAGCATTCTATCGAAATATCCAAAATTCAAATAGTATCGATGAGACCCAGTGATGTCTCATCAATATAAAAAGGGTATCGAAGGAAAGGTAACACTGATGAACTCTAAAAGGGACTCATCGAAAGCAATGATTCCACCGAAAGAGGATACCAAAGAAAGAAGAGACGGTTTTCATCAATGGGAAAAGGCTTCCGAGGAAATAATACCATCGGCGCAACATGAAGGAAACTTACTAAAAGAAGCGTTCTTATCAAAAGAATGATATTGATCAAATAGAAGGAAGCTACATTGATAAAAGATATCGATAAGGATATGAGTTTCGAGGAGGCTAAAAGGCATGTTACCGATATGTGTGGTTTTACCGATGCAACTTTATCGAGGAAGATTACTAATGAGCTCATCGATGAAAGATGATAGTGGAAGCAAATCATCAAAAGAAAGATGGCCTTGATGAAACAATAGACCCATTCATCGAAGGAGTGTAGTGATGTTGATAGAAAAAGTGTTTTGATGAAAGGATAAAGGAAGTTACCGAAGCCCAAGGTTTCTTTGACATGAAACCTGATGGACATCAGATATATATCAATGAGGAAATAGGTTTTGAGGAGGCTAAAAGGCATGTCTCCGATATGTGTTGTTTCATCGATATAACTTTATTGGTGGAAGATGACAAGAGAGGATAAAGAAAGGCTTCGGTGAGACAATAGATCCATTCATCGATGGGGCATAGTGATATCGATGGAAGAGGTATTTTGGTGGAAAAATAAAGGAGGTCACCGAAGCCCAAGGTTTCTTTGACATAAAAAATCGATGGATATCAGATAGGTATCAGTGAGGAGATTGCCACAGTGACCGAATACAACATTTCGATGAAGGGAGAAAATACCTAGTGAGGAGATAGTCGTGCAAATGTTGCATTCAAGGGGTATTTCCTTCCTTGTTTCCTCTCACATTAGGTATGTATCTATTTCATATCTGACTGAAATGCAGAGGTTAATCATGTATCACTAATTGACTGTGGAAATATTACTCATTAAAAGAAAAAGTAAAATGAATTGAAAAGAATCTTGCTCTGATAGCTATGAACATACTATCATGCCTAACTGTGATTATTTTGTCTTGCATAGCCATGTAAATTCCACCTTGAGTAGTTGATGTATAGCTATTGCATGTTCATGATCTTTCTTGTTAAGATAAATTGTAGAGCCTAAATGATTTACTCATTCATTATCAAGTCTTGAACTTAAGGAAGATAAATTTATTCACAGATATAAATCATGATGATATTTTGTTACTTTTCATCGAATACACTGTCTTACCTTATTCATAAGAAAATTGAATACTACATTCATATCTTGTGCATAGTATGGTTGAGTAGAAACCTCACAACATTCACTATAGAATATGATTGCTAGCCCATATAGAATATGATTGCTAGCCCAAGAGGGCATAATAGCCGAGTATTGCAGCTATTCTATGTTTATTTTTTTTCCACTCTTAACTCATCGTTCAACCGAATATGGTTCATCTTGGAATCAAAGCACATCGGTTATAATCAGATTATAACCAGTCTCCATGGTTGCAAGACCTGAAGAAGGAT
The DNA here is from genome assembly GCF_030272615.1 of Cryptomeria japonica. Taxonomy (NCBI): domain Eukaryota; kingdom Viridiplantae; phylum Streptophyta; class Pinopsida; order Cupressales; family Cupressaceae; genus Cryptomeria; species Cryptomeria japonica. Next base: position 295,976,484 of record NC_081414.1, read on the forward strand.
TCTTATCATCAATTAGATGCATACTTTTGGGAATATACAAAGACAAAAAAATATATTAGAACCGTATTTTTTGTTGAGTCATAATATGATGTGTTAATTTAGCTAAATAAGGGAACCAATGTTGTATTAGGTTTAATTCCATGATGATAGTTGAAGCTTCTTAGAGATAGGGGATTTGTAGCAGTTGGCTTATAGGGTTATGTTACAATCCCATGAAGGTCCTTGTAAACCATTAATGTTAGTAGACATGAGACTGTTATGTAACGAATTGAATCAGCTAAACCAAGAAGTTTTGCAACCAATGAATCAACTGACTCAAGTGTATGTTAATTATCTTATGATGGTCATTTATGATCATTATTCTTAGTAGACATTAAGCAGTTCGCTAGATAGTTGGTTAGTAAACCAGTGAGTTAGTTAGCTCAAGTGTATGCTATTTATCATATGATGGTCGTTAATAACCATTATTGTTAGTACACATTAAGCAGGTGGCTTGTTTAGATGGTTGGTAACTAGTGAGTTTGTTGAGCTCAAGAATTGGATGTACAAGTCGAGCAAGGGAGGTGAACACTAACAACGCATTGGTGCTTTCAATGTTAAAACCTTGGCCAAGGTGGTGATGCTTTATCTAAGTGATTGTCAGATCACATGAACTAGATACACCTACTAGTCAGATGGTCATAGTAGTGTGTGACTGACTAGTTGCGTGTAGATTTTGAACACCAAGATCAGATGGCCATATGTAAAAGAGACCCAATCCTTAGAATGCACCCTCATGAAGGGTTGGGTCTCTTCTAATTTGAAGGGGAATGGGAGACTGGCAAGTCTATGATTGAATGGAGAAGCCCTTGATGATGCTCTCCCTATTCCAAACTATGTCGAGGCTTGATACAAAAATTTTCAGTTGGAAAGTTAAATGAATTGTAACCTCTGAACCTTTATCTCTTCCCTAAAAAATGAAACTTGCCATTTGAATTCCTTTCTCATATTGATTAGCTTAATAATATTTGTTCAATTTTTTTTATCGTTAAAAGATTACCTTCCTTTTAGATAAATTAGTTAGATTCTTATTATGTTGAAGAACATTTAGTTAGTTTTCTCCTTCAACTAAAGTAGTTATGTTTTATTTTGAAATGCTCAATTTTTTATCTTAATATAGATCACAATTTATTTTATTTAAGTATAGAATTAATGGAATATTACATATGGTATCAGAGCAACCGATTTCAACATTGAACCTCAGGCTTTCCACCTATAAACAATAAGGTAGAAAACTAAAATGAAGCATTTTAGTGAATCCTGGAAGTGGATTTGAACCATTGCACATTACTGCATTTTTCTATAGGCAGTTGCTTGTGATGTTATCTAAAGGAGATAAGGTTACTTGTGTTCTTCCAGTAAAACTCTATGTTTCATACTGTAGCTTTGAATAAAAGATTTACTTGCGAATTGTAATTGTTCCTTGTATTTCTTCCTTGGATGGTCTCTTAAGGTTAGAGTTAAATTCATTCAAGCAAATTACAATAAAGACATTGAAGTAGAGCTCATAAGAAACAATAATTGACAGACTCATCGAGAGGGGGTGGGTTTAAAAATTATCTCATAAGTTTACACAATATGTCCTAAAGAAATATAAAGAATACACAAAACTATATACATATGCAGGCGCACCATGGTTGAGATGGTCCAACTCCCTAGTCTCACTCTACGACTAAGCTCATGCCATATCTAAATCAAAGACATCTCAAATACATCGTCGGTGGAAAGCTGCAAAAATGGCATTTTCATACATAAGAAAGACATACACAATTGGGCACAATCACCAAGAGAACGGAACAAAGTGTGTTTGAGATCATTGTCCTAATTATGGTGTGGTCACGAAGAGGTTGAAAAATTTATGGTGATCTCTTCGTGACCACACCACAATTAGGACAATGAGCTCAAACACACTTTTTATCGTTCTCTTGGTGATTGTGCCCAATTGTGTATGTCTTGCTTATGTATGAAAATGACATTTTGCAGCTTTCCACCGATGATGTATTTGAGATGTCTTTGATTTAGATATGGCATAAGCTTAGTCATAGAGTGAGACTAGGGAGTAGGACCATCCCAACCATGGTGCGCCTGATCATATTAGCTTGAAACCATGCACCTCATATTAGCCTCAAACCTATGCCCCTACTGGTAGGTGGTGGGGATAGAATATCATTCGCTATACATATCAATGATTAGATAATAATTATTATTTTTTGATAATAATTATCATCGTCGGAATTACGATGAATACCAAGCTTTCGACTGACGATGTAATCGAAGAACATACAACATTCTCGTCAATGAAATGTTTTGGAGTCGTCGCACTTCCAACTCAAACCACACAAACATCCGACGAGGGTGTTGTACATGCGATGACACTTCATAGTCGGATGATCATCGATGTCTCCGAATGGACCAATGACACAAGTGTTAGATAAACAACATCACCGTTAGTGCAAAGTTCCAAATCGCCATCGGATTTGTGATGAAATCTACTGATTCTGACGACTTCTTTGACCGTCGGCAGAGTCCATTGGATTGTTGTATTTCCGATGGGCATGGCATCATCGACCAATTCGATGCTGAGTTTTTGACAGTTGATTTTGTCAGCACTCCAATGAAAATTCATTGCAAATCCGACAAATGGCCGTCACAAATTAGCTCCGAATGTACTAGTGTCAAAACCCCAAAACCCTAGAGTTCCAGGTGGTTTTTGTGTAGACCTAACCTCGAAACCCCAAAACCCCAGAGTTCCAGGTGGTTTTTGTGTAGACCTAACCTCAGAACCTTGGAGCCCCTGAGTTTTGAGCCTTCTCCCCTTGTGCCTAGCCTGAGACCCCGAAGTCTCGAAGAAAATTAAAGTTTATGCCTAATTTTGGAGACTGAAGATTTGTGTTTTGCTTGCAGGTTCAAGTGGTTAGATGTACTCATCTGCTAGCAAAAGAGGCAAAGAAATTGATAGACTCCCAGCCACCATGAAATACCATTATCAGGGATAGGTCCACATCTCAAAGCTTGAGGATCAAATCAGATGGGTTACAGATACTGAAATCGGCCACATAGAAATAGAAGATATCAGGGCTTAATTAAATAAACATAGTGTGGAGGCCCTCCACCGAAGAATCAAGAGATCTAGCCTAGTGGAAGCTACTGTATTCCCACAGTCGTTGCAAGTACCAGAATTAATAATGGCCATTGCTCCATTTTACAATCTAGAGACTAGAAAGTGCACAGATGCACAAGGAAAAATAGTTATAGACTTGTCCCCAGATATGCTTGGATTCCTCTTTGGTATCCCCACCAGGGAAGAAGTATTTTTGCTAACCAAAGAAGAGGCCTTAAAGGCATGGAACGACAAAGTATCAGCCAGTAAGAGGTACATGAATGCCAACTGGCTAGAAGAAGAAAGAAAGATAGGGTTCAAGGAAACAAAGATCCTAAGGGGATTTCAAAGAACCTCAGATGGACCTGATCATTATGCTCAGCAGGGCCCTTGGCAATCCGGATTGCAAGCATTTCCATCCCTGGATGTTCCAGTTCATGAGCACTATGTTAATAGGGAAATAATACTTTGACTAGCCACAGATCCTCTCAGATAATATCTGTAAGCAGATGAAAGAGGTGCAACATACCCGAAAGTTATTCTTCACATCATATGTCATCTGGGTAACTGCCAAAGCTAGAAAATTCCCAGGCCTACAGGTGGAAGGATAATTGGGAGAGAAAGAAGGACAGAAGAAGATATGAGAGTATTATTCCCAAATCACTCTAGCCAATGCTAAGGTGCACTTCAGAAGAGTTAATGATGCCTTTGTTTTCCCAATAATCATCAAATTAACAGGGGATGCAGGATATCGGATTAGCCCGAAGGCTATGGCTATCATCCGAGAGTGGGCATGTTGGTTCATACAAAACCCACGCTCCACTTCCATCAGGGTTGGTGGATTCACAGGGAACCCAATGTTGCTACCTCATTATTCCAATGATAGGGTAATTCTACTAGAATATTGAAGGCAACTTGTAGGCCTCCAGTCATTGCTGTCATCAAAACATAAAACAGGTATTGATTTCTCGGCGTCTATTGGATACTTTGCCTGTTCCAAGATACAAGTGGCAAAGTTAGCGGAACAAGAGCTTCAGGATTTAAACTTGAAAGAATATGATCATGCTAGCGAATTTTATGATCCCTACGGGAAACTCAAACAAGCTATGCCTAAGGCATATGAGGGGCACAGGCCCAACTTAGAAGACTTTTGGGCCAACTTGCAAGATAGTTTTGAGTTTAGGGAGAAGAGCTATAACAGATTATCTGTGCCACAAGTAAGAGATTTCAGGATTGAAACTAACCTCCCTAAAGACCCGAGGGATGATGGAGAGTTACTTGATCTAATTTATAGAGAATCGGGGATAGATAAGAGGCCCCTCTCCCCAGTAAAGTGGTCTACAAGCAAAGATACAAATATGGAGAAGGTCTCCCAGGTGATCATCAACAAGACTAAACAATGGTTAAGCCAGAGGGTAAGGCCCAACGTTTCAAAAACAAAACAAAAGGAATCCACCTCAGGGGTACCTCAGTTAAGGGGCCATAAGGAGTATGCTCAAAAGATAAGGCCAACCTCAAGGTAGAATACGTCCACCAACCCAAGTGAAGAAGGAAAGCCTCAAGAAAGCCCCGAGGACTTATTGAAGAAACTCTAAGAGAAGATGAGGGAGTCTAAACTGTTGAAGAAGGCTGTAGACCTAGGAGTGACCAATGGGCTGGGCGCGGTGCCACTTGCCAAAGTTCTCCCACCAAGGATGACTATAGGCCACACTGAAGGAGAGGGTACCTAAGAGAAAGAAGAGAATGTAGAAGCTACTAAGGAGATACCTGCTCAGCCACCTTCAACAAGTACCACAAGTGCCCCAGGCATCATTGCTCCTATACAACCATTAGTCAATATATCTGTAGGGCAGCTCGGAGTGCAAGGCTTCACATCTACCACTGAAGGGGTGAATGTTAGAAACATCGAATCTGACTCCGATCAGGAATAAGAGGATCTTGAGCAACAACGACCGCCAGGAGGCAAAGGGTGTGAAGCAGAAGACATATTGAATGAAAGATTGATCCTAACCCCTCAAGATCAATAGGACCCTCTTAAGGATATAGAAGCCAGGCAAGGGGAAACAGAGCTAGGTGATGATGAAATAGCATTCAATAAGGTGGTCGGTGGAAAAATAGGAGAGTTGCATAGACAACAAACTCTCCAAGCCAACCTAGCCCACCAGGTTTCCTCACCCCAAGATTCTGGGAAAGTAGGAGCAGAAGTAAGAGATGAAGCAGAGGAGCAGATAGAGGTTCATGTCATAACTGTAGATATAGTATCACATCACGATGATAAAGATGAAGATATACCACAATGGCTAGAGTTTACCTTCGAAAAGAAAAAGAGAAAAGCAAAACTCCTAGAGGTCACTCTACAACAAGTAATCATTGAGGAACCACCAAAGGTTAAAAATCTGAAAAAGCATCCATCATTTGTCAAAAGTAGATTTCGGTGAGGTGATTTCAGTCGTGGCAGTTCCACATGAAGTTGAAGGATAGGTTTCTCCTAAGTATCAAATATCCTAGGTAAATTTGGGTAAGCAAACCAAGTGGGGAGAGCTAGATACTTTGGAGTTAGCCACAAGTGTTGTCAGAGGACGCGTTGAAAATGAGCACACCTCAAATATGGAGCTTAAGGCGCAACTTGGGAAATATAAACAACTCCTTATTGAAATGAGTAAACCTCCAGACTCTTGTAGAGCTGATGACCTACCTTCAACCTCATCACTACCAGAGGGAGAAGTAAAGGCACTAGTAGAGGTGAGACGGGTGGCTCCTACCGCCAAATCTTGGACCCAGGTAAATGTGCCTAAGATTATGTTGTTCTTGCAAAATATAGTTGAAATATATTGTAAGGTGGTACAGGCAGGTGGAGCTTTGGCAACCTGCTCCACACAATGGGAGCGAAAGGCGAACACTTTCAATATACAGTTCCACGTTTTGAAAAGGATAGAGTGGCTAGGAGAAGAGATGGTAATAAAAGAAGATCTCTTAGGAGGCAATAGTTATAAAAACTTATAGTCCTATGTATACATTTTGGAGTTGAAGATTGAAATGTATCAGCAGTATATCAAGGATATGACTGACATATGGGACCGTCTCCTTAGGAAAATTTTGTCATACGAGAATTTTGTGATGAATATACTAGGACCTTTTGGCCTCAGAATAGTGGATATGGGAATAATGGACCAACAACAAGTTTTGAATCAATGGGATGCATATGAGGCACAACACCTAGGATCTACAGCCTAGTTTGATGTCGCCCTTATGGACAGATACACACATCTAATTACTCAGTGTCAAGAGGTGGCAGACACGGTGAAGGAGTTAGAGGAACAAGGAGCACATGCAGATGAGGTTTTGAAGAAATATAAATTTAGAATTAAGCATGTAGGTAATCCTCTAGTTCAAGTAGTTGCATGTATAATTGAAAATTATAAAGCTTTTACCAAGAAATAAAAGATAAGCACACAATTGCTAAAGATAGCAAAAATTTTTTTCTTGTATTTTAAACTGCTGCTCCTACTCGAGTTGTGATTTTGAGAGAAATTTTGCATGATTACAAAAATGTGGCTCACATAGTAGGGTCTTCGTAGTGCTCATGCAATCCCCATTTTGTAGTTGGTAAGTGAAGTATCAAGGCGGAAACTTGCAAGTTAACTGCGACTTCTAGGATCAGTTCCTAATTTAGAATAGAGTTATTTCCTAGATAGTGGGGTGAAGAACTTCTATAAATTGAGAAGTTGGATTCATTTGTAAGGGTCCCAAATTGATGATTTGTGGCCTACTTAGAGATTTTAGAATATTTTGTAGATTGTTAAGAAGTTTGAGTTATTTTTGTTATACATTCATGGATATTAATATGAAAAGCAGCTCGTAGATTGCCCGATCTACGTTTATATTCTACTAAATTGTTCTGTGTAATCTGGTAACGTCTATTATTTTGAGTTAGCAACATCATTTAATATTTTTGTCTATCACTCTAAGAATCATATTGCGTACGTCAGTGGTGTATGAGAACTATTGTGATAGGCCATATTGTTTGATGATTTTTGTTTCCATAGACTTGTGAAATTGATGATTTTGCAGGTTTGTTGGAGGTCTGTTGTTGAAGGCTAACTTGGATAATATTTGATAATTGCTTGGATTGCAGGGAACTAATTGATTAGTTCATTAAGTTGTCATTATATTGGTCTTTATTGTTATTTTCTTGTTTCCCTTTACACTTCGCATTTTATTTACCGAAGAATCTTAAACCATAAAAATACAAAAGGAGATGAAGTGCAATTATCCATAACCATCAAGATTTAGTTCTAACCAGCAAGCCCCTTTATAGGTATAACCACATCAACCATTGAGATATCCATCACTATCGAGACTCGACTACAAAAACCTTGGAGTAGTGAGTTCTTCCAAACTCGTTACTTTTCAGGAGGGGTGGTGAGTGTTTGCATAAACTATCTGACTGTTGGTGAGTGTGTCAAAACATGCGTCAATAATTCTATAAGTGCCTATGCATATTTTCACGTGTTCTATCCTTGGATTGATGCTCCGGTATAGGATAAAGTAGAGAAGAACATAGTAGTGAGTCAGAATAGTGGAAGAAGACTATTTGTTCTTAACGAAAACTATATTTTGGTATTTGTAGATGTTACTAATCAGTTTAAACAATTAGTTATCATTTGTAATCATTTGTAGGACAATGATTCCTTCGGGGGTTGTAGCCCTCTTCTTTGTAATTGAGCAGTGAGCTCTAGGAAATGTGCTTCAATGCATGTGCATTCCCTTGTCATATTATTATACTCTTGATCAAAATATTATAATATTGTGGGTCTTAATCCCACTGTGGTTTTTTCCTTTCTAGGTTTCCACATAAAAATTCCAGTGTTATGGTTTTGAGCTTGTTGGTATTTAGTTTCTGCACTTTGCTTTTATTCATTTACATCTAGTGGTTTAAGAATCAGTTTAAGAAAGTTGTTAATTGTAGAAAACTGATTCACCCCCTGCATCCTAGTATTAATTGATTCCAACAATTGGTATAAGAGCCTAGATCCTTTGAGGAAGCCTAACAACTTGAGTAAGATCCAAAATAGTGAATCAATGGACTTTGGTTTACAGAAACAACTTATTGTGGCACTTGAAGACGTAGATGCAACAAGGAAAGAAGCAAGTAGCCTGCGAAGAAATCTGAGTGATGCTGAAAATTTCATTGAATCGTTGAAAGAACAAGTGAGCACATCAAGAAAGAAGAGAAAGGAGCTAATGGACAAACTCAAGGAGAAAGAAGAGAAAAGCATTGATAATCAAGTCCTAAAAGACAAGACAGATGAATGTGAAAAACTTGCTAGAGATAATGTAGTCTTGAAGAATAAAATGCAATCAATTGTGATGAAGCTAACAAAGGAGATTCAAGATAGGAAGAAGAATGAAGAAACTCTGACTCAATTGTTGAAGGATAGATCTAATGAATGTTGTAGACTTAATCATGAAAATCACCCGTTGAACCTTGAATTGACACAATCCAAGAATGATGAGCAAGAGCTTGAAAGGTAGATTATAATTATGAGAGATGAACTTACCACTGCTAATGAGTACAAATATAAATTCAAAGCTAGCTCAGCTAAGTTGGATGAGATGCTACAAAGTTAGAAGAATAAAGGTGATATGGGAGGACTTGGATTTGAGAACCAAGAGATCTCCAATAAGGAAAACTAATTCTTATAAATTCAATGGTAAATGCTTTGTCTGCAATAAATTTGGTCATATGGCAAGTCAATGCAGAAATAGGGTAAATCAGAATAATTCATCATTCTCCAGACAATGTTTCAATTGCAACAAGTATGTCCATAAGTCAATTGAATGTAGAAGTATGGTGGATAGGAGAAATGTGAGATGCTATGCATGTGGAAGATTTGGACACATTGCTAACCAATGTAGATGAAGGGGAAATTAAGGAAATTTAAGGCCTAATCAGAGAAATGATATTGTTTTCTATGCTTGCAACAAATTTGGTCACATTACAAAATTTTGTAGAAGTAAGAATATGAGCAAGAATGCTCCGACATATAAGAACAAGTCAGATGATAAAGGAAAAGAAAAGGTTGAGGAAATAAAAGAGTGGCACAAGAAGATGTGGGTAAGGAAGAATGATTCAAAAGCAGTAAATGGGTCCACACCTGATTCCAGTGTTGGAACCTCATCTGGTAACTAAGGAATTTGGCCTTAGGGGGAAGCTTTTCATGCAGATCCTTAAAACCCCCTTTCTGAGATCTATAATTGATTGTGGAAGGTTGTAGATGATTTTTAATGGTTGTGCAATTGATCTTGAGAGATCTCTAGAAGACTTCTTGCCGATCTGAAATTCCGGTGAAGTATTCTTAAGAAATAGGGCATCCAAAAAAATTTAGGGTTGAGCATTTATTACACCTTAAAGTTAGGTATTCGAAGGATAAAAAGACATTTTAACATTCATTTATCACATTGGATTCAAAGAGAAAGAACATAACAGTGCGGCGAAGAAGATTGTGTAGCTAAACCAGAGCTTGAAAGGATTCGACGAAGATTTCTTGCATCCGGTTGAAGACAAAAAGGTATTTTTTGAGTTCGAGCTATTTGTTCATAACCTAAAATTCGATAATGGCATCATCTGGTGTGGCTAATCCTTTGGTTGTTGAGGTAAATGATAGGGCAAGACATAAGTTCAAGAAACACCCATTCAAATCGATGGAAGATGATCCAAATGGAGCATTTTCATCCATGTCATATGGTGTGTTTCATGTTGAAGATATTAGGGCATATATCCATTGAAATATTGAGGAGATTGGGAATTCTAAAATGCTAAAATTGTACATTAAGCACATGATGGATGGTATGGGAAACCTTAAACCAAGTTTCAAATCTCTATAGGACAAGGGCTTCATTCAATTTGTGAACTTTCTAATTTTTGATGAACCTGAATGGGTTAGATATATTTTGAGTAGGGTTCATGATGAATTCATATGGCTTGATAAACTACACCAAGCAAGCAATCCAAGTGATGATATGTTTGAATGTGTAGGATTTTGCCAAGATCAAGGGCACAATGAAAAGTATAAAAGAGACAATAGAATGACAAGAACAAACTATATTCTCATCAATATGCAAAATGATCAACTGGATTAACCAATACAATGAATAGAGACTTGCTTATATAGGCAAGGCCATATGGATGTATGAGCACACAAATATGACATGTGGCTCAATGAGAAACAAGGGTAGGTAGGAGAAATAATATAATATTCCACAAGAGGTGGATGACCCACTGAATGTGGAGTGTAACAGCAAAATAAGACCACAAAAGGTGGAATTTCTCCTACAAGCTCTATCCCTATGTGCACACTTCCCTAAGTGTCTCAAATCCAAACTACGAAGAGATGCATTATCTTAAGTTAACTTAAGTAAGTGTAATAATATCCAAAATGAATATTTATTTACACCAACACCCCCCCTTAAGTGCAACTTAGGGGAATGAAGACTCAAGTCAACAATGCAAGATGGGTCCTGACTACGATTCCATGATAGGTACCCATGTACAATATGCAAATGCAAGCAAAACTATGCAATGCAATCTCTCACAAACGGAGAAAGGGAGAAAACCCAGTGGGAAAAAACTCCCCCCCAAAAGAGAGATGAATGTACAAAAGACTCTCAAAGAAGAAGGACAAAACCTCAAAGAGGAAAAAGTCCCCCCCATAAGAGAGGAAGGAGAAGTCAGCTGACCCCCCCTAATGACACATCTTGCACCCCCAAGAGAGCTCGCAATTGCTGGAACTTACTCTCGGTGAAAGGTTTGGTGAATATGTCAGCAACCTGCTTTGCTGTAGGACAATACTGCAAATCAATGACCTGCTCTTGGATGAGCTCTCAGATATAGTGCATATGAATCTCGATGTGTTTGGTCCGTTGGTACTGGACTAGGTTCTTTGAGATCGCAATAGCACTCTGATTGTCACAATGTAGAGCTGTCAGTCGTGGAGTGGTGAATCCAAACTTTGTGAGAATCTGCTAGAGCCAAATGATCTCAGTCGCTGCATTAACAATGCCTCGATACTCAGCCTCAGTCGAAGAGAGAGCAATAGCATGTTGCTTCTTTCTCTGCCAACAAATGGGGCCTGAACCAAGGTGAAAACTATAACCAAAAGTAGACTTATGATCAACTAGATTGCTAGCCCAATCGGAGTCTGTGTAACCAACCAAGCGAAGTCCTGTGCCTGCTGCATAGTGAATCCCATAGTGATGTGTACCCTAGATGTAATGAAGGATGCGTTTGGCGGCTTTCCAATGAAGCTCATGTTGTTCCTACATGAAGCGGGAAACCATGCCAACTGTAAATGAAATATCAGGGCATGTACGAGTCAAGTAGATGAGACTACCCACAAGCTGTAAATGAAATATCAGGGTAGGCTTACAATCAGCCATATGAAAGTGTGCAAGTAGATCAAGAGCATACTTGGGCTGCGATAGTGTAATCCCATAAAGTGACAGTGAAATCTCTAGCCGGAGAAAGTAGTGCAAAAGACCCAAGTCAATCATAGCAAATCTATCATGCAAAGCAGATTTGACCCTGCTAATGATGGATGAAGTACTCCCTATAATGATCAAGTCATCAACATAGAGCACAAGTATCAAGTGAGAGTCATCCTGTCACAAAATGTAGAGATTCGGATCAGAATGACACCTGGTGAACCCTATGGAGAGAAGAAAGGAATCCATCTTGGCGTACCAAGCCTTGGGGGCCTGCTTAAGGTCATAGAGAGATTTCCTTAGTCTGCAAACCAAGGAAGTATCCTTGATGAAACCCTGTGGCTACTCCATATAAATCTCCTCATCAAGATCACCATGAAGAAAAGCACTCTTCACATCCATCTGATGTACAGCCCAACCATGAGCTGCAGTAATAGCAAGTGTCAAACGAATGGAGTTCATCTTGGCTATGGGTGCAAAGGCCTCAGTATAGTCAACACCTGCAACCTAAGAAAAACCTTTTGCAACAAGTCGAGCCTTATACTTATCCACACTACCATCTGCTACAAACTTGGTTCAATAGATCCACTTACATAGAACCATCTTTCTCCCCTTAGGGAGATGGACTAAATCCCATGTGTTTTTTCTCATCAAGGAACTATACTCTTCCTCCATAGCTTGGTCCCACTCAGGAACCCCTGATGCTTCCCTAAATATTTGTGGATCGGAAGCGGTAGCATTGAATGCATGTGGAAGTTCTTGATGTTGTGATCAAGTTCTCCATGTATCTGAAGGATTCCCAACAAGAGAACCCACAGACTCAAGTGTCTGTCGAGCCCAACGAGGTCTAGGTGGAGGTGGAGAATGAGGCTCCTCAACTGCAAGTGGACCCTGCAGAGGTGTAACCCTGCGAGTCGGAGTTGAAGGAGTCTCATCATCTGAATCACTAACATCACTATCCACAATGGAGGAAGGTGGAGGAGGTAGAGAGGTTAAGCTAGGAGAGCTTTCCTCAAAGTGAACACTCCTCTCAATGAATACCTCATGTGTCTTTGGATCCATCAATCTATATGCCTTAACACCCTCAGGATATCCAACAAATATGCAAGGTCGACTATGAGGTTCCAATGCCTTGCATTTCTGTGGAGGTATACAAGCCCATGCTGGACACCCAAAGACTTTGAAATGTCTCACAATCGGTTTCCTACCAGCCCAAGCTTCAAAAGGAGTAATACCTTGCAGAGCTTTGTGAGGAACCCGATTCTGGATGTGTGTGGCACAATTGATAGCCTCTGCCCAAAAGGCAGGATCAAGAGAACATGCATGTATTAGACAACTAGCCATTTCTTTGAGAGTTCTATTCTTGCATTCTGCAACCCCATTCTACTGTGGAGTGTATGCTACAGAATGCTGAAGATCAATCCCCTCAAATGTACAAAAATCCTCAAGTCTTTTGTTCACATATTCCCTTCCATTATCTGTGCGAAGAATCTTGACCACTTTCCCTGATTGCTTCTCCACATGAGTCTTGAAGTCCTCAAATCTGTCAAATACTTCACTCTTATGAATGAGAAAGTAGACCCAAGTGAAGCAGGAGTAGTCATCAATGAAGGTAAGAACATAGCGGGCCTTACTAAATGAAGGTGCTAGAAATGGACCTGCTACATCGCTGTGAACAAGTTGAAGAACTTCCAAAGCTCTCCAAGTTTTCCCTTTATCAAACTTCTCTTCGGGATGCTTGCCCATGGAACAACCTGAACATACACCCTCTGAAAAACTAATTCGAGGTAGACCTGTGACCATGTCTTTAGTGCTTAGCTACTGAAGATAGCGGTAGTTGAGGTGACCAAATCGCTCATGCCATAGCTTACTTTCTAAATTTGAATGAGTAAGCAAGGCCCTAGAAGGTGAACTTGGCACAAAGTGGGAGAATGAATAAAGCCTTGAGTTGTCATTGACTTGTCCCATTGCTACCAAGGCATCATCATCAAGTTCCTTTACCACAATTGAATCTGGTGTAAACTCAACCTTTTTCCCATTCCCATAGTGAGTGATTTGGTAGATGGAGAGAAGGTTGGTAGACAAGTTAGGAACATAGAGGACATTCTTAAATGTTCCATCATCCATGTCAACTGAACCTTTCCCTTCAACCTCTACTTGTGTGTCATCACCTATGTAAATGTGAGGTACGTTAGATGGCTCCAATGAAGAAAACTGCTCCTTTATAGAACCCATGTGATATGAGGCACCCAAGTCAAGTATCCATTGCTGTGAAGAACCTGTTGTAGCCACAAATGCTTGCCCTTTTCCCTTAGACTGTGAGGAAGAGGAAGGAGATGAATCCTTCTTTGTGTAGGCGGATGGCAAGTTGATGTTGTTTTTCTTGAGAAGATTAGTTAACTCATCAACTTGCTTTGTGTGGCATCGATGCTCATCATGACCATACTTTTTGCAATATGCACAAGTTGGTTTATCCTTCTTAGGTGGTGTCCCCTTCTTGGAAGAGGATGAAAAATCGGCTTGTGATGGAGAGGATGATTGTCCTTTTTCCTGGTGTGGCTTGGACTTAGATTGCTTCTTCTTCTTGTTGGAATCTTTGCCTTGACTTCCTTGATTCCCTTGATTAGCCACCAAAGCCTTAGACTTTGAAGACTTGAGAAGCCCCATGTTCAACAACTTAGATTGTTCCAATATCAACATTTCTATGAAAGCATCAAATGAAGGCATAACATAAGAACTCCCCACTATCAAACGATGAGTTTGGAAGCTAGATACAAATGCTACATATTCTGGTGCAAGCTTGTCCAACAAGTTGAATATCAACTGAGCATCCTTTTTGTCAATTCCACAATCCTTAAGCTTTGCTCTTAGCTCATTTGCTTTGGTGACATAATCTTGGATTGTATCAAAATTCTTGGGATCCAAGCTGGTGAGCTCATTGTCAATCTGATAGCCTCTGATTTCATCAACTTGTCCATACAATTTGTGAAACATATCCCAAGCCTCCTTGATTGTTTTACACTTCTCAATGTGAAAAATGAGGTCATCTGATACATACTTGCGTAAGGTTCGAAGAGCCATGCAATTCTTTGTGAGCCATTCTAATTGAGCAATTGGATCAACCTTAGGATCAGGTGGTGCTGTAATTGTTCCATCTATGTAGTGTGTGAGACCCTTTTCCATTAATTTACTCCATACTTTAATTTTCCATGATGCATAATTATGTGGAGTTAGAGGTGGAAATTTATTAGGACTCATTGCAACAAAAATGGAAAGAGCACAAAGAGAGGCACAATCACATAAGACACCCCCCCAAATTCACTCAATCAAAGAACCCCCCCCAAATGTGATGATTTTGGCACTTTATAATTAGTGCGTATACAATGGGCCACTTGCAAAAAATGGCAAAGTGGACTTCTGATTTACAATTTTACAACTGCCTCAATAAGGCCAAAAGAGTCTCAAATTGATAATGCAAGAGATCTAACTAAGATCCAAGCAATTTACAAGTACCTAATAGGCCAAATAAGACCAATATCTGAAAGTACAATTTCCACTCAAAATCTCTGAAATCTGATCATAGATTATGAAAGTAGACAAAAAAATAAGCACTTAAAAAAAATGGCACCTAAAAAGGAGGTCGTATGAGCTCAAACGAGGCCTTTGAAGTTGCAGAATTGAGGATTGGACAGGTACAGTTGAGAGAATCCAAAAATTTTGAAAAAATTGTGCACCAAAATCAGAAAATAACCACACCACTGTGAAGATAATGAAATTTTATCCCATTTCAAAAAAAATTGCACCAAAAAAGGAGCAAAAATGAGCAAGATATGGCCTTTCAAAGTTGGACTGCAAAACTGAAAAGCCCAATGGAGAGGGGTCAAAAAATTTCCAAAAAGTGCTGATGTGGTGCTGACGTCAGCAATTCACTGTGTTAAATTTGATGGCCGTATGACCATTATGAAAACTTCGCCTCCCTGCTGACTGGGCATCCGTACTGTACGGACCGCTAACTGGGTAGATGACTAGGCATACAGATCTGACTATGTGGCGCAGGTGACGTGGCAGTCATCTGGGCTACCGTACGTAGCTGATGTGTCAGACAGAGGTGGCCACGGGCCAGTGGCCTCTTGCCATGTGATGGACATGGATTGCCGGTGGAAGGAGGCACTACCGGAGATGGGAGAGACCGGCGGGCTCAGTGCCGAGGGGGTCGGCGTCGGTCGGCAGGAAAGGGGCTACCGGAGAGTTTGGGCGGCGGCCGGTGTCGGTGCAAGCGAGCGGTCGCTAGGAAGCGGGTGAGACAGGTGCCATCGGCGGGCTCGACGACGGCAGCAGGACTCGGTTTTGACAGGTACGGTGGTGGCAGAGCAGGTACGCAGCCTGCAACACCTACGACACGTAGGTACACACTGCAGGGGGGGGGGGTCTACGGACCCCCCAAAAAACTAGCAAAAAAAAACCTTTTTTTTTTTTTATTTTTTTTATTCGCCTTTTGATTTTTATTTATTTTTTGAAATTTTTTGAAAAATAAATTTTTTTTCGAAATTTGTATGATAATAGCCAAAATGGGGAAAAAAAATTTCTCACCAAAATAGGTCGACTTTATAGTCGAAATTTATGGAAATGGCCTCCCGGATTCAACGGTGATGTCCAAATCGCTGTATGATGCCCCCAAAAAATGAAGATCCCCAAATCCAAAAATAGAAGCCTTCCACGATGTCTCCAAAATCCAATCAATGAAGCCCCAATAGCTCTAATACCATGTAGGATTTTGCCAAGATCAAGGGCACAATGAAAAGTATAAAAGAGACAATATAATGACAAGAACAAATTGTATTCTCATCGATATGCAAAATGATCAACTGAATTAACCAATACAATGAATAGAGACTTGCTTATATAGGCAAGGCCATATGGATGTATGAGCACACAAATATGACATGTGGCTCAATGAGAAAAAAGGGTAGGTAGGAGAAATAATATAATATTCCACAAGAGGTGGATGACCCACCGAATGTGGAGTGTAACAGCAAAATAAGACCACAAAAGGTGGAATTTCTCCTACAAGCTCTATCCCTATGTGCACACTTCCCTAAGTGTCTCAAATCCAAACTACGAAGAGATGCATTATCCTAAGTTAACTTAAGTGTAATAATATCCAAAATGAATATTTATTTACACCAACAAATTGCAACTGGTGAAGTTCTTGGTCTGAGGAATGTGAAGAACCAGATAGTGACATATGTAATCAGTTCTTAGCATGATAGCAGATTGATGACAATTAGTGACATTGTTGAGTATTATGTCAGATTTGCATCCATGGTGACCGGCTATAAGGTTTTTCAATCTAGCAGAGAAAACTCAGTATCTGGTACGACAATTTATGCAACTTACAAATTCTTAAGGAGGACAAGTTGTATGATCTATGTGGATTACTTTAGAGTGAGTTTATGAGCAATTTAAAGAAGATAAAGCAAGATAAGAAGCATGTTTTTAAGTTCAGTACTTTGATTATCTATTTAGCCTTCTATTTCATGAGAGAGACCCCCAATGTAGGCAAAGTTCAATGGGCATATGATAAACCAATGGCGGTGCAAATCAAGGAAGCTTTGCAAGGATTAGGAGATGCTCAAGCACATAAAGCTATCTTATGGGGTTACTTTAAATCCTTCCATGCCATGATGCAGAATAGGGAAAGGATCGTAAAGGAAATTATCAAGAAGTATGAGGACACCATATGTTTCATGGTGGAAATTGACCAATGCCTAATGGAAGTCATTGAATCAAGGACGGTGTGGATCATGCCCATGTTGTATGAAGTTGATGAAAATACCCTTGGTGTGTATGCTCAACATATTTTGAGTAAGTCGATGGATGAAAAGGAAGAAACATTTGGGACTTACAAGGAGAAAAGTTTGAGCTTGTACTCTTAATTCACCAGGCCCAAAAAATAGAGGAAGATAAGGAAGGAAGTGAAGCAACTTGCAGAGGAGATGGGCATTACAAAGGAAGCAATCCATAGAGTCCGAGAGAAGAACATATTAAATGAAGAGGACATGGTCAAACCCAAGAATACTAAACATGTTACTCCTCCTAAGCCCGGGAAAACAAGGTCATCACCTTCCTCTGGTGCTCAAAATCCTCTTCCCCCACCAAAGCCTCAATCCAAATCATCTGGTGGAGCTAAGAAGAGGAAGAAAGAGAAGCCATAAAGAGTCTATGTGGCAACCACTATAGAAGAAGAGACTGAATATGATGAAATAGTGAGGGAAGTTAAGAAGACTGCTACTTTTGCCAGGGTAGTCAAGAAGCAACCATCTGGTGAAGGTCAGCCAAGCAAGAAGCCAAGAGCTAAAGTTTAGCACACTGGAAGACCTTGTTCAAGGAAGAAGCCCAAATTTGAAGTTGATGAAGCATTGAAGTATGGGAAACTTGAAGGCAACTACACTAATGTGCCTCCCATTTCACTAAGTCAGATTATTGATGCATCTATTAAAGAAGGGAATTTGAAGCATATATTTGAATGGTATGAGAACTGTGATGAAAATGGAAAAAGCACATTAGAAGAAGCCATTGTAGAGTACATGAATGTATATAGTAAAGCCCTGATAGAATTATCATCAATGATTCTGAAAGGTTTATATAAAATTTTGGATGCCAAAAGGCATACGATTAACATAGAAGATGAGAGAACAAGGGAGTATGAGTTAGTGCAACTCTGTCTAGGAATTTCTAAGATAAAAATTGATAGAATTATTAGAGAAAATAAAGACAAATTTAGAAGAAAAACATGAGTAAATAAAATAATGTTTGGTAACTTGAATCAAGAAGTTCACAAGGAAACTCAGGAAATTTTGAGGAAGATACTTCACAAATATCAATATGAGGTAATCCTTGGGATGCCACCCATAGGAAATGAGCAAAAAGTTGTAGATCGGGATGACTAGACAATTGACCAAGCTACTACTCCAGATGATATTATTGGCAATTAGCAGGTTGTAGACTCTAGTGAAGTAGATAAGGATCCTCCAGTGATAAATGTTGAATTCAAGAAGAATGTTGAGGAGGTTGGTGATGAGAAGGGTGAAGAAGCAGAGAAGGGAGAGAAGGAAAAGGATGAAGACAAGGTTAAACCAGTTCCAATGTCAAGAGACACTATGGAATTAGACAAGGGCAGACAAATAATAAGTACGACACAGATCTCACCCTAGGGTCTATCAATCTTAATTCACTATCTCCTATGGGTATGTGCACAAAGTGGACACCACCCAAAAAAAACATGGACAAAAGCAACACGTATGCGGTTCTAAAATGTGAATTCACCACGTGCGCGCTTAGGTTTGTTGTTACCGAGCCTAGAGAAGGTAGCGCGTACGGCTTTTAGGAAAATGAGCGCGTACACGCTACCTCTAGGAAAATGAGTGCGTATGCACTACTTATACGAAAATGAGTGCATACGCACTAATAATCCCAAGAGAACCGCATACGTGGTGCCTGTCAAAAAAAGTTTTTAAAAAAAAACTGGGTCTTATTTTCCCATGAATAGCACATTTTTACTTTGTTTTTCTTCATTTTCTCTCCTAAACCGTGAACGGGGTGCTAGATTTCTCCTCCAAACTATGGATCAAGGTTAGTTTTTGTTTATTTTTATCTTTCTTTCCCATTTGTTCAATTTGTTTTACATTTTGAATTTAATTTCATTAATTTTGATTAGGTTTTTTCATTTTTTGTTTCAAAAACAAGATTCTTCTAATCCAAAACAAGAACAACCAAATGCACCTCCTGAAAACCCATAAGATACACCCCCAATTCCTCATTTTGACCACACACCTGAAACACAGGAGCAATTAATTAATCAGTTACAACAAAATATGTCTAAAATCAATAGACTGATTGTTAAATTGAAAACATCCGAACTTGAGCATCATCAATCCCTCGCCACTAGGCTAGAAACATTAGCTAGTGGTGTCGTACTTGTTTCCACACAAATTACCAAATAGGGAGGCTTTAGGGATAGGTGTTTTCAATTCTATGCCAATGGGCTATCATATGAGGGAGTAAAAAACAAAAATATTAGTAAACAACAAATATGTGCCCTTTTCATTGATCCCAAAACTAGTTAGTCATTACCTCTTAATGCAAAGAGGTTTCCCATACATTGGTGTACCAATGTGCAGATGAAGAATCTTTTTTGGCAGAGGTGGTGGATGGTCTTTGATGATCCACCTTGTAATAATTATGAGGTGCCATTATATTTTTTGAGAAAAGAATATTGTGTGTTTGTGCTCAATGTGTGACCAAACTATGTTGACATGAGAGAGTTCCATAGTAGAGGTGGTGGCTCTGCCCAAGATAGACCTAGAGCCCATAGGCGATTACCCGCAGAGAGTTGCCACCCCCTAGCACCCAAACCCAAGGTGCATCAGGCTATCCCAATAGAGCTGAAGGAGTCGATGGAGCTACAAACTCTTCAAGCGGCCACAATGTTGACTGGTGCCATCATCCACCAAGGGACATCATTAGCACAACCTATTGTATTGGATGATGAGCCATTAGGTGGCAATAGAGAGCCCATCCAACATATGTGTGTTATTTGCTCGGGGATATGATTAGGGATAGATGATGTAGCCAGTGTAGATGGATCATCATCTCATCTGTGCATGGTTTGTGGGAGTAGATGTCAGGCCCACACGACTGAGGATTTCGCACTAACAAATGAGTTGATGGACATGCTATTTGCCCATGAGCGACAGACATAGGTGTGTTGATTTGAATTCATAGCATTTTATTTATTAGTCACTTTGAATTTGTAATTACATAAATTAATTTTCATTTATACATCGATTTAAATTGAGACAAATAATATGCATTTCAGGATGCAGCAGCAGTATCCCATACTCCTCCCCCAGTTACTATAGCTGCAACTTCGATGCCTGAGGTATAAATTTTGTAACATGTTAAAATAGAATAGTACACTTTGAGTTAAAAAAAATACAAGACATACTAACTATCTTTAATTATTGGTCCAATTTTTGGTTTGTAGGTGTTGACAGGGGACCAAATGTCCCAGATTGATGACATCACGCTCTCGGCAATCGATTTTGGCCTACAAGGCTATACGGTATCATATTTTGTAAAACCTTTTTTATGTATTGTTTAGATGGAATATGCAAGTCATTTCATTTTAGATTTTTAAAATTATATTTAATTTATTTTCTGTACTAATATCTCATGTTAATTTTGATTTTTTAGGGTACCCCCTCCGTGTCTAGGGATCGTCCTAAGAAAAAGAATTCCTTGAAGATGACAAAACATTGGAAGAAGGTAATTGAACACATTTTTAGTTGTACATTTGTTTGAAAATATTGAAATCAAGTATTAGTTGGGGTTTGTAGATTGATTAGTGTTTTTAATCTATTTTACATGTATAGCAGCCATTGAGCTATGTGGATTTGTTGAATGCACCTAATTTGCCCATGGATCAAGAGAGGGTGGAGGTATGTATCTCTACTTTATTTTCTTGATTTCATGATTATATGCATGCGTGCATGTGAACTTGTGATATATTATAATCTTATAGTTTTTTCATACAAGAAATATCCATACCTATTTTATCAATGGCGAACCCTCCTCTGTGCATTGGAGAAGCATCTCAGGATCTGGTACACTTTTGTTTGATATGTTAAATTAATTATTTTTAACCTACAATACTTATCATTATATTAATTGTATTTAATCTTTGAATTTTTTTTGTATAGGTAATAGCGTCAGTTTCTCCATCGATGGTGAGCCATCCTCAATCCATTGGAGAAGCATCTTAGGCACAGGTACATCATTGTTCTCTATATTATAGCTTTTAAGTGTTTTTGATATATTTATGTTAGTACATTGTATTAATTGTACATTTAATCTACAATAGACCCCTTCGTGGTACGACCATAACGTGGATCCATTTAAGTATGTCTTCAAGAAAACTCCTAAGACTGACAAGAAGAGGAGAGGGAATACATTAGCTCCTAGATCAGCCAATGAGGTAATCTACATTTCAATTGCAAAGGAATTATACTTAAATGCATAGTTATGTTGTTAATTGTGAACTATTTTCTACAAAATAATTCTAACTTGGCTTTTGAATTGTGGTTTTGTAGCCATCTACAGAGCCGCGTAGTGCATCGAAGAGGCTTGATTTTGATGATCCACCACAAGTTTAGGATCATATATTGCTAGTTTTGGTCATAGAATGACCAATACATGTAGATATATTCTATATTTTTATTGTATATTGATTTGGACATAGCATATGCCACATTTTTGTAATACTTGTATTGACTTGGCAGACATGCCTTTTTCTTATGTATATAAATGTTGATATTCGATCCAATAAATGTGTACTGAGTTCATTATTTTGTATTCGTTGTATTTTGTGGTTGTCCTTTTATAAATTTAATTGATTGTTTGCCTATGTAATCAACAATATGAATATAAACTACAAAAATATATGATATTAAACATTGCAATCGTGGAATATGATTTGATAAAATTTCTAAAATGTGGAATTAACTCTACAAAACTCCTTGTATTCAGTTCATTATATGTATTCATTGTATTTGGTGGCTGCCTTTTTATAAATTTAAATGAATATTTGCATATGTAATCAACAATATGAATATAAACAACAAAAATTGACAATATGAATATAAACAACAATATGTGTTTGGTACGAGAGCACCCTCACGCTCGCAATGGTCAAATTTTGTTCATCGTGTGCATAAACCAAAATTGTGAGTGCATCTAGGTGGGTAGGTTTATGTTAGGCATGCCCCTATCATGCATCCCAAAGCGTTAGAACATCGAGAGTCATACCATACCGGTGCGATCTCTCAAGTGCCCTAAGTCCAATAAATTGTCAAAATTTGATGGATTGTTTCTTCAAATCCAAGACATATATGGTCAATTCATTTGAACTTGTGGGGTCATGTGAGGCTCCTCTACAATGGCCTATCTTTGTTTTTGACGATTCAGAACCATTTTCAATTGGTAGCATTTTTTCGCCTGCTGCATAAACCGTCAGTTGCATGCAATGCAAAGTTGCAAGATTGGCTGGAATTGATTCAGTTCATCATGTGCACAAACCAATGTCATGAGAACATCTTGGTGGGAAATTTTACACCAGGCATGCCCCTTTTGTGCATCCCAAAGCACCAAAACATCGAGAGTCATACCATACCGGTGCGATCTCTCAAGTGTCCTACATCCAATAAAATGTCAAAATTTGATGGACTATTTCTTCAAATCCAAGGCACATATGGTCAATCCTTTTGAACCCATGGGGTCATGTGATGATCCTCTATAATGGCCTATCTCAGCTTTTGACGACTCGGAGCCATTTTCAATTGGTAGCATTTTTTTGTCTACTGCAAAAATTGTCAATTGCATGCAATTCAAAGTTGCAAGATTGGATAGAATTGATTCAATTCATCATGTGCAAAAAATGACATCACGAGCGCATCTGGGTGGGTAGGTTTACACTAGGCATGCCCCTATCATGCATCCCAAAGTGCCAGAACGTCGAGAGTCATACAATACTGGTGCGATCTCTCAAGTGCTCTGAGTCCAAAAAAATGTCAAAATTTGACAGACTGTTTCTTCAAATCCAGGACAAATATGGTTGATCTGTTTCAACTCATGGGGTCACGTGAGGCTCCTCTATAATGGTCTATCTCAGGTTTTGATGACTTGGAGCCATTTTCAATTGGTAGCATTTTTTTGCCTGGTGCAAAATTCGTCAGTTGCATGCAATGCAAAGTTGCAAGATTGGTTAGAATTGATTCAGTTCGTCATCTGCAAAAACTAATGTCATGAGAACATCGAGGTGGGAAGGTTTACATTAGGCATGCCCCTTTTGTGCATCCCAAAGAATCGAAACATCGAGAGTCATACCATACCGGTGCGATCTCTCAAGTGCCCTGAGTCCAACAAATTGTCAAAAATTGACGGATTGTTTCTTCAAATTGAGGACACATATGGTCGATCCATTTGAACCCATGGGGTCGCGTGAGGCTCCTCTACAAAGATCTATCTTGGTTTTTGATGACTCGAAGCCATTTTCAATTGGTAGCATTTTTTCGCCTGTTACAAAAACTGTTAGTTGCATGCAATGCAAAGTTGCAAGATTGACTAGAATTGATTCAGTTCATCGTGTGCACAAACCAATGTCACGAGCATGTTTGGTGGGAAGGTTTATGCTAGGCATGCCCCTCTCATGCATCCCAAATCGTTAGAATGTTGAGAGTCATACCGTACCAGGGCGATCTCTCAAGTGCCATGAGTCCAAAAAATTGTCAAAATTTGATGGACTGTTTCTTCCAATCCAGGACACATATGGTTGATCCATTTGAACTCGTGGGGTTATGTGAGGCTCCTTTATAATGCCCTATCTTAGTTTTTGATGACTTAGAACCATTTTCAATTGGTAGCATTTTTTCGCCTGCTGCAAAAACCGTTAGTTGCTTGCAATGCAAAGTTGCCAGATTGGCTAGAATTGATTTGGTTCATCGTGTGCACAACCCGACATCATGAGTGCATCTAGGTGGGAAATTTTATACTAGGCATGCCCCTATCGTGCATCCAAAAGTGCCAAAAGGTTGAGTCATACCATGCCGGTGCGATCACTCAAGCGCCATGAGTCCAAACAATTATCAAAATTTGACAAATTGTTTCTTAAAATCTAGGACACATATAGTCAATTCGTTTGAACCTGTGGGGTCATGTGAGCCTTCTCTACAATTTCCTATCTCAATTTTTGACAACTTGGAGCCATTTTCAATTGGTAGCATTTTTTTGCCTACTGCAAAAGTCATCAGTTGCATGCAATGCAAGGTTGTAGGATTGGCTAGAATTGATTTGGTTCATCGTGTGCACAAACCGACGTCATTAGCATGTTTGGGTGGGAAGTTTTACGCTAAGAATTCCCTTTTCATGTATCCCAAAGTGCCGGAACATCAAGAGTCATACCCTACTAACGTAGTGTAGAAGTTGCTTGATAACTTTTTTGACAATGTTTTTGACTACAATGATAGTTTTTGCTCAAATTGTGTCTAGTGTCAATCTATGACCCCTATTACCCGATAATGACTCAAATAATTCTCCATGATTATACAAGAATCAAGAATTCTCATGATTGACCAGAGACACATCACATATACTCAAAAATTAGTCACAAAACATTGTCACATATTATTAAAAAATTTGCCTCTAAATATGGTCAAATCAGCTCTTCGCTATTTGATTATACAAAAAAATCTTACAAATCATCTCATGGGATTTTATACAAAATTTGGTATTACAATATGTACGATTCAACTCATCGCCATTTTAATATACAACATTTGGCATGTACATATGTACAAATCAGCTCATTGCCATTTAAATATACAAAATTATGCCCCTAAACATGTAAAAATCAGCTCATCAAATAGAGAAGGTGTATGTTCATCATTTAATTGATTATTCAATGCCGTATCTTCTTCAATTGCATTAGGTTCATATGGTAAATCAAATGTCTCTTCTTCAATTGCATTAGGTGCATTATGTTCATTTGGTAAATCGAATTGAGATGTTGAGGATGACATACCTTCTTCTCCCATTGTTCTTATGTCATGCAATTTCTTCATACGTTGCCTTTGTATTTCCTTTTCAACCTCTTGTTGTTCCATCATTCCTCACTTGTTCTTTCCCATGGTTGATATCAATTGTCCTAAATAGAATCATATTACATATATATGTAAACAAAAGTTCATAAACAAACAAATAACCATAAATATGCATCTTATCATTGTTTTTTGGATTCAAACTATTAAACAATCATAATACTATTGAAAAAACTAATAAGAACAACAATTCAATTATTTGAAATCATGCAAAAATAAAAAATTCACTTACTTCTATGTATAAAATAGTGATAGAAGTGTAGACATAGTTCCAGTGGGGCCTTCAATGACCTCAAAAACTTTTTTTGAGGCTGTTGAGGCTCTTGGGCAACTAGAACTATGTCCATGTACCGCATACGCGCTATATTAATAACCGTGTATGCGCTGTTAGTCCATAAAATATTGGCAAGCCCAACGGTATTTTTTTTTCCCATTTTGTTCTAATAAGTAGCGTGTACATGCTCCTAAGCCTAAAAAATGTTATCGCAGGGTAACAAATAATGTGCTCAGTACCCCGTACACGCTTACAAGTAATAAGTACCACGTACACGCTCCTACACCATAAAAAAGTTATGGCAAGGAAATTAAGTAATAGGTTTAGTACCCCATACGTGCTATTGG
This sequence comes from Cryptomeria japonica, assembly GCF_030272615.1. NCBI lineage: Eukaryota > Viridiplantae > Streptophyta > Pinopsida > Cupressales > Cupressaceae > Cryptomeria > Cryptomeria japonica. Next base: position 296,002,440 of record NC_081414.1, read on the forward strand.
TAGTAGAAAAAATGTGAATGAAAAGGGAGGGAGGGAGAGAGAGAGAGAGAGGGATAGGGGGAAGAGTAGGGGGAAGGGAGAGAGGAGGGAGCGCAGAAGAGAAGGAGGAAGAGAAGTAGAGAAGGAGGGGGGGAGGGAGAGGAGAGCGGGGAGGGAGGAAGAGAGAGAGAGAGGGAAGGAGGGAGAGGGAGAGAAAGGAGGGGAGGAGGGAGAAAGAGAGAGAGAGGGAAGGAGGGAGAGGGAGAGAGAGAGGGGGAGAGAGAGAGAAGGGGGAGGTAAGGTAGAGAGAGTGAGAGAGGTAGAGGGAGGGAGAGAGGGTGGGAGAGAAGAAGGGGTATGGAGGAAGGGAGAGGGAGAGTAGGGGGAGGGAGAGAGAAGGAGGGAAGGAGGGAGAGAGAGAGAGAGGGAGAGAAAGAGAGAGAGAGAGAGAGAGAGAGAGAGAGAGAGAGAGAGAGAGAGAGAGAGAGAGAGAGAGAGAGAGAGGAGGGAAGGTAGAGAGAGGCAGAGAGGTAGAGGGAGGGAGAGAGGGAGAGAAGAGGGGGGAGGGAGGGAGAGAAGAAGGGAGGGATCTATAACGACACCAAATAACATACTATAGGACCTATAACGACACTAGATAGTGTCCTAAGGGGTCATAGAACAGCATATGACCCCTTAGAACACCACATGGTGTTGATATGTGTTGTATGGTCTCTTAAGGGGTCACATGGTGTCCTAAGGGGTCACAAGACACCAGATGACCTCTTAGGAAACAATACGACCTCTAATGACACCTAAGGGGTCATATAGTGGGCTAATAAAATGATATATTAAATTTAAAGTTATGAATAGAACATCAGTATTTTAGTTTTGATATAGCTAAGTTAGACCATTGTCAGCATAAGAGAGACTCCAAGTGAACAAACAATGAGGCTTTGCTAAAAATCAAGTGTAAGAGCTTGACCTAACCCTAAGAGTACTGCCTAAGTTCTAAAATATATTATGCTATTAAATTTGCAAGGTTATAGGACTGATCTCGATTGTGACTATAGGAATTATAGAAGAAGAGAAAGAGGGAGGGAGAGAAGAAGAGAAAGAGGGAGGGAGAGAAGAAGAGAAAGAGGGATGGGGTATGGAGGAAGGGAGAAGGGAAGAGAGAGAGAGAGAGAGGGATGGGGTATGGAGGAAGGGAGAAGGGGCGAGAGAGAGAGATAGAGAGAGAGAGAGGGAGAGAGGGAGAGAGGGAGGGAGAGAAGAAGGAGGGGAGAGGGAGAGGAAGAGAGATCAAATCCAAGACACAATATGACCCTTAGAGCATAATATGAACCCTAACAACATCTAAGGGGTCATAGGGTATCCTAAGGGGTCATATGACACTATATTATCCCTTAGCACACCATAGGACCTATAACGACACCAAACAGTGTCCTAAGGGGTCATAGAACACCATATTGATAGTTCTGATATTAATAGTAAAGTACAGATGCCAAGCTAACAAGATGAGAGGGTGGGGGGGTGAATCATACAAACTTAATCTTCCATAAAATCAATAGATTCAACCTCGATAATATATACTTCAACAATGTAACCAAAAACTGCTAAACATGCAAACACATAAACATAATCATCATACCACATTTAACACCAGATTTAACATGGAAACCCAAATAGGGAAAAACCACTGTGGGATTTCGGACCCACTAAGAAATATACTCTTCTAGAGTATGCTCGGTTAAAAGCAAATCCTGTTAAAGATTACAAACACATTGCTAGATGTGACCCGGTTAAGGGATTTCCCTCAGATCTGTTAGGATCTTCACTTTGTTAGAAGTGACCTTGTCAAAGGATTTCAAGCACTCATTCAGAATGTTACCTTGCTAGAGGGTTTACAAATAAGATTGTTAAGTCCACTCGGTTAAGAGATTTTCTATCACTTTACAAAATAACAGTAATAAACTATATCTGCAACTTCACATCTAAAATGCTAAAGCAGATTCTTATTTGCTCAACACTTCTTAGTCATAGGACTTATCTTGTCCATCTACTGGGCTCTATACTCTGTTAATCAAAGGGGTCTTCAAGCTTCTATGCTCGATAATCACTATGTAGCATCCTTGTGCTTACATTTGCCCGCATACATTGTTTATCAACAATTCCTTATTTATAAACAATTTGCTAACCATTGAATCTTCTTGATCACATTTCCCATGACCAATCATAGCCATCAGATCTTCAAACTTTACTAGGTTCAATGTATCCTTCGATCTGAAAATGTTTTACCTTGCCTTGGAACTTGTGCTAGGGTATTGCGGTTCAATCTGAGCTATAGATCTTCCTGTCGATCTTTCAATGTCATAGATTCTTAACAGACTTCATGCATGACATACCAATCATTTAATCAACTCCAGCTCATCAGCTTCATTCATTAAATAATGAATTTAATCATCTAATGCATTCTGTTACTGCTCGGTTGCAACTCGATAAATACTAAACTTTACTCGGTAGATATTCCTCCTTCATTAACCAATAGCGATAACCTTAGGGTTTACCGACTAGGTTCCTTATGGTTTACCGACTAGGTTCTTTGCTCAGTGACATAGTATAGTATTAACCTTACAATTAACAATATATGCAGGATATCAAAACAATCTAAACATCATGATCTCATCATTGTCTAACTCAGTAATAGCTCCCCATTGAATAACTTATTCCTCCCCTTATTCATCATATTCTTTCTGTCTTTTACCGACATCTTAATTCTCTTCAAATCAATCTTCTCAAGATATGGCAACATCATACTGAATCAGAAAATCAATTTCTTGACATCAATGACAAAATAATGTTATTAAGACAGTAAATATCCTTAGTCAGTTATATCCATAATCATCAACAACCTTTTCAATATCCTCATTGAAATGTCAACAATCTCTCATTGTAATTGGAATTCCAACAATCTCCCCCTTTGGCATTGATGGCAAAACCAATTGATTTGACCTAATTGATTCGAATTCGGATTGCTATGAGATTCTGAAATGCTTTCCTCCTGTCATCAGATTTCTCCCCCATACATTAGTCTTCTCATCCTTTCATCAGTCTTCTCCCCCTTTGACAACAATGCCAAAAAGTAAAAAGAACTAAAACATGATTTCTTCCTCTGAGAAGTGATTTCTCTACTGATATGTACCAACTCAGTCTCAGTCAGAGCATTGTGTCTTCAATTCCTGTTCCCTGTATTGTTTTCTGCACACCTTTAGAAAACCTTCTAAAGTGTAAATCAACATCAACTCATAAAAAGTATTCTGTAGAGTCATCGAATTGATGCTTTCACCGAACTCGGTCAATGAGTAGAAGATAGGGGTAGGACCCCTAACTTGCTTCTGAGATATGTCCCTTGGCAGTGGCTTGGTGAAGATATCTACTATTTGTTCCTTTGTGCTAACATACTCCAACACCACTTTCTTTTCTTGAACTTCTTCTCTAAGATAATGATATTTGATAGAGATGTGCTTTGCCTTAGAGTGCATTACAAGATTCTTTGAAATGTTAATGGCATTAGTATTATCATAGAATATAGTTACTAGCTCGGTAACTTTCTCATTTATGCCTTCCAACAGTTGTTTGATCCATGCTATATTAGTGCAATTTAATGCTGCAACAATATATTTAGCTTCTGCTATTGACTATGAAACACATCCTTGTTTCTTGCTAAGCCAACTTACAAGTCTTTCTCCTAAAAAGAAAGCTCCTCCACTTGTGCTTTTCTTGTCATCAATGTTGCCTGCCCAATCAGAATCAGTATACACTTTTAAATAAAAATAATTTCTCTTGTCATATACTAAGCCATAATCTTCAGTGCCTCTCAGGTATCTAAAAATTCTTTTGATTGCTGTCATATGTGTTTCTTTGGGATTTGCAGAAAATCTTGCAACAATACCTACTGCATGTGCTATATCTGGTCTGCTATGAACAACATATTGTAGCTTTCTAATCATAGATTGGTAAAGTGTTTCATCAATAGATGCAGATTCATCATTCTTTGATAGTTTGCAGTTGGTAGTCATAGGAGTGCTTACAGGTTTTGAGTCCTCTATTCCAAATTTCTTCAAGATTTCCTTTATGTACTTGGATTGAGTAATTAAAATCTCATCTTTCATTTGCAATATCTGTAAACCTATAAAATATTTTATCTCACTGATTAGTGACATCTCAAATTCTTTGCTCATTTCATTTCCAAAGTTCTTTCATAAGGAGTCATTTCCACAAAATATAATGTCATCAACAAATATGGTTGAGATAAGTATTCCATTATCTTCATCATTCTTCATGTACATATTGTTGTTTTCACTTGTTCTTATAAAACCAATCTTGATAAAATAAGAGTGCATTCTCTCATACCATGCTCTAGATGCTTGTTTCAAACCATATAAAGCTCTGTTCAATTTACATACCTGATCATTATTCTTTTCTTCAACAAATCCTTTAGGTTGTTCAATATAAACTTCTTCTAATATACCATTCAAAAATGCAGATTTGACATCCATTTGATATACCTTGAAATTTTTGAAAGCAGCATATGCCAACAATGTTCTTACTCCTTCAAGTCTTGCCACAAGTGCAAAGGTCTCACCATAATCTATTCCTTCTTCTTGAGCATATCCTTTGCAAACTAGTCTTTCTTTATTTCAAATGACCTCACCTTTTTCATTTAGTTTGTTTCTGAAAATCCACTTTGTACCGATTACATTTTTGTCCTTTGGTCTTGGGACTAGTGTCCATGTGTCATTCCTCTTGATTTGATCAATCTCTTCTGTCATAGCATTTACCCAATCTTCACTGTTAAATTCTTCTTTTACTATTCTCGATTCAAATTCAGATATCAAACATGTGTTCTATCTCAGTTTATTCCTTGTCATCACTGGATCATCCTTATCTCCTATAATTTGACTTGATGCATGATTCTTTCTAACATACTTGGCTAATACAGGCTTGGTAGGCTCTGTATGATCTTCTTCATCACTCGGTAACTGGATATCCTCTATATTTTCTTCAGAAATTCTCTCGGTAGGACTTGTCGGTTGAACATAGACGAATTCTTCATAATCTTCTGGTTCCTTGGAATTTCCTTCATCATTTCTTTCTACAAATTCATCGATTTTCACATTTGCACTTTCTACTATTTTGTTTGATGATTTGATTAGACATTTAAATGCTTTGCTTCTAGAAGAATATCCTAGAAACGTTCCTTCTTCACTTTTCTGGTCAAACTTTCCATTTCTATCATCTTTGTGTACATAGCATCTACTTCCAAAGATTTTAAAATAACTTACATTAGGTTTCTTGTCATACCAGATTTCATATGGTGTCTTCAAAGTTCCTTTCTTTAGTTGTACTCGATTTAGGGTGTAAATTGTTGTGCTTATTGCTTCTCTCCAAAATGTTTGTGGCACTTTCTTTTCAATCATCAGGGTTCTGACACAATCCACAATAGATCTGTTCCTTCTCTCAACTATCCCATTTTGTTGTGGATTTCTCGGTGCAGAGACTTGTCTTTTTATACCATGATCATTGTAGAATAAATTGAACTCATTAGAGGTGAACTCTCCTCCTCTATCAGATCTAAGACATTTCAGTTGTCTTCCTATTTCATTTTCAATTCTTGCCTTGTACTATTTAAACATTTGAAAATCTTTTGATTTTTCTTTTAAAACATAACTAACATCATCCTTGAATAATCATCCACAAATAATATGAAATATTTATCACCATAATAACTTTGAACTTTCATAGGACAACAAAGATTAGTATGCACAAGATCTAAAATTCCCTTGGAAGTATAAGACTTACTTGTAAAGCTTGATCTTGTCATCTTACCCATCTAGCATCCTCGACACATAGCATTCTCAGGTTTTTCCAAACTCGGTAGACCTCTTACTCGGTGCTTCTTACTTATTTTGATCAGATTATCAAAATTTACATGACAAAAACTTTTATGCCATAACCAGGTATCATCTATCTTTGTATAAAGACAATTGTTCCTAGTTGAGTCAAGATGAAATGTGTTACCTTTTGTTTGAGTCCCGATAGCTGCTAACTTTCCATGCTTGTCATGAACTTTGACAATTCCTTTCTGAAATTCTATTCGGTAACCTGTGTTGTTTAGCTGTGCTACACTTAGCAAATTGTATTTCAAACTTTCAACCCAATAGACATCATTACATTTAGCATTGTCAAGAAGTGTTATGGATCCTTTACCTTTTACCGGACATGGTGCATCATTACCAAATCTTACATATCCTCCATCATAATCTTCTAATTTAACACACTTGAGTTTGTCACCTGTCATGTGATGTGAACATCCACTATCTATGATCCAAGAATCATTTTTACTTATGTGAGATATTAGGGCTTTTTCTTCATACCTTTCTTCATCTGATCCATCTTTGATAGCCACATAAACTACTTCCTCTGTATTAGTTTCATCATATTTTTCATCATTGGATTCCTCATCGGCTATTAGGCGTGACTTTTTATCTCTCCTTCTGAAGTCTCAGTGACCTTTGTAATGATTATCTTTCTGTCTGTCATCTCGGTAATCTCTCTTTTTAGTAGATTCTTTGTCAAGATAGTTAGAAGCCATATGTCCTATCTTATCACAATTGAAACATTTCAAAGCTAGTTTTCCTTTATACTTACCTTTGCCTCTCGGTAACTTTCTGGCTAATAATGCTTCAAACTCTTCTCATTTCTTGATTTCCTCATACAGTTTGTGCACTTTTTCCATATGCTTACGAAATATTTCACTTGCTCCACTGTGATCCCCTTCAGAGTACTTACTCATTCTATCATTGTAATCATTAGATTCATCAATATGAAAAGAACTGAATGCAGATTCAACTTTATTTACCGAAGACCCATTGTTATAAAAACTACTTAGCTCAAATGTACGTAGCTTATCGATAGTAGAATCTAAAGAAATTGGCATATTGGGTACAGACCTCAATTCATTGATTGTAGAGACTCGGATTGCATAAGCTGGTAGAAGGGTTCTCAATAACTTATTTGTTACATCCTTTTCTTCAACAGTTCCACCTGCTCCTTTAATTTGATTGACAATCTCCTTTAGTCTTGTACTGTACTGGGTTATGTTCTCAGCTTCATTCATCCTCATAGATTCAAGTTGTCCTCTTAGACTATCCACTTTTGTTCTTTGAACATGTTCATCATCGCCATACACAAATATGAGTTTTTCCCACATTGCTTTTGCATCACTGCAGCCTTCTAGATCATTAAACTCTAAGTCGATCAATGCTGATGATATTTCAATCATTGCTTGAATGTGTTCTTGCTTTGCCTTTATCTCTTCCATTATCAATGGATAGGTGCTTGGTGTAATGAAATCATTCTCTAGATAATATGTTGCATATTCTCCAACTCCTGGTAAATACAACTTCATCCTTTTCTGCCATGTAGAGAAACTCGATTTGTTCAGCTTTAGTGCATCCCTCTTATACATCTTTGGATCTTTGCCTCAAGTACCTTTAAACTTTTCTTCTGGAGTCCAAAGCTCTAATACCAATTGATAGTTCTGATATTAATAGTAAAGTACAGATGCCAAGCTAACAAGATGAGAGGGGGGAGGTGAATCATACAAACTTAATCTTCCATAAAATCAATAGATTCAACCTCACTAACATATACTTCAGCAATGTAACCAAAAATTGCTAAACATGCAAACACATAAACATAATCATCATACCACATTTAACACCAGATTTAACGTGGAAACCCAAATAGGGAAAAACCACTGTGGGATTTCGGACCAACTAAGAAATATACTCTTCTAGAGTATGCTCGGTTAAAAGCAAATCCTATTAAAGATTACAAACACATTGCTAGATGTGACCCGGTTAAGGGATTTCCCTCAGATCTGTTAGGATCTTCACTTTGTTAGAAGTGAACTTGTCAAAGGATTTCAAACACTCATTTAGAATGTTACCTTGCTAGAGAGTTTACAAATAAGACTGTTAAGTCCACTTGGTTAAGAGATTTTCTGTCACTTTACAAAATAACAGTAATAAACTATATCTGCAACTTCACATCTAAAATGCTAAAGCAGATTCTTATTTGCCCAATACTTCTTAGTCATAGGACTTATCTTGTCCATCTGCTGGGCTCTATACTCTATTAATCAAAGGGGTCTTCAAGCTTCTATGCTCGATAATCACTATGTAGCATCCCCATGCTTACATTTGCCCGCATACATTGTTTATCAACAATTCCTTATTTATAAACAATTTGCTAACTGTCGAATCTTCTTGATCACATTTCCCATGATCAATCATAGCCATCAGATCTTCAAACTTGACTAGGTTCAATGTATCCTTCGATCTGAAAATGTTTTACCTTGCCTTGGAACTTGCATACATTTCTTGGAACTTGTGCTAGGGTATTACGGTTCAATCTAAGCTATAGATCTTCCTGCTGATCTTTCAACGTCGTAGATTCTTAATAGACTGCATGCATGACATACCAATCATTTAATCAACTCTAGCTCATCAACTTCCTTCATTAAATAATGATTTTAATCATCCAATGCATTATGTTACTGTTCGGTTGTAACTTGGTAAATACTAAACTTTACTCGGTAGATATTCTGCCTTCATTAACTGATAGCAATAACCTTTGGGTTTATCGACTAGGTTCCTTAGGGTTTACTGACTAGGTTCTTTGCTCAGTGACATAGTATAGTATTAACCTTACAATTAACAATATATGTAGGATATCAAAACAATATAAACATCATGATCTCATCATTGTCTAACTTGGTAATAGTTTCCCATTGAGTAACTTATTCCTCCCCTTATTCATCATATTCTTTCTGTGTCTTTTACCGACATCTTAATTCTCTTCAAAACAATCTTCTCAAGATATGGCAACATCATACTGAATCTAGAAAATTAATTTCTTGACATCAATGACAAAATAATGTTATTAAGATAGTAAATATCCTTAATCAGTTATATCCATAATCATCAACAACCTTTTCAATATCCTCATTGAAATGTCAACAATCTCTCATTGTAATTGGAATACCAACACATATGACCCTTTAGAACACCATATGGTGTTGTTATGGGTCATTGGTCTCATGATGGGCCATATGGCATCCTTTGACCCCTTAGGACACCATATGGTGTTGTAATGTGACTTATGGTGTCTTAAGGGGTCATATGGTGTCCTAAGGGGTCACAAGACACCATATGACATCTTAGGAAACAATACGATCTCTAATGACACCTAAGGGGTCATATGGTGGGATAATAAAATGATATATTAAATTTAAAGTTATGAATAGAACATCATACAATAGAACATCAGTAGTTTAGTTTTGATATAGCTAAGTTAGACCATTGTCAGCATAAGAGAGACTCCAAGCGAACAAACAATGAGGCTTCGCTAAAAAGCAAGTGTAAGAGCTTGACCTAACCCTAAGAGTACTGCCTAAGTTCTAAAACATATGATGCTATTAAATTTTCAAGGTTCTAGGACTAATCTCGATTGTGACTATAGGAATTGCACACTTGATTCATTTCATGGGTATGTACCGTTCCAAGCCATTTGACAAGTGATGATCATCATATACTACCACTGCCATGCATACAATAAACTTTAGTTTCTTTAGGTGACAGGCGTTGTGTAACAACATGAGAACTCTCGCATACCCACCACTATCATTCTCTAGGACATCATTTGTGTTACTCTCCCTCTTTCTCTTCCTACTGGTTGTTTTCTTCTGAAAAATATATTGCAGGTACTCTGACTCATCATGTTTCTTTGTTGACATTATTTTCTACATCTGCTCTGCTCATTAAAAACACATTTGAGATGAATATGGCTATAGGTTTCCTTGTTTGTCATGGTAATGCATCTGTGGTTCAATTTCAAATCCTATTCCTCCTATTCAATACACACACACAAATCCATCAATCAATTTTCTTAGGAGAGAATACATGATAAAAATCAACGAGGAAGCTGCAGACAAGAAATAAACTCACTTACTTCTATAGAAGTGCAAACACAGTTGTAGTGGGGTATGGAGGGAGGGAGGGAGACAAGAAGAGAAAGAGGGATGGGGTATGGAGGAAGGGAGAAGGGGAGAGAGGAAGGGATGGGGTATGGAGGAAGGGAGAAGGGGAGAGAGGGAGGGAGAGAGAGGGATGGGGTATGGAGGAAGGGAGAAGGGGAGAGAGAGAGAGAGAGAGAGAGAGAGAGAGAGAGAGAGAGAGAGAGAGAGAGAGAGAGAGAGAGAGAGAGAGAGACCTTGTATGCGTTTGAGAGTGGGAGACAATACACTTATATGTGTATATATATACTTAATATATATATGTTTATACACATTATATATACAATATCATATTATACATATATTATATGTATATACACATATTATATATAAAATATCATATTATACAATAGCCCATACATGTTGTTTATAGTAAAAAGAGTATCTCGTATGCACTTTTTAAACCATAAGTACCTCGTACACGCTTTTGACTGTTTAGACTTGGAAATAGGCCTGGATGACAAATCTACGGTTTGGAAGTTTGATTTCCCTCTAGTTCTCTCATTTTTTACGTGTTTTATTTTATCAACTTGGTTTATCGACTTTGTCATCATCAGGTTTACACTTCATCAAGTGGGTATTTCTAAAATTGCCACCATATTTTCACCCATCTTTTGAGCTTTCTAACCAGATAATGTTTTTTCAATTTGAACAACAATAAGATATTATTATTGAATTTCTTTTACCAGTGTCTCCATAGTTCTCACAAACATAGGTGCACCATTTTTTTAATAACTTTTGATATACTTATCCAAATTTAAAGAACTTTATATATTATTGTAGTGCACTTGATTCTTTACAATTTAAAAAATAAAATTGTATTTTCAATTTGTTTAGTGCAACTTATGCTTCACGCACAAACAGGTACCTAATTTTCATGATGTGCTCGATTGGAAAAATCATAAAAAAAAATACTCAACAAAAAATTACAAAAAAATACACATCTTCTAGTGCTCACTCTTAACTATCTTTCTGCCAAAGGATTTGTCAAAATTTTAAAATTTAACTATGACTTTTTTGATGCGCATGTCAAACACTATGTTATGTTTTTCAGAAAAAATCAAGGTCTATTTTTCATGCATGAAGGATTTGACCCCCTTAATCTTATCCAATTTTGAAAAAGTTTAGTAGTTTGGAAACTAGATTCAGAGTACTACAATATTTGTTCTTTGATTATCTTCATATCTTGAGTGGATGACTTTCAAATTTTGCCTCCAAGTTCAGGTTCACCTGATTTTAGAAAAAAAGTGTCCACTTATACCCCCTTTTTGACCACCATCTTTGTGCACTTACCCCTATCCAATAACCCAAGCTTGTAGCCTTTGCCCAAGATAAAGCCAGTGAAGACTTGCTAAAGTCACATACTGAGGATAATGAGCTCATATCCATGGATACAAGTGTGCTGGAGAAAATTGTGTCATCTTTCTAGCTTGATATGTTGACTCACCTTCTGGTAAGCTAAGAAATATTCTAAAATCAATGGATTCTCATTTTGTATCTTTAGAGAAACCTGCCAAAGAAAAGGTTCTTAGCCAATTCAATGCTATGTGGTTAAGGACGGTTTTGAGAATGGTTGAAGGTGATAGGGCTAGTTTGATTTAGGGTATGAAGGGCATTCAAGAGGTACTGTACGAAGGAGGTAAAATCTACAAGTCATGTCTTCTATAAATGCCTAAGTTCATAATTGAGATTGATAAGAAGATCAAAGAATGCGAAGGGCAATTAGTTGATATATCTCAATCTTATGTCCCTCAATCAATTTTTGCTAGCAATTTTGAAGCTCAGGTGATGGCTCTACTTGACAAAATAAAGAGCCTCAATCAGGAAAAAGATAGAGTAGTTGGTAGAGTGGGAGAACTAAGGAACTTAATCACTCCCCAGTTGGATACTTTGCCTAGCAGTTAACAAGATGCTATGAATTCTCTAAATAAGAGTGTTCTTTCAAACCTTAGAGGAGTAGATATGCATGCCTAACTGTTTAGTGCTCTTATCAATATTTTGGAGAAATAGAAGAAAGGTTGGGATGACCACTTGCAGTCTTTAAAAAACATTTTTGCAAACATGTTTAAATTTTTATAAGTTATTGAGTATACCCTTGTACATAAATTTTCATAGATACCTACGTTTTCCATTGATGTCAAAAGGGGAGAGAGAGAAATAAAAAATGGTGTATATTCTTAGGGGGACCTTGTTGAGTTGTTGAGTTGATATATTTTTGTAGTTTTGGAGTTTTGCAATGTATGTTAGTTTTGGTCTAACAATGTCATTTTTCATCAAGCATTGCCATCAATGCCAAAGGAGGAGATTGTTGGAAAGAGACATTATACTGGTTGAGTTAAGTGCTTAAGGAATATTTTGGGGTTGTCATTGATGACAACTCTGATAAAAAATTCACATATGCTATATACAGAATTTTTCTACCGAAAGTTTGATATCAATTTTGCTTAAGTCTGGAAGGTGGAATACCAAGTATAGGTACATTGAGAATAACTCAATTTTGGTTTCAGTGGAAGATATAGTCGATTGGATGTTTGAGATAGTTTAATTTGCAATTCTTAGTCTCCTACAAAGTTCCCTAAAACTTTGTGTGGTGCTAGACTAACCCTTTTGTGTTTATTTTTGTTGTGTCAGTCCATGCATTGGTTATGAAATCACCTTGGTTCCTCATACCCTGCTGCTCATATACAATTCTAAATTAAAATAAGTGCTTCTTGAATGCTAACCCATTTCCAAGGGTGCTCACACTCTGTCATCATTTCATGCAGATCATTTGTTGTATTTGCAGTCACTCCTCTTTCTTATCTATTTTCACTTTTAGGCTTGATTACCTATTCCTCTGTCTACCTGGGGCATTTTTCTTGCTCTTTGTTCTTTGAGTCATTGGTGTCTTATTGTCTTTGTACTGACACTATTTTAGTGCTATCACAAAGAGGTGGAAAATGTAGACAGCTAAATTTGACTAATTTAATTAATTGAATTTAGCTATCTCAAGCACCTTTAATTAAGTAATTACACATTATTTAATTAATTAGTGTCTCTGCCCTCTAGGTAATTAATCTTATTAATTATTCTATAGTCCCCCTTTAATTTTCATTATTTGACAACCATAAATCAATCAGTTAATTAAATTTGACCCTTTTCTTCTATTAACTATGTCAAATTTTGCAATTTGATTATTTTTCATATTGACTTTTTCCTCTCAAATTCTCTCATAGAATTAATTAATCCTATTTCCCCACATGTCTCCTAACTTTAACACTCATCAAACTCTTCCTCTATCCTAACCCACCTAGCTAACCATAGGTTTTAGTCAACCTTATCCCTTGGCCTTCACCATATGTGTGCACATTCCCAAAATATCTCAAATTTCCTAAATTTGGGAAAGGTCTTTGAATTTGGGGAAATTTCCTAAAATGTGCTAAAATATCTTAAATATCCTACAACATGGGAATATCATTGTTTTGTAATCTCTTTTGGAATACAACCTTCCAATTTGGGTATCTTACTCCCAAATGGACATGTGTCATCAGTGACACATTGGTGTAGGAACACCTAGGAGCTTAGGTGTGGTCAACATGGACAAATTTAAAATTTTGTTAGTTTTTATGTTATTTCACATAAATAAGGCCATTTGAGGCCATTATGATGCATTTGGACCTGATTGGGCAAGTTTGGGGTTCATTGGTGGAAAAATGTAAAAATTGTCAAAAGTTGTCAATCTTGTCAATAACAACTTTTGTATTTTTTATGACAACTTCTAAAACAAGTGATTACAAGTTAGTTTTGGGTGGTTGGTGGTTGTAACTATTGTGAAGAGACATTGCTTGGGTAATTAGATGTTTTCATTGATGGGAACTAATGCTAATGCACCCATCCGCATTTCATGATTTATTCACACCGGAAGACAAATTAAGTTTTGCTTAGGTCCGGTGAGATATAATAGGACATCTGGTAATATATAGAAATTTGGTTGGCGTTTTGCTTCTATTGAATGTTTTGGGTTGCGGATCTGTGGGAAAATTTATGGACATGTTATCTAGCATATTCTAGGTTTGTTGCCTCTGGTGTTGATTCGAGAGTGACTTAGAAGGTCCGGTGTATAGGCTTTTGGATAGCATAGTGTTAATCAGCAGCCTCGTGCGGTTAATAATTGTGTGGATTATGTGGATTGGTTTTGTTGGTTGATTTTGTGATTAAGGATGATCAACTGACGTATGGGAAGCATGTAGACAATTCTTTTTTGTCCGCATATGGATTTGAGTCGGATTGAGATGACTTGGTATAATGTTTCATTATTTGTACCGTGTTCTTTAAGCCAACATGTAGAAGACCTAATTTGATGTTGTGGATATAAAATACCAGTGGATATGATCATTTTGGATACTGGTAGTTGTGTGGAAAGTTTTTATGAGTGATTGTGCGCAGTTTCACGTGCACAAGTAAAGACTTAGTGCTATGGAATATAGCAGAACAACAAAACTAAGCAGTGTAGAAAAGCAATGTAAGATTGAGTATTTTGAGATTAACCAAAATTGTTTCCAAGAATTTGTAATTGTTATTCATTAGTTCATTATTTCTTGTAATCATTGTAAATGATTGTAAGGTAGGGAGCCTTCCCAGGTTGTAGCCCTTATTGTAAATTGTGTAGTGAGCTCTAGGCAGTGTGCCTAAATTCATGTGCATTCCGCTTATGTAATATTTATTAACTTCTAACAGAGTATATTAATATTGTGGGTCTCAATACCACTGTGGTTTTTTCCTTTACTAGGTTTCGACATAAAACTCTTGGTGTTATGTTGTTGTGGATATTTTCTTTATGTGTTTGTATCTTTCTTTTGTTGATTTGTATTGGATGGTTGAAGAATCAAATTAATAATGTTAAAGATTGCAGAGGACTGATTCACCCCCCCTCTCGGTGTTCCTTGATTCCAACAACTGGTATCGAAGCTTAGTTCCTCGAAAGAAACCTAACATCTTGAGGAGGATTCGAGAAGGTGAATCAATGGATTTCGGTAGTATTCAACATCAGCTTATTGCGACACTTAACGATCTTAATCAAGCTCAAGCTAAGGTTTGACAGATGAAAGAAAATCTTAAAGATGCGAAAAACTTCATCCAGTCATTGAAGGATCAGTTAAATAGGTCAAGAGAGAAGAGAAAGGAACTTCTTGATAAGATAAAGGAGAAAGAGAGCCAAAGCATTGATGACCAAGTCCAGAAGGAGAAGACGGAGGAATGTGAGAAGCTTTCTAGAGAGAATGCAGTTCAGAAGAATGAGATGGAAGCCATTGTGATGAAATTCATCAAAGAGATCGAAGAAAGGATGAAGAATATGGAGAAGCTTGCTCAGTCATTGAAAGAAAGATCTGATGAATGTAGAAAACTTGGTTGTGAGAATGCTCAACTAGAGAATGATTTGTATGAAACCAAGGAAGACCTTGGAAAGTATATCCTTCAAAAATTTGATCTTGAAGTTTCAAATGAGAACAAGGAGAAGTTCAAGATCAACTCAGCTAGACTTGATGAGATGCTTGAAAGTCAAAAGAATGCTAATGACACAAGAGGTCTTGGATTTGAGAAAGGTGAAAGCTCTCGATTTGGTCAAGACCATACCAAATTGACACATCAGAAGAACAATTCTAGAAGGCCTCTTATAAGGCAACTTAATGCTCATAAGTTCAATGATAACTGTTTTGTTTGCAATAAATTTAGTCATATGGCAAGTCAATGCAGAAATAGGATAAATAATAATGGTCCATCTTTCACCAGTGAATGTTTCAAATACAATAAGTATGGTCATAAGTTCGATGAAGAATTTTCAAAACAGAATAAATGTTAGATGCTATGCATGTGGTATGTTTGGACATGTTGCTAATCAATACAGATCAAGAGGGAATTAAATTAACTTTAGGCCTATGCAAGGAAATGTTGTTTTCTATGTTTACAACAAATCTGATCACATTGCAAGATATTGCAGAACCAAAAAAGTGAATAGGAAGGGTCCAAAAGATAAGAACAAGAACATGAAGGCAAATGGTAAGGGTAGAGAAAAAGTTGAGGAGATCAGAGATCAGATGAAGAAGACATGGGTTTTAAGAAGAGAGATAATGACGCAGGAAGTAGGTCTGCACCTGATTCTGGTGCTGGAACTAGATCTAGTAACTAAGCTAAGGCATCTAGCCTTGGGGGAGTTTTCAACAAAATCATATAAACCACCTGTTTGAGATATGTTCCTGATTCTGATAGGTTACAGAAGTTGTATTGGATTATTATTAGTCTATTGGAAGGACTTCTGGAAGAGTATGAGAAGATTTGAAGATTCGCAAAATATTTTTTTGAGATACAATATATTTCGAAAGTGACAAGAGATGAGGATGTTGTAGATAAGGGTAAAGCGGAAGCAAGATAAGAAAATGAGACTGAAGATACTCAGAATCCTCTGATTGAAGCTAATATAAAGAAAGTAGCAGAGATGGAGAATGTGGAGGTTAAGGTTGAAGTTGAAACTAAAGAAAGAGACACTGCAAAGGTAGCAAAGTTCAATCAAGGTATTGATGATCCAAAATTTATGCAAGGTCAAATCAATCTTGCCTCTATGTCCCCCATTCAAATGATTCAACTAGCTTCATTTGCTCAGGACAAGGCAAGTGAGGGCCTGCTAAAGTCTCACACTAAAGATAGTTAATTGCTTAATATAGCATCTGGTATTCTTGAGAAGATAATGCCTTCATATGTCAAGAACAAATCAGATACACCATCCAGACAGTTGAAAGGTTTAATCAACTCGGTAGTTATACTCACTTTTATTCATTGGAAAATTCAGCTGATGCGAAGGTATGCAGGGAATTCAATGCCAAAAGGCTCCGGACATTGAAAATTATGATTGCAGATGATAGAGCTACATTGGGCACTTGTGTTAAGAGTGTTCAGGATGCATTAACAAAAGGAGGAAACATTAACAAATCATGCCTATCACTATCCAAGTTCACTAAGGATATTGAGGATAATTCAAAGGAGCATGAGGATGAACTAGCCCAGATATCTTAGTCAATTGGTCTATTGTCAACATCTCTGAGTAGTCATGAAGATCAAGTAATATCTAAATACTTGAAAAAATTAGAAGTTTGAGCCATGATCAGGAGAAGATTGTTGGTAGAGTTGGATAACTTAGGAGTCACATCATTCCCAAGTTAGACACATTTCTTAGTGCTCTTAAGGATGCTAAGGATGCTCAAGCCAGTAGTGATCCTTCAGATCTAAAAACAATAGAGACTCAAGCATATTTGTTCAGTGGGATTATAACGATTTTAAAATGCATCAAGAAGGGTTGGGATAGCCAGTTGGATTCATTGTAGAATACTTATGTAGATATATTCAAGTTTTTGTAAGTAAGGATTATGTGTATATATGTATATAGAATTTTGGCTTAAATTTTGACATTCAGAACCCCATCTTTGCCATTGATGTCAAAGGGGGAGTGTAGAAGAGTGAAAAATGTTGTAATAAGATTAGAGGGAGTCTTTTGGAGTTTTGCAATTTTGGATTTTTGGTTGTAGTATATAGTGTTTTGGTTTTGGTTCTGACATAGTCATTTTTCACTAAGTGTTGCCATCAATGCCAAAGCGGGGATTGTTGGCAAGAGACACTACTTAGGTAGTTAGATGTTGTCATTGATGGAAACTAATGATAACATACCCATCTGTAGTTCATGATTTGTTCATACTGGAAGACAGATTGAGTTTTGGTTAGGTCTGGTGAGATAGAGCAAGACATTCGGTAGTATGTAGTAATTTGGTTGGCGTTTCACTTCTATTAAATATTTTGGGTTGTGGATCTGTGGGAAGCTTTATGTAAATTTTACCTACCATATTCTAGGTTTGTGGCCTCTGGTGTTGATTTGAAAGTGAGTTAGAAAGTCTGGTGTATAGGTTTTTGGGTAGAACAGTGTTCATCAGCAGTCTCATGTGGTTAATCATTGTGCAGATTATGTGGATTGGTTTTGGTGGTTGGTTTTATGATTAAGGATGATCATATAACATATGGAAAGTGTGTGGACAATTATTTTTTATCTTAATATGCATTTGAGTTCAGATTGAGCCGACTTGGTATAACATTTCATCATTTATACCATTTTCTTGAAGCCGATATGTAGAAGACCTAATTTGATGTTGCAGATATAAAAGACTAGTGTATATGATCATTTTGGATATCGGTGGCTGTGTGGAAATTATTTGTGAGTGATTGTGCACAATTTCACGTGTGCAAGTAAAGGATTTGTGCTTCAGAATATAGTAGAACAACATAACAGAGCAGTGTAAGATTGAGTATTTTGAGCTTAATCAAAACTATTTCCAAGCATTTATAGATTATATTCATTAGTTCATTACTTCTTGTAATCATTGTAAATGATTGTAAGGCAATGAGCCTTCCTGGGTTGTAGCCCTTATTGTAAATTGAATAGTGAGCTCTAAGAAGTGTTCCTAAATGCATGTGCATTCCCCTTAAATGTAATATTTTTATACTTCTAACAGAGTAAATATATTGTGGGTCTCAATCCCACCATATATTTTCCCTTAATTGGGTTTCCATGTAAAAATCCTAGTGTTGTGGATGTTTGCTTTATGTCTTTGTATCTTTCTTTTGTTGATTTGTATTAGATGGTTGAAAAATTAGATTAATATTGTTAAAGAATACAGAACATTGATTCACCCCCCCTCTCAGTGTTCCTTGATTACAGTAGTAATCCACTTGGTTTGGTATAAAAAGTCATTGTACACACCACCCAAAGTTTGGTGATTGTTTTTGAAGATTTTGGTTGAAGGAAGACTAGAGTTTCCGCACAATTTACCACGTTGCAGTCTATTTTCTATTTTGTTCACCTTAAAAGCTTTATTGTTTTCTCTTGAAACCTATTGAATATGTTAGGGCAAAGGTTTTACTAAATTATTATTTTTGTTTCATTTAATTTCATTGTGATTTGAGTAAGATGTAACCATTTTTTTAAAAACTATCAAAACCCTCATTGGGGTTTCGAGTGAGTGGAAAAAAATGTATTTTTGTCCATTTCACCATTAAAAAATCACACTACTAATTGGAAAGGCTCTTAAAATATGTATTTGTATTTCTCAATCTTTTAGGGTTCTATGGTGAAGGATGCACATGCCAAAGGTGATAGGTTGGTCTGATATACACATGTATTAGACCTTTGAGACAACACTGTAAAGAAAACAATACATAAAACTACAACAAGGGGGGGTCCATCTTGTGTGAGGGGTGCTGGAAAAGGTGTGGTGGATACCAAGGTACAAACCTATGAGGCTTGATTCCATTTCATCAAGAAAGGCCAAAGGGAAATGTGACTGTCCTTGGGTATGTTGAATGTGTTTGTCATTAGGAAGCCAGTGACAATGCTTGTTGAATGAAGTTTGGATGAAATATTGAATGGAATGTGTCGAGTTGAAGGAGTCTTAGACCTTTCGGAAGAGTCCCTCACACAAGTAGACCAGGAGGTTGGAAGCCTTTTAGAATTTGGTGAGATCTCTTGACTAATGTTGTTGACTATCCTAAAACACCTTAACTGTCACAGTCCTAATGTTAGTCCTAATGCTAGACATAATTCTAGTCATGTTTGTTGCAATGGAGGGTCACATGGAGAGTTATGAAGTGTGAGTCGTAAAGGGTGTCTAAAGGTCATTTATAAGGCATTCAAGTCTAGAGGGGAAGTTGGAGGTATTGATGTGTTGTTCAACCTAGATCATCAATAGGAGCAACCCTAAAAGAAAGGATGAGGGTATGTCATTGAAGTTGGTCCTCAAGAGACCTTTTTGTTGTGTTGTTACTATCCAAGATTGTAAGTGTACAATACCCTATGATGTTTTTTCAAAGCCTAGAGAATGTTCAAACCCTAAGAGTCAAATAGTACCTCAAGGGTGTCTAATTGATGAAGTAGAGAACTACTACCCTAGTAGATTGAAACCATTGAGCTACCCCTACCTCTGCATCACACATGTATCTAGATAGTTTGTTTTATGAGGCAAATTTGTCCTTTAGATAGTTTTTCTTCCTTTACCAAAATATTGGTTAAAGTTTCTTTGAAATGTTGTTTAAACATATTGTGTTATCTTTAATTTGATAGTATATAGTCATTTCATTTGTATCTTTATATGTCTTTTATCTCTCCATCTTAGTTATCCAACTTATATCTACCAATTATTGTACATTCTCTTGAGGACCAAGTTAGTTTCATATTTTGTGGAAGGTTTCTTACTAATAAGATTTGTTAAAGGTTTCCAAAAAAATCTACTCTAAGACACTCCAAACTCATCTACAAGGAGACAATATCAATATTATATGCTAGAAAGAATGCATCCAACCAACCAACAATGAATATGTAGAGGTTAACAATTCTAAATTATGTATATCTACCTATCTTTTCAAAGAATAGTTGAAATCGTTAGTTTCACTAATAATAACTTAACTTAATAATTGTTCTGTGTGGAATGCTAACAATCATAGGTTCCTAAAAACAAGATGTACAAGTATTCTTAAACTCTAATATATGATTTCAGGGGATGATACTTTTTCCTCTCGCTAATGAGTCATATCATTGTGGCTAGACAATCATGTTTGATGAACATAGCTTACCAAACAACAAACTTAAAATTGGAATTGATGCATGGACATATTGGGGTAATGTCACTGCCAAAGACAATATATAGATAGATTAATCAAATTAATCTTAACTAATTGGTTGCTCTATTACACAAAAGTGGTCTATTTCTGTACACAAGCTATGAAGCTAATAATACAAAATTTTGTATGGTTTACTCAATTATGCTAGGTATATACAAGATCTCTTAATGATCAACAACAAATGTATTATATGTAATCGACCTCTCAAATTAATTGTTTTCATACATTGTAAAAATTTTGTACTATAAAACATTTTGCACAACTTTCGAGTTCAAAGTAAGTTCTATTCATTCATATTCAATTATTTTCTCATTTTAAATTCAATTTAATTATATGGTGCACAATTAGTCCTAACAAAGATAATTTTCATTTCTTATGACCTTTCAACCCTCTAAATCACCCAAAACATATTTGACTATCGACCTAACCATTGCACTTTGTTGAGGTGCAAGTGTTAATATATGAAATAAGAAATGGAATCAAGTCTTGCTTTGGATTTCATACTATATAGCTATGAAAAACCTCCAAACACTTTCTTTGTTCTACATGATTTATAAAACATTTTTGTATTTCCTTAAGAAAACATATTTAAATTAAAAATAAGATGCATCAAATGCTTATGGGTGAACATTCTCTCGTCTATTCCATGTTGGAAGGTCAACGATTGTGTAAGGAAAAACATATTTCTAACAAACAAAATAAATGAAACATTAAATAATCTTCCTACGTATGAGCTGGCATTTCCTGTTGATGTTGATGTTGATGGGCGCGCACTCCAAGAAAACAAACTAACTGCATTTCCATCTCCATCTCACTTCTTAGTTTCTCTTTCCCACCAATCAAACTATCAAACTACTGAGCTCCTTCACGAGAACAGGAATGGGATTTCAAGACTGCTGATACAGGTGAGTCAGGTTAATTTGTTTGTGAAAATTATGAGTCCAAATTGCAGATACATGGGTAAATGTGCCCTTGCTAGGTTTTTAGTTGCCTGTTGTATGATTTTACATATTAAGTGTATCTTACTGATATAGAATCTTTTGATCTATACTAGTTTTTGTGTTAATTTGCATTTGTGATACGGAACCTGACCTTCGTTTTCTCACATCCTTCCTCTGAGTAATAGGAACAATTTCTCCCTCTTCAGATTTATCTCGAAATAGCTTTAGTGGGACGATTTCCTCCTTATCTTTGTGTGTGAATTATGGTTATTTAGATCCCTTACAAGAAAATAAAAAAGATCCAAGAAGCAAAACTTAGGGTTCTCTAGATTGAATGTTTTGGTCGTCTTCCCCTAAAATTATTTTCATCAAATCCACATTGTCTTTGAATCCTGTATACAAAATGTGCATCTCAGCTGTTTGTTTGAGACGATCTACTGTAAATTTAACCCGTAATAGAGTCTCTCCACTTTTCTCCAAGATTAACTCTGTTCGCCTTTTCTCTTGAAAAAGTGCAATTCTACCAATATGGAAACAAGGCCAGACAGGAAGGATATATTTGCAAGAAGACCTAAAATGAATTCATAGTTTTTTGTGCTGATCAAACTTATTATAATTATTTGAATTTGTTTCTTAATATATAAATATAAAATGACTGGAAAATAAACGTAAAGATCCAAAATCGGCAACTCGTATATCGTTTCATCCTGCGAATCGTATATTATTTTACAGTTCTGTCAGTGTATACTGAAAATCCTATACGTCAGATTTTTCACCAACTTCTGACCCTATGAAATAATTTGGGCAGGTCGTAACTTCTGTCCGAATTGTATCATCTTTTTCATTCGTTCATAATCTTTTAGCCCCAGGAGCCTGCCAAGGTGCACCATACAAGAAACCCCAAAAGAGTTGCATTTAGGGTTATTACAAGAAATCCTAAAGGACAACGCGGCGACGAACAGATTTAGGCAGCTCAGAAAACATCGGCCCAATGGATTCCATGCAGGTAAAACAAATATGAACATTTCTTTTTAAATTGGGGGTCACACATGAAAGTATTAACACTTTTTTGGGGTGAAATTTGCAGGCGATATCTGATGGACAACAGCGCCGTTTTGGTACGTTTTGGTATGTGATGGCCGGTGTTTTCCTTCCATGCACAGCCGTTTTGGTATGTCTTGGATTTCATGGCATAACCACCGCCATGAATGCTAATGGTCATTTTTTCAATGTATTTGGAGTGGGTGCTATTGTTGCATCTTTTATCGTCGCAGTATTACTCGTGATAACTAGGGCTCGGGGAACGGATCGTACAACTTTCCTTACCTTTTTGAATTCAACGATACTTTCCTTGTCGGGTTTCCTTTCAGCTTTTTACACTGTGCAGCCGTCATCGTATACTATGAGTCTTGGTTTTGTTACTTTAGCATGCATGTCTTTTAATTGGTTTGAAATATGGTCTCGCTGACTTGGAGGCCTGTAGAGTACTCAGAATTTGTCAAGACTCTATGAAAACAGCTTTTTCTGTGATCAGGATGAAAAACTTTTTAACCCATTCTGTTTTACAGTAGATAATGGATTCTCTTTTCCAGTAGATATATAGAGCAAGGCGGAAATGGCCCGCCAGGCTGTAGCACTAATGGGTTTTGGTTGGTTTTTATCATGTCAATGTGCTTAGCATCAGGACGAGGCCATATTTCTTTATGTTTATAATACATATACCATAAAATAAATTTGATATTTCAATATTTTATCTTAAATTTTAGGACAAGTGAATGAGCTTTATTTTAAACCAAATTTGTCAAGTAGATAAATGTATTCTAGCTTTCTGAATCTGTACTTCATTACTCTTGGAATTTCAAGTCTTTTTAACTATCTAGTCTTGAGTTAATCAATGTATTGGTGCATTTTAAATACTGGATAGCCATTTCCTTTCATGAATTAGAAGAAGAATTCAACTGATTTATGATGTTATTAATGTCATGTATTTCTGTTAATTAGTTTTTGTATTAATACTTTAACTGAGATGATTGATAGCTGAACTGGTTTGACATTAGTGTGGGATAATATTAAGCATGATCTGGAAGAGAGAATATTTAGAATTTCGTCTTTGTAAAGTAATTGAGTCACATGGCACTTGCTTATTTTCCATTTTATTATTTTGGAGAGAAAACGAATGTAGATAATAGATATTTGTAAATTTTGTTTGTTGTTTTAACTCTAAGAATAGTATAGGTTATTTTGAGCTTCCTTTCTTGATTTAAAGATAAAATTTATCACGTTTTTTTTGTTTTGTAAAAGAGTAATATAAACATGTACATTCACATGTTCTATATTATTTTTTTCATTTATCTACTACACACATTATGGTCGCTAATAATGTCCTTGCACATTTTCTAGACTATTTGCATGATTATATGCTTTAGTGAGAATATAATTAAGGTTGAACAGATCATGAGCTTTTCTTATTAGCATAAGTCATCACCTCATACTATCTATGACCCATGACATAATCTTAGTGTGCTAGCATAGGAACAAGACATATAGATAACTTATTCAAATAAAATCACCACTTTGAGGATTCAAGAATGAAACGTTTGAATTTGAATTGAAATTAATAGGAAATACTGCTTGATCAAGAGTCTATATTTAAAGGTGAAAACAAAGCATATGAATAGGTTGAGTTCTTTGTAGTTATAGAGGAAATTGGCAATGCTAAATTGAAGTTAATTTGCATTATTTTGGGTGTAACATTCAGTGCTTGGCATGCCCACTTAAGATAATTTCAAAGTCTATAAAAGATATATTACTAATAAGATTTATTGAAAGTTCTTTATACATTTAAGATTCTGAAGAAAATTATGTTACTAAGGTTATTCTTTATCTATAGGATTCAAAAGTTGTCACACTTAGTTTTATATGAGAAATGGAGTTTCTATAGATGTATGGAACCTTTCTTTTATTACATGAAATGTCATTTAGTATTTAATGTAATTGATTTTATTTTAGAGCATATTAATGTTATTGGACTACACATTATAGTATTGACTTTGTATATTGCTATAAATATTTTTTAATTATTATTAATATTATACATTATATTATTCTATTTATAGAGTATAGAATTATTGGTTATTGCCAAAAAGGAGCATTACTATAGCATAATTTAGATGAAATTAGGTTTGATTGATGTGCGAAAGAGAAATCTAAATTTTAAAACCTTTGTATGGTAATAACCATTGATGTTGAAAGTGTTTTTTTGATTACAGGAAAAATAGGTTTTGAAGGGACCTTGAAACCTTTTACAAAGGAACCATAAAAGACAAAAGCATTAAGAAACTAAACGGTATAGACAATGAAAAAACCAGCAAAGTGCTGGGCAAAAGCCAGCACATAAGTCCAACACAACCAACAACAACCAACAAAAACATATAAAAAGACAAATTACATTATGTTTTTAAGGGCATTAGCCAATTTATCGCTAATCCCTTGCATTTCTTTAATATTCTCCCTGAGAATTGGGATTTCCTTTGAAGAAGCTAAGGTAGCCTTTTTCAAGCTTGCCCTGGTCCTTTTAGCCGCACCTCCAGGAGCACTGTCCACATTCCCAACCTTAGTAGCAGCCTCTTCAGCATCAAAGTCCACAATAGACTTGGTAGGGCTGGGACCATCAAGGTATTTGGCTATTTCCTCCATGTTCCTAGTCACAGAGTTGAGGATCTCCGGAATCAAAATCAGGAAGTTCTTCATGGCAGCCTTCCTTTCCTCCAGCTTGCTGATCTGAACTTCCAGCTTCTCCACCTTTTCATCCATTTCTTTTTTTCATTTCTTTAGGTTGCTTTCACCTTTCTGTCCCTACTCTCCTTGATGTTTAGCCTTTTTTTCCATTTTATTAATTCTTTCATAAACCCATCTATCGAAACCCAGATGAGGATCAGACTGGTTCTTAAGCTTATCCAGGATAAGCATACTAGTATTCATCTCATCACCAACTCTATCCTTTTCTATGCTCGTATCCTCCTTATCCTTATTCAACTTTGTTTCCATTAACTTGTCCTCCTAGTTTTTCTAGTTATCTGACTCCTCCATGGGCTGGTTGTTGAGATCACTAGGGCTCGCATTGTGGGTAGGTTCCTCCTTATTACTCTCATCCTCTTCCTATTTTTGCTTCTCATTACCACTGTCCATTTTGGATGTTTCCTTGACCGAGCTGTTCTGATCGGAATCTTCCTCTTCTCCTCCTTTCTCTTCCCCCACTTCCTCATCTTTCCATCTCTCCTCCCTCTCAGCATACTTAGGATCAACCCCCACATCCTTATGTTTATGGCTCAAATCTGTGTCCTCCACATTTTTCTGCGCAAAGCCTTTTTTGGCCTTTTTACTTTGTTTTTGCTTATCCTTGCTGGGCCCAGAATCCTCACTTTTCCTCTTGCCTTTTCTCGGGGACACCGACAACCTTTTGTTTTCCTGAATCGCCAAAATCTTACAATGCTCATAAATGAGAAAAATAAGACCATCATGTAGCATAGGAGAAGAGGGGTTCTTACTGTAGACACTCAAAATTGTCATGTCTAATTAAATAAATATTTTATTTATTTAATTATCTAAGCCTAATTCTTCTATTAATTAAATAAATTTTTATTTATTTAATTAATTCATTTATCCTCTTCTAGCCTTATTTCTCATTTAAATAAATACATTTATTTATTTAAATTACCCCTTTCCTAAATTAAATAAATATTTTATTTATTTAATTGTCCTACTTCTTCTATTAATTAAATAAATCTTTATTTATTTATTTAATTCATTATCTTTTTCTACACATGACACATGTCATTCATCTCTTAATTCATACACTACCTACCCCTTTCATTATTTTGGTATTTCTTATACCTACCCTCTAATCCTAGCCGACCTCTCTTTTTACACCTCTCAATCTTAACCCTCTATTTCTTATTGTGTCTTCTATTTAAGGAGATGCTTTCTTCATTGTCAAACCCTAATATCCTAATGACATATCCTAATGACAGATCCTAATGACACATGCTAATGACTGATTTTGGAGGACTTGGCTACACTACAATTCTACTTGCAACCACATTCCGTTCTTTGTTCAGCTCTTGTGCATACAAAAATCTGAGAGCAAGCATATCAAACAAGATCAATGGAGATAGGAAGAATGGAGATCAAAACCCTAGTGGACATGTGATGGTATAATGTTTGTGATTTTTGAGTTATTTTCATTGTCTTAGGTTATCTCCATATGTTATGGTGGATCTTTGTTCATTGTTAGGCTAGGGTTTAGTGGTTGAATCCATTTTAGTCTTTCAAATATTGTTGTTTATTGCTATCCATTTTCACCATAAACATTTTGGCACGCCCGGTGGGACTCTTGTCCCTTTGCATTTAACATTTTTGTTGCAGATTTTGCATTTTTGAAGTTGCAGATCGGACGATTTCAACGACATTTTAGATTTTTTCCGCGTCTGCGAGTGTTCGGATCGCGTTTTTGTATTTCAGAAGCGTCTGTGATATCTTAGATCGCATCTGTGTTTCTGTCATTTTTATTTTTTGCAGGTTTCTGAAAGTCGCGTCTGTGATCCCGAATCGCGTCTGTGCACCATTTGATCGCGTCTGTAGAAGAAAGAGGCGTCTGTGTTCTTAGATCGCGTCTGTGAATCACAGAACTGCGTCTGTGTCAGACAGACGCGTCTGTGTCTGGTATAACAGCGTCTGTGCATTCTGTTTTGCAAATTTTTCAAGTTTTTCGATTCGGGTTTTCGAATTTTGTACTTAGGGTTTCAGATCTGGTTTATTTTCGGCTAACCTTTGCAGATCTAGCTAACCTGGTTTGTGCAGCTTGCTTTGGAGGCAAATACGTTTTTGTTGAAGGCCCCTTTTTCACAAAATCTTTTTGGGTTTTCTTAAAATTTACCTAACTTGTGTGCTTGCAGGAAGGGGTTATCATTTGAAACAATCCAAACTACTAATAAATCTTTGTTGCAGGTCCTTGGCAAGTTTTTTTGGATTTTTATTGTGTGCCTTGTTTTCATAGACTAGCAAACACTTCAATTGGTGCACTAAAATTGAATCATTGTCTTTTGTGTCTTGAGCAATAGGCTCTTTTTGTTTAATCTTTAGAGGGTCTGTCTTCCCGTGTGGTCATTAGGACTACTAGTGAGAAGAGAACGACCCAAGTGGTAGCGAGGAAAACCCACCTCATCCAAACCACTATAATCAAATGTATTCATGGTGAAAACTATGAATAACGTGTGCTGATTAGTTCATACCGACACTATGTCTCCCCATAAACCCGTTTGATCAAATTTATTTGATCATTTGTAGGGCGTAACCCCTACCGGCTGGGAGCCTTCTGTATTTACAGAGCTGAAAGTGCCGCATGTATGGCCACACGAGCGGATGCCCTTACTAGCACCATTTTGTTTTAGATGCCCAAATCCTTCTAATTGTTGAGGCAGGAGGTCGGACCTCTGGTAGCGGCCCACACACATACGGTTCTTAGTAGAGATACAAAGTTCGCCATGGGGAGTTTTCATGGGGACTGATGCTTGGCTGACCCGAGAAGTGAGTGCCGAGGGTGGAGCCAGTGAGGTCAAGCATCTAAGTATCCGCTCTGAATAGCGTAGCCTCGGGGGTAAAACCCCATGTGGGATCAACAATTATTGTCCTGGCCAGCCATAAGAATTGTGCTTGACTTATGATAAACATTCAAACAATCAAGACAAAACAGCAAAACATTGTGTTTTTTGTGTCTTCAAGTGTATGCAAAAACTTTTTACATCAAACAACACACTTTTTGGAGTCTAAATAGTCTGCAAACATTGGGTCATCAACACTGTGTCCTCTTGTCACGAAAAATAGTCGAAAAATCAGATTTGGTCACAGCAAAACAAATTCACAGATAGGAAAGATTGCACTAAGGTTGCAGAAACGCGTCTGTGTCGGTTAAAATCGCGTCTGTGTCTGATAAACGCGTCTGTGAAGTACAGAATAGCATCTGTGTTTTTATCAGCGTCTGTGTCGAACATAGACACGTCTGTGTCTGAAAATCGCGTCTGGGAAGTATACAGGCGCGTCTGTGTCCACAATTGCAAAAAACTGTTACAGTCCCAGCAAACATCAACAGGAAATCTCAGAATCACGTCTGCGTCAAACAGAATAGCGTCTGTGTCTTAAAACCGCGTCTGTGAAGTACACAGAGGCGTCTGTGTCAGGATTTGAAAAGTTTAACAGTCAAGTAAACAAAGAAATCAGTTTCGGCATACTTGAGCTTCCTAGGTTGTCTCTTCAGATTTCATCTAGCATTCAGCCTGTTCTAAGGTCTCACATAGTCCATCATTGCTTCACATCTCATTTTACATTCACAATTGTCTAAACTTGAGTCAAAAGGTCACTTGCTTGTCCTCATCATACTTTGTCAACACACTACATACAACTACACTTTGCTAAGTGGTCCCTCATTAAGGTTTCTTACCTTTGGGTCTCATTTGGTCTTACTTAGGGTCAAGTTCAGCTTACCTCATCAAGAGAAACTATCCTCTCTTTGGAAGTCACACCTACTCTACTACTTACATACTTGGTCTTACACTTTGGACATTGCAAGTACACCTAAGATTCATTTACACTCCATACAACTCTTGGTCTTCCATACTCTTTTCATATTTTCCATCTAGTCTCTCACATATTGGTCAAACACCTAGTTCATGGTTGAAACTCGCCTTCAAAAATCTAGGAGAATAGCTAAAGAAGCTCAAGAATCTGCAAACATGAGTTCTTATGAGTATGACAATAATCTATTCTACAATCCTGAGCACACTACATTACTAGACATGAATGTTTATAGAAACAATCCAAATGTGGAAAGCGCAAACACTATAAACAACAATGCTACACACAATGACACAGTGGACAACTCTTCAATACTATCAGCAGACATACAAGAATCTATAATGGATCCTCAATTCAATAGATTGGTTGAAGAGATAATGAGGAGAGATCATCAATACTTTTTAAACATGATGGCACAAAGTGGAGCTAAAATACCACATGATTTTGACTTATCTCAACTTATGGAAAGTCGACCCTCACAACAAACTCAATCCAACATGGATCAAAGGAGACCAAATAGTGGAGGAAATAGAGGATTGAATATGATGCCTGAGTCACCATCAGTTTTGCTTCAAAAACCAGCAATCCCACATACACAAGCTCAAACATATGATACTTACATTCAAAGACCATCATGGAGGCCCTATGCTCAAACACATGCTCAAGATATGGGTCAACCAAGACAAATGGATACTCAAGGACTTCCTCAAAATTTTGACACAAGGAGACCTCATGCCAAAATTGGGGGCAACACAATGGAAAATGAAAGGCCTATTGAATATGGTTTATATACACAAAACAGATATGGGGTCCCTCAACAAGAAATTATGCCAAGTGCTCCATACATGTCGCAACAATATAGACCTCCATATGGACATGTCTACGATCAATATCATCCATATATGCAACAAGTTCCTCCTCAAATGGGCGTTTCAAACATGGGACATGCTATAAGAAATCCATCTCCTCCCAAAAATAATTT
Organism: Cryptomeria japonica; assembly: GCF_030272615.1. Lineage (NCBI taxonomy): Eukaryota > Viridiplantae > Streptophyta > Pinopsida > Cupressales > Cupressaceae > Cryptomeria > Cryptomeria japonica. Next base: position 296,032,786 of record NC_081414.1, read on the forward strand.
GGAGCAACAAATTAGAGATCTACAAAAGAAAGTGGAAGACATGGGCACATCAAAACCCACATATACTATGAGAGATATATGCCCTTATCCCTTTGATAAGAGCATTCCAATGCCTCCGTTTCCTCCACACTTTGTAACACCAAAATTCGACAAATATAGAGGGAGAGGAGACCCCAAGGCACACATAAGACAATTCTTCACAGCTTGCATTGAGGTAGCAGCAGAAGAAACATACTTAATGAGGTTGTTCCCACAGAGCTTAGGAGATCAAGCGATGGAATGGTTTTCTCAATTACCTCCTGGTATTAAGTCATGGGGCGACTTAGCAGAAGCATTCATTCAGCATTTTTCTTACAACATTGAAACAGATGTCTCAGTTACTACCTTGTGCAATACGAAACAAAAAGAAGGAGAATCTTTTGCGTCATTTTTACAAAGATGGAGAAACTTAGCTAGTAGATGCTCTTGTGAAATCCCGCAAAAACAAATGGTGGAAATGTTCACACAAAATGTTAGCAAGGCTATTGGCTATGATCTCAGAAAAGCTTGTTTGTCTACATTTAAGGATGTCATTGAAAAGGGCCTAGCAACAGAAAAGGTCTTGATTGAACAAGGAGTTATCAAACTATTCAAAGAAAACAAAGAGGACTTTAAGGGAAAGGAAAAACCAAAGTTTTGGAACAAGAACAAGAATACAGTTAATGATGGCGTTGTTGATGCCAACACAGTGAGACCAAAGTTCGTCTTTTCTGGATCAAGTTCTACCAACAATCAAGGGAATAATCAAACGGCTGCTAAACCATGAAGGAAGTACACTCCATTGGGAGAACCACTTGAATCAGTATTCAAAAAGCTTGTAGCAAACAAGGTGATCACGGTCCCAGATTTTCCTCCATATGAACCAAAGGTAAAACCGAATTGGTGGAATGATGATGAATTTTGCGAATTTCATAAGAGCAAGGGTCATAAGACAAGTAATTGCCATCGATTGAAAAACATTGTACAAGATCTCATTGACAGAGGAGATATTGAGATTGAGGGACATTCATCTAACCAAGAGCATGAGGTGTTTAAGGAACCATTCCCAAAACATGACAAGGGAAAAGGCAAAGTCACAAATGATCAAGCCAATTACACCAGAACATCTTACAATTATGATTCCACTATTAATCACATCTCAATGGACAATCATATTTCTACCATTACTATCAAAAATAAAAATCCTGAGAATCCTCCTCAGCGACCTAAAATTGTCCTAAAAGGTGTGGGATCTTCGTCCACATCTACCTCTGAATGTCATGTTACAACCCGTCGAGGTAAGATCACATTGCCAGGTACCTCTACTAAGAATACCAATCTTCCGTCAACTAAGCCTGAGTACGATCTTGTAGAGCAATTAGGGAAAACACCCGCACTCATCTCTATTCTTGAGCTCTTACATATATCTCCTGCACATAAAGCTGTCCTTGACAAAACCTTGAGAGATACTGCTGTCCCTACTGATCTGAACGTGGATCAGTTTCAAGCCATGGTGGGATACCTATCTGTTCCACACTCCCTCACATTCACAGAAGCCGATGACGCCTCCATAAGTCAGCCTCATAATGCACCTCTACATATTGAAGCCTTCATACATAAACACCGAATAAAACGAGTCTTGATAGATGGAGGAGCAGGTCTTAATATTTGTACATTGAGCACCATCAGACAATTGGGATATTCTGACAAAGCTGTGAATTCTATGAACCAAATCACTATTAAGGCTTATGATGATGAAGAGCGTTCATCCAAGGGCACAGTCATCTTACCACTAAGAATAGGGTCAGTCACAAAGGACGTGATTTGTCAAGTCCTGGATCTAGACCTCACATATAACATATTGCTAGGACGTCCGTGGATTCATGAAATGAGAGCAGTCCCATCAACGTACCATCAGTGCATAAAATTTCCTCATAATGGAGTCGAGGTAACGGTCAATGGTGATCCAAATCCATTCATATATTGCAATAACTTGAGATCACATACTGAGACTATCATTCCTAGCAATCGTGAGGCTACTCCTTCTTCAGCATATATTGATCCTGAGTCATTAAAGCCCTCGACATCCAAACAAGGTGAACTTAGAGCCAAGTTTCAAGACAAAGGCATGGGAGAATACACTCTGAATCAAACAATGTTCTTACGACAAGTCATGAACTCCCCCAAGGAATATGGGAGGCCACATCCTAATAAGCAAATCTCCATCATGCTACTCAAATGGGATCCTACCGTCTTTCAAAAATGGGGCGAACTAGAGGAAGAAAATTTATATAAAATGCTATATAAGGACGCTGAAGATGATACACATGATCAAATTATAATACCCTGTGAAAACTATGGTAAAGGTTTCAAAATTCTGCAGAGATTCGGGTATGATGGAAAAAGCCCTCTCGGACTACGCAAAGAAGGTGTCATGGAGCCTCTACAACCTGAGCTAACTACAAGAAGGGAACGCTCCAAGGGGCTTGGTTTTCTAAATCCCAAGATTCACAATAAGAGAACAAAACAGATATGGCGAGTCAAAGTGGCTGAAGTTCAACAAGAGGATAATTATTCCACAGACTCCAATGAGTGGGAATGGGGTTCAGACAAATCCTCCAGCGACTTTGAACTCAATGAGATATTTAGAGAGCCAGATGAACTAACAGAGGAGGAGGAGTTTTACAAGAAATTCAGAGTTGGTCAAGAACCGACCCATAAGGATCCCGCACAAACTTCGTTTCAAGGCCCTAGGTCAGGATCACATAGGATGAGGACACCTGTCCCTGAGGGTGCTACTAGTGATGATAATTTGGACTCACTCACGATCGACACTGATGAGGAGAGTGCCATTGACGACCTCGATGACTACCTTGACATACCTGAATATAACCACATCCTCACTATTAGCCTTGCAGACTCTAAAAACACTAAAGACCTTCCCCTCGTTCACCCCCAACTCATTGACTGGGATCAGGATGGACCACCATAGTTTGATACATTTCAAAATGACGAAGCTATTGTTGATTATCTTGGCATTCACGAAGATCTTCCTCTTGGAGACCATAAAGCAGGATACGTCATAGAGCTAAATAACATGGCATACTTTGGTGAGGGTGTCGGGCCTTCTAGTCGCAAAAATGTGAAAATAAAAACAAAACAAGGGTCTTATGGCGAAAACCACACTGTGGCGCTCTCCGACTCTAAAAAAGTAAAAAGAAAGGACGTATCTGAAGGTGAAAACCTCTCTGAGGCGCCCGAAGATGGAAGGCTTGACATTCTCCCAGCATCATACGAGGAAAAATCATCCATGTTGGTAGAAGAGACTATAAAGACAAACATTGGTACAGCAGAGGTTCCACACAACATATTTTTGGCTCAATCATTGACAGAGGCCGAGAGAGCAAGGTTCATAAGCTTCTTTAAGGAACGACAAGTCAACTTCGCATGGTCTTATGCTGATATGCCTGGACTAGACTCTGATTTAGTAATGCATCATTTAACAGTCAAACCAGGGGCAAAACCAGTAAAACAGAAATTGAGGAAAATGCATCCACAAGTGGCATTATTAGTCAAGGCAGAGCTGGAGAAATTACTAGATGTCGGATTCATACGCCCAATTGATTATCCTGAATGGATTTCCAATTTAGTACCTGTCAGCAAACCAGATCGCAACATCCGAATATGTACAGACTTCAGGGATATCAACAAGGCTTGTCCGAAGGACGATTTCCCATTACCAAACATTGATTTAATTGTTGATCTCACAGCAGGCCATGAGATGTTATCTTTAATGGACGGATTCTCTGGATATAATCAGATCAGGATTGCACCTGAAGATCAACATAAAACATCATTCACTTGTCCATGGGGAACCTTCTGCTGGAATGTCATGCCCTTTGGGCTGAAAAATGCAGGTGCCACGTATCAACGAGCCATGACTACTATCTTCCATGATCTCATGCATGTAACGGTGGAAGATTATGTTGACGACCTTTTGGTTAAATCAATAGACAGAAATACACACTTGGACATACTTTCAGTTACTTTTGATAGGCTGGAAAAATACAAGGTAAGATTAAATCCAAAGAAATGTGTCTTTGGAGTAACCTCCGGGAAGCTCCTGGGATTCATTGTGTCTAAAAGAGGAATAGAAGCGGATCCAGCAAAAGTCAAGGCTATCTTGGACATGTCGCCACCCAAGAATATCAGTCAACTTCGGTCTTTACAAGGCAGACTCCAGTCCATATGAAGATTCATAGCACAACTTGCAGATAAGTGCAATCCTTTCCAGCACCTGCTACACAAAAACATTAAGTTCAAATGGGATGAGAACTGTCAACAGGCTTTTCAGGCGCTCAAAGACTATCTTTTGAACCCGCCAGTTTTGATGCCACCAATTCAAGATCAACCATTGCTACTTTACATATCAGCTACTCCGACAGCACTGGGGGCACTCCTAGCACAGCAAATACCTGACGGCAAGGAAAAAGCAGTCTACTATATCAGTCGCACATTGGTGGGATATGAGCTAAACTACACACCAATTGAGCGTGCATGTCTCGCTGTGGTCTTCGCTTCACAAAAATTACGACATTACATGCTTACTCACAAGACCAAGTTGATTGCCAGAATTGATCCACTAAAATATCTACTCAACAAAGCTACACTTACTGGGCGACTGGCCAAGTGGGTAATGATTTTGAGTGAATTCGACATTGAATACGTGGACAGAAAAGCCATAAAAGGACAAGCCATTGCAGATCAATTGGCAGATGCTCCCATGATAGATGATGTTCCTCTACAGTCAGAATTTCCAGATGAGTCCATTCTAACAATATCACCTGCAAAGCCATGGCAACTATACTTTGATGGCTCATACACACAGCATGGGGCAGGAGCGGGTATACTCTTTATAACTCCCCAAGGTGATTCTATACCAAAGTCATACCGCTTATCATTTCCTTGCACCAACAATATAGCGGAATACGAGGCATTAACAACGGGGCTAAGGATTGCAGTTCAGTGGAAGATCCAAGAACTTCGTGTTTTTGGGGATTCTCAACTTGTCATCCGTCAAGCAACTGATGATTATCAAACAAAAGATGAAAAGCTAATGCCTTACAAACAACTGGTAGATGATCTGAAACAACACTTTGCAAAGATAGAGTTTGAGCAGATACCAAGAGAACAGAATCGTGCTGCTGATGCCATGGCTACAATTGCTTCGCTCATTGACCTACCGCAAAATGAGACCTGCTATGAGTTCCTGGTGGACAACCTGCTGATTCCGTCATATGAGAGCACTCCTACGGAAATGATATGTGTTGTTGGTCCTGAATCCCAGTTATATGGTTCCATATTCACATACCTTCGCGACAACATCTTACCTCCCGATTTATCGAACAACCAACGCCGCACTTTCATCCGCCAATCCTCCCGATACGTTATCTTAGCTGATATCCTATACCGACGAGGTCTAGATGGCACTCTCCTTAGATGTTTAGAGAGTGACGAAGCTCAGATTGCGTTACGAGAAGTGCACGAAGGGATATGTGGTCCGCATACTAGTGGTCCTACTTTGGCCAAGAAACTTATCAGGACTGGATATTACTGGCCTACTATGGAAAAAGATGCATATCAGTTTGTCAAGAAGTGTAAGCAGTGTCAAATTCATGGAGACCTCATACATGCACCAGCGCAGGAACTACAGCCACTTGCATCTCCTTGGCCCTTTTGTCAGTGGGGACTCGATCTCATAGGCAAGATTCACCCTCCTTCTTCCAATGGACATAAATTCATTATCACAGCCACAGAGTATTTCACAAAGTGGATTGAAGCCGTGCCTCTCACACAAGTTACTCGGAAACAAATCGCTACTTTCATCCTGAACTACATCATTTGCCGATACGGGATTCCTACTTCCATTATCACTGACAACGGGCGTCCTTTCAAGAACCAGGATGTTCGTGAACTCTGTGAGCGCTTCCATATCTCTCATCGTTTCTCCACACCATATTACCCCCAAGGTAATGGCCAAGCTGAGGCGTCTAACAAAACAATTCTCAAAATACTTAAAAAGACAGTCGACGACGCTGGCCGTAACTGGCATGTCCAACTCAATCCCGCACTTTGGGCCTATCGTACTAGTGTCCGCACACCTACAGGAGCTACACCTTACTCACTTGTCTACGGTGCTGAAGCCATCTTGCCTATTGAGGTCGAGTTACCTTCTTTACGGGTCTCCTTGAGAAACATAATCAACTATGAAGACTATAGGGTCTCTCGCTTACAAGAACTAGAACTGCTGGAGGAACGACGACACACTGCTTTTAATCATCTCAAGGCTTACCAACAACGAATGAGTCGCAGTTACAATCACAAGGTCAAGCCTCGCACATTTGAGGTAGGTGACTTAGTCCTCAGAGAGAACCCCAAGAATCAGCAAGATAGAGAAAAGAAGGGCAAATTTGAACCCAACTGGCTTGGTCCTTATATCATCACAGCAGTATATGGATCTGGGGCATATCAGCTCTCAACTACAGAAGGTGAACCCTTGGAGGATCCTATCAACAGCATGCACCTTCGCAGGTTCTACACATAAGCTCTTTTTGAGTATTCTAATTCAAAAATACAAAAAAAAAATCAAAAAATTCAAAAATACAAAAAAAAAATCAAAAAATTCAAAAATACAAAAAAAAAAATCAAAAAATACAAAAATACAAAAAAAAAATCAAAAAATTCAAAAATACAAAAAAATCAAAAAATTCAAAAATACAAAAAAATTATAAAACAAAAAAATCGTTACTTGGTGAAAACCTGGCAAACAGGCGCCTTGTGACAACAAAAAAATTGAAAAATCCAAAAAAAGTAAAGAGAAATAATTTCGTCCAACGGTGAAAACCACTTCGGTGGCGCCTTGGGCAAGTACCATGGTGAAAACTGGGTCACCAGCGCCATGCGTAGGGACTTTGCTCCTCCCTCCTTCAGGATTCACTTTCATCCTTTCACTTTGCACACACTCACAACTTATTCGCCCACAACAAACTTGCCCATTCCCATCATGGCTTGTTATTGATCTACCCAAGATTGGTTAGCCATCCATAACCCTCCCCTTTCACTCCCTTTTCCATCCATAATAAATCAGATCCTATCTGTGACTACGGCCAATTCCTACGTCTAGTAATGGGTGTGGAACTGAGAATATCACATGTTTCGAGGAGTACAGTTTCTTTCAGCTTTCTTCAGTCTATCCGCGCACAATCCACAATAAAAGTTTCGTCTTCTCCACAATAAAGTATCAGTTTCATGGATTCAGTCAGTTTCCAAGGAGACACAGCAGCAACAATGGGCTTCAACAAATCAAATCTTTCAACAGACTCAGACAACATATGGTTCAGTGCTATCAATCCTTTTTGTGAAAGTGAACATTGTGACCACAATCGAATAAGACTTAAACAAGTGACAAGAGACACTAAACTTGAGGACTACAGTGGATGTTGGTGTCGAGTCTTGGTTTTCTTTTGATTTTATCTTTTTGGTGACATGTCTTTTAGCTTTTCCAGGATGTCTTTGACTAGAAAGGCGAGGATGGGGTATCGTCACCTATTTGCATTTGCTGTCTGTGGATTGTCTCTTAGTAATGCTATGACTTGTCCAAGGATATGAGGACACTGTGAGTCTAGTATGAACTGGGGCATTCCTTGTTTGTGACTGTCTTATCTCCATGCAAACAGGTACAATGACTTTCTGGGCCGAACAAATGCCTCGATTGTCATAACCTATTCTGCCATAATAAAGCTCAATGATGATAACGCACAAGAAGCTCTTTCACGTTCATATCTTCTGTCTTCCATCCCCCTTTCTTGATTGACTTTCATTGTCCTTCTCGAGTCCATGTAGCCCGCTGTCACATGATTGAGTATAATGACACACCAAAAACATTTGCATTTCATATAGTTACACCTACATCACCACATATAAGCATTTCATACATACATATAGATATCACAATTGCATCACATCCTGCATACACATGTTAGCACATCTCACATTTTCATTAAGTAAATAATCATTTGCATTATCATATTCATTTGCATTACTTACATTCACATTTGCATCATGCATCACATATACAACATAAAAGAACAAAAATATATTGCATTGCATCATATAAGCATCCATATCATAAAACATGTATCACATAAGAACATCTCATCACATAAGGTACACATGCATATAGCTGTCGCAAAAATGGATCATCTCTCATATATAATCAAAACTGTCATGATATAATGATGTCAAAAGAATCATATGGCTACAAAATCACCCGCAGGTGTCTACATCATTATACAAAAATGGTACAATACTGATACATAGGGAGCCCTCTAAGGCTATGATGAACTCCCTCCCTCAGAGCCGCCTAGCCTCGATGGAGTTTGAGCCCTAGAAGGACCCACCCCAAGATCAACTCTCCTAGCCCCTGTGTCCTCTGCAGCCACCCCTCGTGTCGTCCTATCCAGACAGAGGAACCCACTGATAACTCCTGTCAACACTATTGGTAGTGCTAATCCTGTCCATGTCATGGTATCCCATGCCACATGTCCCACCCTCATTCTTGTCCTGGATCCTAGAACACTCGTCTCAGTGCATCCCTATCTCCGTCTCGATCATAGGGTACTAACTCCCCATCGATCGGTATCCGTAGAATCCTATATACATCCTCCAAGGTGACTGTCATCTCACCCATCGGCAAATGCAAACTACAAGTCTCTGAGTGCCATCTCTCAGCCAGTGCAGTCAACAATCCCATGTTCACCCGAAACTCAGGCACATACAGAATGTATCTCAATCCCATAACCTCAATAGCAGCTCAGTCCTCGGCTGTCAACTCAGGTCGCAACCTCTGAGTCGATGGGAATCTCTCCCATGACTCCAGCATCGGCAAGTACTCCTGCAGTCAAGCAACTCAATCATGTCAGTTATCGTGGCATTCACTGTTTATCACAAAATGCTACTTGCTACCTAAATGCATCTGGTTATCTACCCTAGTGACACTCACTGTTCATCACAAAGTGTTGCTATCTACCCTAAGTAGTGCTCCCTGTTCATCACAAAGTACTACGTGTGTGACCCTTACTGTTCATCACAAAGTGTTACTCACATTTGCACTCCCTGTTCATCACAAAGTGCTGCTCATATTTTAGTACTCCCTGTTCATCACAAAGTACTTTATCTTGGTACTCACTGTTCATCACAAAGTGCCTTGATCTATCTTAGTCTTCCCTAGAGGACCTTCTTGAGTGTATCCTCTCAGCAGCTTATCCAATCGACAGCATATGTTCATCACATAACTGCCGATTTGACCTGGAAGACATAAATGCGCATTTATTACATTACCTAGTATGCATTAATGACAACAATAAATGCATCAAAGTACGAGGAGGTTTTGTGGTACTTACCGGCTCTCCTGCATCTTCTGGTCGCTGGAATCGGCGAACATGGTCAAATCTATGAACCAAAGCCATCGTTGCTGACTGTTGCTGCTTTATTTTCGCTTTGCACTAAGCTCTTGTGATGGTGTAGATGACAATGAGGATGTATTTTCCCCCGTGGTCTATCCTATAGATTGCCCTAGCTCTCATTTCCCAAGTCAGTCTTCCTTATCTCGTGACTTTGTCACTTTATCCGATCAGTCCATTCTATCCCGTCTTTCTTATCGAGAGATTGTCTGCAATCTTTTCAGACATTTTCATCCAATCTCTCGAGGGGGCATATAATTCCCATCTTGGGGCAACTCTGTATCAGTTCATCTTATTTTCTTTGAAACAACGCGACAAGCCGCATTGTCTCAAAGAGGGGCAAAATGTAGACACTCAAAATTGTCATGTCTAATTAAATAAATATTTTATTTATTTAATTATCTAAGCCTAATTCTTCTATTAATTAAATAAATTTTTATTTATTTAATTAATTCATTTATCCTCTTCTAGCCTTATTTCTCATTTAAATAAATACATTTATTTATTTAAATTACCCCTTTCCTAAATTAAATAAATATTTTATTTATTTAATTGTCCTACTTCTTCTATTAATTAAATAAATCTTTATTTATTTATTTAATTCATTATCTTTTTCTACACATGACACATGTCATTCATCTCTTAATTCATACACTACCTACCCCTTTCATTATTTTGGTATTTCTTATACCTACCCTCTAATCCTAGCCGACCTCTCTTTTTACACCTCTCAATCTTAACCCTCTATTTCTTATTGTGTCTTCTATTTAAGGAGATGCTTTCTTCATTGTCAAACCCTAATATCCTAATGACATATCCTAATGACAGATCCTAATGACACATGCTAATGACTGATTTTGGAGGACTTGGCTACACTACAATTCTACTTGCAACCACATTCCGTTCTTTGTTCAGCTCTTGTGCATACAAAAATCTGAGAGCAAGCATATCAAACAAGATCAATGGAGATAGGAAGAATGGAGATCAAAACCCTAGTGGACATGTGATGGTATAATGTTTGTGATTTTTGAGTTATTTGCATTGTCTTAGGTTATCTCCATATGTTATGGTGGATCTTTGTTCATTGTTAGGCTAGGGTTTAGTGGTTGAATCCATTTTAGTCTTTCAAATATTGTTGTTTATTGCTATCCATTTTCACCATAAACACTTACTATTCTTGTTCAACGAGCACGACACAGACTTGAAAAGGTAATAAGGAAGAGACACCCTTTTCTCATGCCTAAAGTGTCTTAGAAGCAAAAAGTGATAGGTATGGACCCTAGTGAAGCGGTCCTCCATAGTGATATACTCCATAATGGCATTAAGCACAAAACCTTGAATTTTTTTAATGTTAGATGCTTCATAATACCTCCCAGACGCTTTGCCTAATTTAGCTCTCCTTATCTTTGTGTGGAAAGATCTTCACAAAATTATTGGATACTTTCAGGTCCCTAAATAAATTGAGGCCAGTATGGGGCATACCTATGACCATAGAGATGAGGTCCACGTCCAGCTTGAATTTGACACCATGGATTTTGAAAGTGCCATTTTTCCAGTTTTCAGTCACTCTAGTAACGGCCAAGTTAACTCTGCTTTTGTCATAATCCACCAATTTTTCCATGAACGATGTCATAAAACCCTTCTCCAGCTTTATCTAGACCTTGCGCATCTCCCGCCATCTAGAAAGGTTATCGGGTTCCTCTCTTCTTAGGTCACCTCCCATTCTTGAATTCGTTCTGCAATTTTTTCGCTTCAATAAATTCGAAGCGAGCTTTCAGATGACACTCGGACACTTGAAAATAAGCACCCACAAAGCGTGTGAATTTTTAATATTCTTATTTAAAACTCTGCCCTTCTGACAAGCTATCATCTCCTTTTTAAAGTTTTGATGTTTAATCATTAATACAACTATGATTAAAATGCAATCTTTCTTTCCCATAATTCTGTCCTTTCTAGTGAGGTCTTTAATATTGAAATCAATATTATCTTCACCATTCCATATGCTTTATTTTTTGGATATAATGCCAAGGTTAGCAAGATTGTCCGCGATGACATTTTTCTCCCTAAAAGAATGCTCAATATAATAGATTTAAAACTAGTAATAATTTCGCTGGCCTTATAAATGATATTTTTGATAGACCACGAAAGCTCAACTTCACCCTTTAGGCATTTAATAATAATAAGAGAATCTCCCTCAAACCGTAATTTGTCATGATTGAGATTTTTAGCAATAATCAGAGTATTAAGGGCAGCCAAAGCTTCAACATAATGGCTCATTTAGTTACCCAAAGGACTAGCAACAACCACAAGACAACCTCCAGCAAAATTCCTGACAATACCCCCATATCCAGCATTGCCAGGATTTCCCTTAGATGGCCCATCAAAATTGGCCTTGATCCATTCCTAGGGAGGAAAGCTCCAGAAAAGACCATCTCTACCTTTATCCTTGCTATTCCTGCTATTGGAAAGGTTCCATCTTTCACTAAAATCTTCCTTAGTAGATAATCCAGTATCAATGCCATATAAGCAATCATGGATCCCTCTATAAATTTTATCCACCACCACTTCAGGGTTCACACTTTTTTCCCTAAAAATCCTGTTGTTACACTCCTTCTAGATCTTCTAGGTGACAATGGGGAGAATAAGTTTCCAGAGCTCAACATTCTTAGAATTAGATCCAGGGCAAAACCATTGCTGCCAAAACTCTTCTAGTGAGTTTGGTAAAACCCAGCTCAACTTCCACTTATTAAGAATTATATTCCAAATATCCTAACTAAAAGTGCACTGGTAGAGGATATGGCAGGAAGACTCCTCCTACCTGTAGCAAAGAGAGCACCTGTTAGGAAAAACAAATCCACGCTTATGGAGATTATCAAGGGTTAGCACCTTATTTTGGATAAAGATCCAAAAGAAGATATTAATTTTGGGAGTCAAATTCTTCATCCACACTTTCTCCCATAGAGGAATCTCATCCGAAACTTTGTAATGCATAGAGACAGCTAAATAAATAGAATATCGCCCATCAGAAGTTTCCTTCCAAATCATACAATCCTCAGAATGCTCCATGAAGATTTTGGAAGAGAGCAAGGTCTCCAAAAATATTAGGCCCAGACAAACCTGGCTAAACTCAATCCACTTACCATTTCTCTAGTAGTTCGTAACAAGGCCGCCATACTTGCTTTTAAACTAGTCTTTCCATTCATTAAGAATGGGGATTTCCTTCAGCGGTTTATCCATTAGCCATATGTCCTCCCAGAATCTGATAATTCTCCCATTACCTAGTTTCCACTTTCTTCCAGTAGCAGCCCAAACTTTAGTTGTTTGAACAACATTCCAAATAGCAGAGCCATCCACAAGGAAGGAATTATCCATAAATTCTTCATCAGACGGTTGCATATGAAGGTATTTATTTTTCCAAATAGAATTTCATTCCCTTTCCTCCCCTTTCATTCAACAAATTTGTTTAGCTAACAGGGAATTTTTCATAGTCATAATGTTCCTTATTCCCAGGCCCCCAAAAGCCTTAGGAGTGCAAATATTATTCCAATCAATAAGGGGGATTCTATTTTTATCTTCCACTCCCAACCATAAGAATGTTTTTTGTATTCTTTCAATGGCCTCAACAAACTTCCTAGGGACCTTAAACAGATTAAGGGCATAGATAGGCATATTTTGAAGAGTAGTCTTAAGCATCGTCACCTTACCCGCTTGGCTGAGGAGGGCTTTCTTCCACCCAACCAGTTTGGAATTAAATCTATCAACCAACTTCATCCAGAAATTCTCTAAAGGCTTTAAGAACAGAGGGAGACCCAAATAAGTAGAAGGAAACTCTACAATTTTACATCCAAGGATCCTTTCAATCCTTCTTTGTCTATCCACAGGGGTGTTGATGAAGAATAAAGAACTCTTATCCCAATTTTTTTTTGCCTAGAAGAAGCTTCATAGGAATCCATGATAATCTTCATATTTCTAGCTTCTCTTATGGTAGCTTCTCCCATGGTAATAGAGTCATCGATGAACTGTTCATGAGTACAGGTTAAGTTGGATGAGGAAGGCTTAAGGCCTTTGAGTTTCCCTTCCTCCACACTTCTCATAATAAATCTGCCCAAACTTTCTGCCAAGATAGTAAACAAGATAGGAGAGATAGGATTTCCCTGTCTTAGGCCTCTAGAACTTTTGAAGAAACTGGAGGGAGATCCGTTAATAATAACAGTAGAAGAGGTAGTAATAGTCAGCTGAGAACATAGCTGAATCACCTTTTCCACAAACCCAGAAGCTTTCATAATTCTGAAAAGGAATTGCCAATTCACTTTGTCATAGGCCTTGGACATATCCAGCTTCAGAAAAAAGACCCATTTTTTAGCGACAGTTAGAGAATGAATGTTCTCATGAACTGAAATGATGGAATCCAGAATATGTTTATCAGGGACAAAACCATTTTCCTAGGCAGAAATTATGCGAGGAAGGATATCCAACATTCTAGAAGTGAGCACCTTAGATATTATCTTGTAAAAAAATTACAAAGACTAATAGGTCTAAACTTATTGAGAGAATCAACTCTAGGGATCTTAGGGATGAGGACAATAAAGGCAGCATTGAGTTCTTTGAGAAGCCATCTAGATCCAAAGAATTCTTTAATACCATTACAGATGTCAATCTCCACAATATTCCAAAAATTTTTAAAGAAGAACATAGGGAATCCATCCGAACCAGGAGACTTGTCTCCAAGAAAGGAAAAAAACTGCCTTTTTGATCTCCTGATTCGAAGGGATCCTAGATAGATTTTTGTTGTCATCCTCATTTAAAATGGTAGGGATAGCTTGAGCAAGAAGGTCTTGATTTCTGATATCTAGAGAATCCTCACCACCCAAAAGATTACTAAAGAAATCCACAGCTTCCTTTCTAATTTCATGTTCATTTGACAAAATACCCCTAATACTGGATAAACTGGAGATCATGTTGGCCGCCCTATGCTTAAGAGAAGTCACATGGAAAAAACAGGTATTTTTATCACCTTACTTCAAATATAACGCTCTTGATCTTTGTCTCCAAAAGGTTTCTTCATTAGAGATAATTTCATGGTATTTGGAAAGCAACCCATTTTCAGAATTCCTCAAATCCTCAGGAAGGTCTTCCACTTGAATTTTATCCTAAACTTCTTTAATATCTATCTTAATATTGGCTTTCATTTTGAAGATATCTCCAAAAGTCTCTTTATTCCAGATTTTGACTTTGGCTTTGATAATATTAAGCTTTTTGGCCACTTTAAACAAAGCAGTACCCTCAACCTCCAAATTCCACCACTCAGAAATAAAGTTTTCCAGAGAGGGGTGGGATAACTAGGGTTTTTCAAATCTAAACGGAAAATTACATTTTGAGGAAGTAGGATTGGTAGTGAAAGAGATAGGATAATGATCAGAACCAGTCTTAATGATAGATGTCAGAGAACAATTATACTTAGAGAGCCAATTGGGGGAGATTAGGGATCTATCCAACCTAACTTGAATGAGGTCAGGGCCAGTTCTTCTATTGGTCTAGGTATAATTAATCCCTCTGAGATCCACATCCATCAAAGCTTGATCATTGATAAAGTCCATGAGATCTTGTCTTCCATCTAACTGCAAAGGAAGGCCTCCCATCTTTTCATCCTCTTTTAAGGGAGTATTGAAATCTCCCATAATCATCCATCTTTTATCTGAAAAACCTTTGTCTCTCTTCTGCGAGACTCCTCCAAAAGTTAGCTCTTCCAGCTTTAGTATTAGGTGCATAGATATTAGAGATAACTTAGACAGATTTATCCCTAATATGCTCAAGTAAAACTAAGGTCCTGTTAACCCCTGACGCAATTTCCTTACCTTTAATGGAATTTTGATTCTAAAAGATAGTTGTGCCTCCTGAGGCACCCTCCACGCTAGTACCAATCACCCCATTATTTTTGAAAATTCTATTTTTTTCCACTTTATCCTTACACATCTTAGTTTCCTGAATAAGAACTACATCCAGTTTATGATCTCTAACAATATTACACAACACATCCTTCTTGTGGGGGGCATTCAACCCTCTCATATTCCATGAAATTATCTTCATGTTTTAACCAGAGATAAGGATAATTCGATGGAAATCTGTGTTCCATCAGCATGGTTCTTCCAACTTTCCTGTTCCCTCTAATTCTTTAGAGAGGGGCTCCCCTATTTTTTGTTCTGATTTCCAACATCTGCAACCTTCTTATTCTTTCTTCTAGTTGAAATACCTCAATTGGGTTCTCCCTTATTTGACTTGCCTTCTTTATTACTGGAAATCCTAGGATTTCCCTCAAGACCCACCGTCTCCATGCTTCTGGGAGGAGTTTTACATTGGGAGTTCAGGTTGATATTTCCAATCTGTTTAGGACTTCCATTGGTTAATAACAATAAAGGCACCATTTCCAAGATATTATAGTCTTGAGCTTCATTAAAGTCTTCCTTGTTTTCCTTGTTATTAAATGAAGCTGAAACATCATCACTGGATAAATTAACAACTTTACCTTGGATGATAAGATCAACCTTCAAATCTGCATATTTAGTATTTTGAACTAGGTCTTTAGTACCATCCTCTTCCTCCTCATTACTTTCTTTTTGGCTATTAGAACAGGCATAATCAGATTTTTCCTTATAGTTATTCATACCATTATTTTCCTCATTTTCCAACTCGATTGCTTCTTTCTCAGGGATTAACTCTGAAGGTGGAGCATCATTATTCCCTTTCGTTTTCCATTTTTGCTTCGGATTACTATCAGTTTTACTTTCTTACCCTTCTTGGAAGGATAGGATTTTACCCAATGACTCGACTTTTTACAATGAAAATACACAAACGGGAGAGATTCATATTCAATCACTTGGGTCCATTTCCCTAGTTTAGACAAAATCTCAATTGATTGAGGCATATCCTTCATTTGATTAACATTAACATAAATAGAAGCAAAAACCAACCTAGATTTGGCTAGAGTCATCGGGTCGATTGATAGGAGTTCCCCAAAGGAGCCCGCAATCCCTTTAAAAACCTCCTCATTCCAAAACTCCAATGGAAGGCCAGGAAGATGCATCCACACAGGAGCTGACACGAAGAAGGAATCATCCAATGGTAAGTGAGGAGCCCATTTTTGTAAAGCCAAACTTGATTTGCTGAACATCTAGGGACCTTCACAAAGGGCTTTATTCAAATCTTCTTCATTATTAAAAGCAAAGGAGAAAAACCCCCTAGGCAAAGCCGCCACATCCACTTGGCCTTTGAGAAACCATTTTCTCCTTATAAAGTTCGTAACAACATCAATGTTAGGTCTAAAAATAGAAAATCACCCAACCAAAGTCATAGCCAAACTAGAGACAAAGAAATCAACCAGCTTATCTGGCACAGATATAGCAAAAACCCCTGTCACCAGATCAGAAAGATTTTTAACTTCTGGAAGTCCACAATGCACCGAAGGCCTAACTCCAAATAGAGCCGTCCATTTTGTTACTTTACCTCTATCATGTGGGTCCCCTACTTTGGAATCTTTATCTTCAACCAATTTGTTTGTTGCCTTGTCCCCCACAGGACTTTGGGATGCCTGGGAACCTGCATGATCACCAGCACCAAGCGCATAAAGTATGTTGATATTCTTCTCTATCATAGATATTTATAGGCAACCTATAACATAAACTTGTAAATTTTGTTTGTAGTTCTACGTATAAGGTTAGTTTAAATTTCACTAAGATCCCTCTCTTAATTTAAACACAAGATTTATATCACACATTCTAGTATTTTGTACTATCATGTAAAAGACAAAATAAAACATTAACATTCACATGTTTCAAAATATCCTTTTTCTTTATAAAACTATGCACATTATGGTCACTAATCATGTTTAGGCGAGAATATAATTTTGGTTTAACACATCATGTGATATTTTTTATTAGCATAAGATATCACATGGTATTAACCATGAGAGAATTCAAATGTGCTAGCATATAATAACATGAAAAATTGAGAACATATTAAAATAAAGCCATTACATTGAGGTTTAATAAATGAATTTTTTCAATTTGAATTTACTTTAACAATTAACAATATTTCTCAGTCAAGAGTATAGATTTAATGTGATTAAATGGTTCCCACTTTTTGGTCAAAGTAGGATACTGAAAATAATATTTTGAATTAAATATTCGATTTCTAAATTCTAAAGCACCTAAACCATTAAGAATTTGTAGATGATGTGAACTAGTGATTTGTGAGATTTTATTTGTAGATTCTAAATATATTTGTTTTGAAAATTTTGAAAATAAATTATATTTTTTTTTACATAATTGTTAATAAAAAAATTAATTTACAGTCAACAACATTTTTAAAAGTGACACTTATGTCATTTTGCAGAATTTTTTTAGACAAATGATCAAATTATATTATTTTAACATGAATATCGATTTCTTGTAATTTGTTTCATTAAATTATTACATATTATTTTAAATTAAGTTTTGAAGTCAAACCAATTAAAATGTAGACATAGGTTTCAACTTCCTCTGCTAAAGTATCAATATTGGCTTCATCTGAAGAACTATTATTAGATATCTCTAATAGTTGTTCAGTTAGCTCTCTCTTTTTGACTCGTGAAGCTTTCAGTTTGACCCTAAGGGTTTCAAGCTCATTTCTTCTAGCTTCTATCTCTCTAGCCATCTTGAAGTAGCTCATGTCCCCCATGGTGGTTTCAAGGCTCCCTTCTAAGCGATTAGGCTTCAAAGAAGTTAGGCTCTGATACCAATTGATGGACTTGAAAAGAACTGAGAGGGGGGGGGTGTGAATCAGTGACACCAAAAATAAAACTACTTCAAACACTAACCGGTAGATGAACTTAACAAAGCTTTTAAACATAATGCATGCAATCCAAAATGATATAACAACATCCACAAAAAGTAAAGCATCCACCATAACACAAGTGTTTGTACGTGGAAAACCCAAATAGGTAAAAACCACGGTGAGATGGAACTCACAAGTTAACTATCTGCAGTAATAGATAACTGGCCGGTTAAGGTCTACAAAGTGCTCTGCTAGGAGCAAATCTTGTTAGAGATCCCAAAGATTGATTAGAAGCTTATACCCTGTTAAAGGTAGTACCCTGTTAGGAGTACCCTCAGTGCAGGATTTATGAATCCAAACTAATGGATCACCCTGTTAAAGGATTTATACATTGAAGCTTCTTAAAGCTTACCTGGTTAGGGGATTTGATTCTGTTGTAATGGTTAAAAAACAACAAGATTGGTTTGATCTGTTCTAAGTAGCACAATACTTGCTTAGTCACATCCTTCTAAGCATATTCAACACTGCTCTTCTGCATACTCTGCGACTTTACTCTTTTTTGTCTTCACACATAACACTTTCACTTATATCAAATAATCCATTGCGATGTCAATATATAGACCTTATGATTTCATGTTGGCCTTAAGAAATCATAACACAATTTCCTAGATGTAGTGTATCGGTTTGAGTAAGACATATGAACCGTTGTCCTTGAATCTCCGCTTGATCTCCATCTTGTTCTTCATCTTGATCTTCATCTTGATCTTCATCTTATGCACCTAATGGTTGACACAAAGTACCAGTTAGAGATAAACCTCTTAGTATAACCTCTAACATACCGGTTGACAGAGTAAACAATTGAAGTTACACCAATAGTCAATATAATCATATGTGTGTGTGAGTGTTTCATCAATGACAAAAAATGATGAATACATTACAATCATCATCAAGCCAATAGCGAGGTTGCTCCTAACAAGGAAAATATTTTAATAGGGCTAAGGTAAATCCCTTAACCGAGTGAATCCTAACAGGGTTTTCTCCTAACCGGGCATATTTGTAAGACCTTAACTGGTCAATGTTGGCATTTGATCATTTGATCTTAACCGGTAATTGTTTGTTTACTTAATGCAATCGGTACATGTTTGATTAGATTGTTGTATGATGACTATGTTGTATGTTGTCATTGTTGGCAACTATGTTTTTATAGTCATCTAAGTCCTATAGGTCAACTAGCAATATTTAACCAATAAGCAGAGACAATTTTATCAGAACCGGTAATTAGGGCTTTAACTGGTAAAAGACAGACAAAGTAATATTCTAAAAACTGGTACAAGAAATCTATGAAGAATGAGATGATGCGGTTTGATGATATCAATGAAGGATGGTAGATGAAGTTATGGTCATGACCGCATGTGCTGATTTGATCAGATGAATGGGATTTGATTGACAGAGCAGGTTTTCTGACTGAGACTTAACTGGTAGTGATGAAAATCACTTAGATCGATAAAATGAAACAAAATTGGATTTTTTATGTCAGTGGCCGACATAACTAAAACGTACACACAAGATTGTCTAGATACATTGAACTTAGGGAATTGTAATAAGGTTCTAGCCGACCTTATGATGATTTTAAATGTGTGATGAGGTATGAAAGGATATATGTGGATGATCTTGAAAGTGTGAAAAATCATTAGCGAATTTTGTATTTCTAATAGTGCGATGATCAGAGGAGTTGAGAGATGAAGTCTATGTGATGTTGTAATGTTTTGAAGCGGATATCATTAGACACTGAAGGTGTTATACTAAGATCATTTGTACTTGTTGTCTCCCTAACAGTTGCAACAAGAAAATACTCTTAAAAGGTCACTCTTAATAGGGTGCAGTCAGATCCTAACAATTATGACCATTAAATCCTCTAACTCAATGACACAGTAACTTGTGTTTACAAATCCCAGTAACTTGGGTAGCTCCTAACAAGGCTGGTCCTCACAGGCATTTTTGTAAAAGCTCTTAACTGGGCTTAGACACTTCTAATCGGGTGTTGTATACCTTAACCAGTTAGATCTCTAGATACTGTACATTTTGGTTTTTCCCATTTGGGTTTTCCACGCATGATCTCTTGTGTCATGTGGTTTACGCTTTATGTGGTGATTAAATACTTGGTGTTATTTCTTATATTCCTCTTAAGTTGGTGAAATTAATAATTAGATTTGTATTGTTTTTACTTGCACTGATTCAGCCCCCCTCTTAGTGCCTTATAAGTTCATCAATTGGTATCAGAGCCTAACTTCCTTAAGGACTAATCACTTGGAAGGGATATCTAATCCTAAGGTAAGTATGGGGGAAGGAATGAGTTACCAAGAGATGGCTAAGGAACTTGTAAAAACCAAGGAAGAGCTAGAAACCCTAAAGAGGCAAGTATAAGACATCATTAGCTAACAGGAAGGAACTGACCGAACAATTGTTGGAGATCAACGAAAGCAGCTCTTCTGATGAAGAAAATATAGATGCATTGGTTGAGGAAGTGGATAAAATAAATCATGACAAGCTTAACCTAAGGAGAGAGCTTGAAGCCCTTACAATTAGAATGAGCCAAGAACTTGAAGCTAGGAGGGCAGCTGAATATAAGATCAAAGAAAAAGATCATGAAATCTTTAAGATAAAATAAGAGAATGTTACTCTTTATGAACACTGGTATGAGGAGAAAGAAGAGAAAGAAGAAATCAAAGTAGATCTTGATATGGAAATGTCTCTTAGAGAGATTCTTATGAAGCAAAATGAAGATCTTACTAAAGAGCTTAGAGAAGCTAATGAGAAGTTTGCAAAATTCAACAAGAGTTATACCATGTTGGGTGAATAGATCCAATCTCAGAAGATGAAAGGTGATACATTTGAGAAGGGAGAACCTTCCGGTACCAAGAGCAACATGCATGAAGGTAAAACAACTCCTAAGGCTCAGAAGCCTACCAGTAAGAAAGCTTACAAACCTATTTGTTTTAATTGTCATAAACTAGGACATACTGCTAATGTTTGTAGAAGTAGATCTGATGCTAATATTGGATATAGACCTAATACTAGATATGTACCTAGAAAATTTTAAGGTTATTGTTACACATGAAACATGTATGGGCATAGTCTATTGAATGTAGGTATGGAGCTAATTATCCAACACCTCATATAAATCCAAGAACTAATGGTGATTGGAGAAGGAATTTCAATGCTCAAAGAAGCACTAATTGGCAAAGACCCTATGTTAACCGGTCTAGTCCTTATGAGATGGAGAAAATAATTAATGTGATTTGTGTAATCTACAACAACTTGGGATATGTGGCAATGAACTATTGAAGAAGGACATGCAGAAGAAATGTAGGACTATAGAAAGCATCTGGAATGGCATGTCATCATTGTAACAAACTAGGACACATTGCTTAGTTTTACAGAACATAGAAGAACCAATCGGTGAACCATCTTGTAGATTGGAAAGGAAAGCAAAAAGTTGATATTGAAGAAACCACAAATGAGATGAATATAACATGGAAGAAGAAGAGTGATGACAAACCAGCTAAGGAATTAAATTATTCACCTAGTGTGGAGAACCCATCACCAACAAACTAAGTTGTTTCTACAACTTGTGGTGAGCTTATTGTCAAATATTGAGATGAACCCCTGGATGAAGTACTGTAAGTTAAATCTGAATATTCAAATGCATTTTGATGTTTATAAGTCTTTTTAAATCAAAACTGGTAAATATCATTGAGTTTTTGCAACCGGTAATATGCTTAAAAGTGTTTTAAGGCATTTAAGGGTATTGGACCAGTTAAAGCATTTAATGCAGTAGCTTGAAAGAAAATAAAAGGAACATTTTGAACTTCATTTGACACAATGAAATCTTGAGAGCATTTGGTGAGCGAGCAGAGCAGAGGAAAGTTTGTGATTGCAATATTCAACATGTCTAGCAAAGATCTGAGGTGATCAGTGAACGATGAATGGTGTTGAAGGTTTTAACGGTGTGAAACCCTAGTTCAGAAGTAGGAAAGGTATTTATTAGTGAATCTTACTCTTTGCTTCTAATTTTTGCATATTATAGTATGGATAATCTGCATCTAGTTGATGTGACCAAGAGGCCACGACTAAAGTTTAAATGACATCCTTACAAATCAGAGGAAATAGACCATGTCGGTGCCCTATCTAATGTACCGTATGGAGTTTTGCATGTCGAGGATGTTAGATCTTTTTATCACTGCAAACTGGAGGATATGGGTGTTTCAGTTATATATGAACAATATAGAACATTGTGTGATGATAAGGGCATACTGAAAGATCAGTTCAAAAGTGTCACTGAGAAAGGGTTCCATCATGTAGTTAACTTCATTAATGATTGTGATGATGAGTTAGTTATATTTGTTTTGAGTCACATTCATGATCAATTTATGTGGTTGGATTAATCGTATAAAATAACTAAGGAGGTCATTCATGCAGAAACCATATTCTGCTCAGCCGGTGAAGTACCCTTACTTAGATCAGTACTCAAGAATGATGTTGAGAAGCTGACAAGATTAAGATAGGATGGTACAGTGCCATGATAGTAAATAACATCAATGATCCAGCTATGAATTATGCCTCCATGGTGATTGGATATAGAATCTACTATTCTAGCAGACTGAATAGTATACCGACAATAGCTATTCATACTACCTACTGGATGGTAAAGGAGAATGTTGACTATGATCTGGCAGAGGCACTGAGAAGTCAGCTGATGGTAAATCTAGAAGATGTGAAGAAAGATAAGAAGTTGAGATTCAAACTTAGATAGTTGGTTACCGATCCTGCAGATCAACTCAAGACTTTTGAAGAAACAGCATACATATCAGTTGAAAAGGATTACAAGAAGAAAAGGACATAAATCCTGATGTCTGAGAAAGACAAAGGTAAGGTAGCACTCACGTTAATGAAGACTTTTTGAAGAAAGCACTAGAAACTGGAGGAAAGATTTTGGCTACTATTTCTAAGTTTTCACTATTTTGTGCTGACTTGAAGGAGAAAAGGGAAGATGCTGAGAAAGAACTTGAAATATTGAGTGAGATATTTAGGCCACTAAATGACTCAATTATTCTTTTTGGTAGATCAGTTGTAGACTTACATCACAAACTTGAGATGTATGAACATGAGAAGGTAAAACAGGTTAGATCACTGAAGGAGCTCCAGACTCAACTGATTCCTAAAGTTGAAATTTTTCAACAAGCATATAAGGAGTTAGAAGCTATTTTTGCTACACTTGAGATGAGCATAGTTGATTCAAAGGAGGAATTAGCTGGGCAGATAAAGATGCATGTTGAGATTACCAACACACTGTTAGAGACATGGGATAATGATCTCAAATAGTTGAAGTTTCATTTCAGTGATGCTTTTTCTAAAATTGCTTTGTAAAAACTTTATGACTTATATTTATATATACTCTGATGCAAATTTCGATGTAAAATGTATATATCTTTCATGTATTTACTTCTTTATTTGACATTGTTGTCAAAGGGGGAGTAAAAGTTGATAGTTAGTCAAAATTTTGTATGCAATGTAAAGAGGGAGTAATAGGAGCAATTTCTAAGGGGGAGTACATGTCATACACTAAATTTTTGTATTGCACACTTAGTCGACAATTTTTTTTTTCTAAGTGTTGCGATCAATGCCAAAGGGGGAGATTGTTGGCATTTGATCATTTGATCTTTCCAAGTAATTGTTTGTTTACTTAATGCAACCGGTACATGTTTGATTAGATTATTGTATGATGACAATGTTGTGTGTTGTCATTGTTGGAAACTATGTTTTTACAGTCACCTAAGTCCTATAGGTCAACTGACAAGTTTTCACTGGTAAACTGTAGAGACAATTTTATCAGAACCGGTAATTAGGACTTTAACCGGTAAAAGACAAACAAAGTTATATTTCAACAACTGGTACAAGAAATATATGAAGAATGAGATGATGCAGTTTGACAACAACAATGAAGGATGATAGATGAAGTTATGTTCATGATCACACATGCTGATTTGATTAGATGAATGAGATTTGATTGACAGAGTAGGTATTCTAACTAAGACTTAACCAGTAGTGATGAAAATCATTCAGATTGGTAAAATGAAATAGAATTGGATTTGTTATGTCAGTGGCTGACATAACTAAAGCGTACAATGCAAGATTGTCTAGATGCATTGATCCTAGGGAATTGTAACAAGGCTCTAACTGATCTTATGATGATTTTAAATGTGTGATGAGGTATGAAAGGATATATGTGTATGAGCTTGAAAGTGTGAAAAATCATTAGCGCATTTTGTATTTCTGATAGTGTGATGATCAGAGCAGTTGAGAGATGAAGTCTATGTGATGTTGTAATATTTAGAAGTGGATCTTATCAGACACTGAAGATGTTATACTGAGATCATTCGTACTTGTTGTCTCCCTAACAGTTGTAGCAAGAAAATCCTCTTACAAGGTCACTCCTAATAAGGTGCAGTCAGATCCTAATAGTTCTGATAATTAAATCCTCTAACCAGGTGACAAAGTAACTTGTGTTTGAAAATCCCAATAACTTGGGTAGCTCCTACTAGGGATGGTCCTCACAGGCCTTTTTGTAAAAGCTCTTAATAGGCTTAGACACTTCTAACCGGTTGTGCCCCTAACCGGGTGTTGTAGACATTAACTGGTTAGATCTCTATACTGCAAATAGTGGATCTTTGTGGGTACCTACTCCCACTGTGGTTTTTCCCATTTGGGTTTTCCACGTATAATCTCTTGTGTCATGTGGTTTATTCTCTATGTGGTGATTGCATACTTGCTATTATTTCTTATATGCCTATTAAGTTTTAAGTTGGTGAAATTGATAATTAAATTTGTATTGTTTTTACTTGCACTGATTCTTCCCCCTTCTTAGTGCCTTATAAGTTCATTAGTCAAATATTTCTATTCTACAGATAGTGAATTTTGTGGGTACTAACTCTCACCATGGTTTTTCCCTTTTGGGTTTCCACCTATAAATCTTTGTGTTATCTAGAGCATGATATATTGAGTGTTAGCTTATGTGGTGATATTTCTTTTATGTTTATTAATCTTTAAGTTATTTAAAGTAGTGATCATATTTGTGTTGTTTCTTTTGATTGCACTGATTCATCCCCCCTCTCAGTGCCTTATAAGTTTATCAATTAGTATCAAAACTTGATTCCCTTAAGGCTTAACCGCTTGGGAAGGATCCTCAAGGCTATCATGGGGGATATGAGCTATAGAGAGCTATCTAATTAGCTTGTACAATCCAAAGAATCCCTAGGAAAATTGAGGGTAAAGTACAAAGCTTCATTGGAAAAGAGGAGAGAGTTGGCTGAACAACTATATGAAATTAGTGAAAATAGTTCTCCTGATGAAACAAACATGGATGCATTGGCTACTAAAGTTGAAGAACTAAATGATGACAAGGCAAATCTAAGGAGAGAGTTGGAAGCCCTAACCATCAGGATGAGTCAAGAGCTTGAAGCAAGGAGGACAACAGAAGACAAAATCAAAGAAAATGAACATGAGATCTTTAAACTAAACTGGGAGGTAGGAACAATGTATGCTCATCTTCATGATGAACAAGAAGAAAAAGAAGAAATAAAGGCTGATCTAGACATGCCAATGTCTCTAAGAGAAAGTCTAATGAAGAAGAATGAAGATCTTACTAAGGAACTTGCCGATGCTAATGAAACACTTGCAAAGTTTAACAAAAGTTCTACTATGCTTGATGAACAGATTCAATCACAAAGGATGAAAGGTGAGACACAAGGCTTGGGCTACATTACTTTTGAGAGAGGTGAGCCTTCCGGTACAAAGGACAACATTGAAGAAGGTAAATCTGCACCTAAGATCCAAAAATCCACCGGTAAGAAACCCTACAAACCAGTATGCTTTAATTATCATAAGCCAAGACATACTGCCAATGTTTGTAGGTCTAATTCTTTTGATGGTTATAGACCTAATGCCTATCAAGGATACAAAACTAGAAACTTTAATCGATATTGTTACACTTGCAACATGTATGGGCATAGAGGTTTTGAATGCACGTATGGAAAAAATAATCCGACACCCCACATGAATCATAGATCTAGTGGAGATTGGCAAAGAACTTTTAATGACTTGAGAAATGCAAATTGGCAAACCCTATGCTAATTGATCTAGTCCCTATGAGATGGAAAAGAGAATAAATGTGATTTGCAAAATCTATCATAACTGCGGTCGTGTAGCTATGAATTGCAGAAGAAGGATTGGTAGAGGCAATGCTAGACCCTGGAGAGCATCTGGTATGACATGTTTTCATTGTCACCAATGGGACACATTACAAAGTTTTGCAGAGCTAAAATGAGTCAACTGGTAAATCAGTCTGTTGACCAAAAAGGGAAGAAGAAAGTTGATGTGGAAGAGACTAGAGAAGAGATGAACGAAAAAGAAGAGTGATGAGAAACCATCAGAAGATCCTAATTCTTCACCTAGTGTGGAGAACTCATCACCAACAAACCAAGCTGTTAAAAGGCTTAGGGGAGCATAATGTCACATCCATTTCTGGACCCCCCTATATGGTGTGTAGTAAGATAAATCTACATATCTTGATGCATTATGATATTGTGAAGTGATGTTATGATCAAACTAGTAGATTTGATGTGATATGAGAACCAGTAGCATATTGAGTGGTGTTTTGGGGTTTGTTTGTTTATACAACCAAGAATAACATTTAATGTGGTAGAGCAAATAAAAGGACTTTTTGAATATCACTTGTCACTTTTCATTCTTGAGAGCACTCAAAGAGAAAAAAGAGCAGATAAGAGCTTGTGTGAGTAGCATTTGATTAGATTAGCCGAAGATTCAGAGTGATCTATGATGGGTTATCAGGGAAAGTGCATTCTCAGTGTTGAAACCCTAGTTGCAGAAGTGTTGAAAGGTATTTATCTGACAAATCCTGTTATCTATTTCTAAGTTTGAATATTTGAAGATGGATGCACCACATCTGGTAGATGTTACAGCCAGGCCTCATCCAGAGTTTAAGAGGCACCCTTTTAAATCTATTGAAACCGATCCCGTTGGAGCCCTATTCAGAGTCTCATATGGAGTTTTGCATGTAGAGGATATTAGATCATACATTCACTATAAGTTAGAAGATATTGGAATTTTTGCTATATTTGATCAATATAGGGTAATGTGTGACAAGAATGGAGTATTGAAAGAACAGTATAGGAGGGTTACTAAAAGGTTTTCACCATGCAGTAAATTTTATTGATGATTTTGAAGATGATCATGTAAGATATATTTTAAGTCGTGTGCATGACTAGTTTATGTGGCTAGATCGATGACATAAGATCACCAAACAAGTGATTCATGCAGTAACTGGATTATGTTCCACCGGTGAAGTTCTAGTACTGAGATCGGTTCTCAAGGATGATGTTGCCAACTTGACCAAGTCACGATGTGATGGAAGAGCTATGACTGTTAATGAGATTGATGATCCTATAGTAAAATTTACTTCTATGGTCATAGGATACTGGGTATATCATTCTAGTAGGATGAATAACATCCTTGTTGCAGCCATCCATACTGCTTATCGGATGATCAAAGAAAATATTGATTATGATTTATCTAAGGTATTGTGAAGTCAGTTAGTGCTCAATCTTGAATCCATCAAGATTGAGAATACCATATGACCCTTTACGACACCCCTTACGACACCATATGAACTGATTAGAATCAAATATCCGATTTAATTGGATATCCGATTTCTTTGACAAAAATTTTAAATTTTGAAATTTGGTTCGAGACTGCTTTGGGATTTATCTGGGAAATGCCAAGCCTAGAAAGTAAACAAAAAAACATGTTTTTAAATATTCCTTGTTTTTTCAAACTTCACCCTAGTGGCTAACGACTTTTTTTTAGCCGAAATTGATAAAATGAAAAGGGGTTTTTTAAGCGCATTCTCAACTTTCCAACAATATAAGGTTTGCCTTATTTTGAATTTAATGAATAATTATTATTTATTTTATAATTGAATTCTAACTAAAGTCCTGATTGATAGGCTGATTGAAGAAACACCCATAACTTTCAAACAATATCACATTTTTTGAATCTAAAACATGTGTCACATTCTATGTTTCGTCTACTATAGGATAAAAAAAAATTGAATTTCATAAAGTTTAGACCAAACTAAGGTGGTAAGACGTACGAGTTTTTTAATATCTGAAAAAGTTGTAAAAAATTCATAATTAATTATTGTAGTCACATAAATCTGTCCAGTTTAATTAAATGAATATTTGCTATTTATTCGATTAAAAATCCACTAGCCATCAGTTAATTAAATTAATATTTAATTAATTCATCTTCAAATATTCTCCTATTAATTAAATAAATTATTCAATTTATTTTAATTAATTCATTAAACCAAACTCACAAATCAATTAAATAAATAAATTCTATTTTATTTAATTAAATCCCCCTTTTCCTCTTTTAAATAAATTAAATAAAACATTTATTTAAATCATTATCCCCCCCACTTGCAATTTCCTACAAATGCAACTTGCACACATTTATTGAAATAAATGAATTTTATTTTAATTAAAATCCTATTTTTCCTCACCCACCAAATCCACTTGCACTCCTAAAACCCCTTATAGGTTGTTCTAACCACTTCCTAATTAACCTAATCCATTCCCTAATTATTGTCACATTCCTAAGCAACTTGAAGTCACTTATCAAAGACTTCAAAGTCTTTGAAAAGCATTAAATGCTTTGTGTGTTCAACAATTTAACCTCCAAAGTCTTCCAAACCACTTATGGCTCTTACATGACCATTAATGGCTCTTACATAACCATTTATGGTTAATTCAACTTGCACTCATGAGTCTCCTCAAGCATTTATTGCTTTGACTATGGTTATCCCTTTTGCCTTTGCACGAGAGTTTATCCATTGGATAAAAGCTTTATTCTTTGAATAAAGAATTTATTCATTCAACCCAACCTTGACCTTAACTCCCAAGTTAACTCTTAGGTCATGTCAAGCATTTAATGCTTATTCCCTCTCCTCTCAACCTATCTCATATTGACACTTGTCATCTTGGGATTGGGTTGAAAGTCCTCACATGAATTGAATATCATTCAGTCCTGACCCTTGTTGAGATTACTCAATCTCAACCATGCATTGCTCCATTTTTCCTATAAATAGAGCCCATTTCTTCATAATCCAGATCCTGAAAACTTGTATGCATTTAATCTGTAGTGAAATTTTATAGAGCATTTAGCATAAATCACTAGTATATTGTTATTTTGGCCTAAAATAAATCATTTTAGCATCATAGCATCTAATATTAGCTTTTATCCATATTTGCATAGTATTTTAGAGTAATCATTTATAATCTTGAATCTCCATAAGAATCCATAGTGCAAAAAGCTGCTGAGAGCTACACTAATTTGGAACTTGGAGAGGAGAGGAACAAAGGAGAAGGAGCTAAGAGCATGGTAGAAGGCATTTGGAGATCTCTTCTTGCATTTACATCCGTAGTTAAATGTTTTACTTTGTTTTTAGTATCTCTTTTGATATGCCTGCTTAGATTAGTCTTTGATTGAATAACACTAACAATTTCTTGTGTTTTTGTGTGTTATACGACCACAAGCTTTAGTCTAACCTTGTCCATTTTGCAGACCATCATTTGGTGAACCCGATGAGAATCAAACACCCAAAAACAATTTAAAAAAAAAAAAAACTAACTTGTTTGAATGTTTAGCTTGACACACAGGTTGCGCTTTGGCACTTTTGTTTATGTTCCAGCGCTATTGTCATTTTGTCTTTTAGCGCTTTTGTTTATACAATAGCGCTATTGTCTAAAGTTTAGCACTTTTGCATATACTCTATCGCTTTTATCTCTTAATTAGCACTTTTGACCTGCTGCATAAATATCTTACTTTAGCACTTTTATCTTCCTTTTAGCACATTTGTGTTAAGTAGTGCTTCTGTTTGAACACAGAGTAGTGCTATTGTAATAGAACGTTGTAAAAAAGACCATGTAACCAAAAAAGTGAACTTTCTTAGGCTTGTAGAAGCCCACCATAGGTTCAGATTTTCCTAACCGTTTGTTTCTTGTGCACTTTTTTAATAACTAACTCCTTTTATTGCTTGAAGTTAAAAATTTTCATTTTGTTGCTTTAAAATTGAACAAACACAAAATTTCATTTCTTGCAAGTTAGGATCAATCTCATTTTGGTGCTCTAAAATTGAACAACACAAATTTGCTTCCATTGCAAGTTAGGGTACACTCTCTTTTTGGTGCTTAAAACAAGACAAGACAAATTTCATTTTATTGCATTAGACTTAAGAAAAAATCACAATCCACACTTCCATTTTGGTGCAAATAAAAATTCACAATCAATTTGTCTTATTTTGCAAATGTTTTACTTCATGCATACGTGTTTCAAATTAAGTTGACCAGGATTTCAAAATTCTAGTTTACTCAAACATTTTGCCTTTGAAGTTAAAAAGAACACCATGATTGTTGGAGCAACATCTCCAAATAGTTAAATCACATTGCGATGACAAGTTAAAAAGAACAAGTTAATTTCATGTTTGGCACACTTGTGCTAAGGGATTGATCACTCTTGGGAATGACCTCATGCGGTAAATACTTCAAGTTGCTATAGAAATCAGGTGAGAGCGAAAGTTGTAGCCTTGGGTATAGTTGTTCCTACAGTGTAACTTGCCAAAAGGACAAATGGGCCCTACCACAAGTTACAAGGCTCTTAAGTGAGTCACTGTAGAATGAACTTATGCCCAAAGACATCAAAAATTACTAAACACCTTTAAGTAGTAGCCCACCCGTTCTATTGATTGAGGATATTTGTGATATAATTCAGTGCAAGAGCTTAGATGGTTTTGCTCCCAAGATACTCACCATACATATTTCCTTGAGTAGAAACATAGCTTTTTGAAAAGTCACTTATGGCTTGATGAAAGTGGTGACTCACCCATCATAGGGATCATCTATTTGTTATGCTCGTGCAAGACTTAGTATATCACATCCTTACCTGCCATGGCAGGATTCATAAGGTATGTAGTACCAAAGTTGAATAAATATCAAGATGTGGGCTGAATTTATCACAACTGGCCATTTGACCTTAGGGATAAAAAGTGTTTGAAGTGTTTTCATTTTAGTCAAGACCAAGTGCAAATTGAGCCAACTTCAGGTTTTGGAAAAAAACACCTTAAAATACATCTAAAGGAAAGGGTCATAAAAATTCCAAGGATTGGGTTGATCTAGACCCATACTCATTGTGCCTTTTTGGAGGCAACATTCTTGTGTTTGTGTGCTTGCTTTGTTTTCTTGTCAAAGAAACATCATAAAATCCAAAATTCAAAAAAAGTATTCATCCAACACAAACATTTTTCAAAAAAAAAAAAACACCAAAAGATCAAAAATAAAGAGAAAGGTATCAAACTATATGACCATTCTTCACATCTTGAGAAAGAAGAATATTCATCAACACATCAACTTGGAAAGAAGAGCATTAAGCTCAAAGGCTTTAATCAAAAGGAGGAAATTCTTCTATCTAAATAGACAAATCTTTGTCTCGCATAGAGCTTTTCTATGTCACATGCGTCTATACACAAAGCTTTTATGCAATATAGAGCTTTGAGTTATCACAAAAACCAAGGAGGCAAGATCAATCCTGACTTCTTTCCAGATATTTGTAGCACATACAATGTAGCTCAAGAAATGCCACCAATGCCCGAAAGAGAAGAGGTAGAATTTGTCCCATATGTGACACGAAGCTTTTATTGAAGTTAAACATTTCATCCATTTCTTACCTTCACATCATCACTTCATTTCAACTCTCAAAACATTAAGGGGTTCTTGTCCTAAGTTCTCTTTTGGATATTGCTTGAATCAAACACAACAAATCGCTTTTAGATTGTTTCTACATCTAGGATAAGCTCATCCTAAGAGACATATCTACGCAGGTTAAAGCTAGTCTATGAGTGAATCCTCTCATTACTAGGTAGTTAAGTCTGTAACACATCTCAGATTTCTTTAAACCTTATCACATCAAACCTTATTAAACACAACAAGAAATTCAAGAAAGAATTTTGGTCACATCTACCTTGAAGTGCTAGAGATCCATATGAAAAACACCACACCAACCATAAATCTCTCATTTCATCAACAACTCATCATCATTTTCACCCAACTTCAACAAAAACTTATAAACAAAATGGCTCATACCTGATCATGGTCAAGGCAACGAGAAATAGAAATTGAAGAGGAAGAGGAAGAAAATCTCAATGAATTTCAAGAAGCCCTTAGAGAAAAAACAAATGACAAAAACCCAAGTACTCCTACTCCTGCGACAATAGAAAGGGCACAACACAGCCCCCTCTTTAACAAACTTTTTGACGAAATACTCAAGAGCAATGCAGATGCTCACTTTTTAAAACTTGCTCAAGAAGGAGCCAAACTCCCCTTTGACTTTGATCTTGCACAACTAAGACAAGCATCAGAATGACAAAGTTGCAATGAGGAAGAAAGAGGTCGAGATCACATCAGACATAACATTCCTCAAGGTAATCCACCACCTCCTCCTCCAAATGACATAGAGATGTTGTGGCAACAAGTTGAAAATCTCACCCAACAACTTCATAGTGGTGTGAAGACTAATCAATTTTCACTCAATGACATTTGTCCCTATCCCTTTGATAGGAATATTTATATGCCACCTTTTCCACGAGGGTTCGAAACACCCAAGTTCGAAAAGTATAGAGGAAAAGGAGATCTTCGCGATCATGTCAGAGAATTCCATTCAGCTTGCCTCGAAGTAGCATACGAAGATACATACCTCATGCACCTTTTTCCCCCAAGGTTGGGAGGAACAACCACATCATGGTTTTCCCGATTACTAGGTGGCATTAGGACCTTCGAAGAGATAGTTTAGAAGTTCTTGGCACATTACTCACACAACATTGAATGTGATATCACCATGGTTGATCTATGTAACACTAAACAAAAACCAGGTGAACTGTTCTCAGTCTTTCTGCAATGATGGCATCAAATGTCTAGTAGACGCTCTCTTCAGTTACCTGAACAAGAACTCATGGAAATATTTATTTCCAACTTAAACAAAGAAATGGAATTTCACCTGGACGTAAAAGACACAGACTCTTTCAATGACATGATCACCAAAGGCTTAAAATGTGAGTGGGCTCTCATCAAGAAAGGACTTATCAAAATCTACAATGAACCAAAGGATGGCCCTCATCCACGCTTCAATTGTGACAAGCCTAGCTTCTGGAACAAAAACAAAATATCATCAATGACGGGGTTGTGGATGCAAGAACTATCAAAAGGGCACAACCTGTGGTCCGATTTTTAGGACAAAATCCCCCACCCAAGAATAATACAGTTGCTCCTCCAAATCAAGGCCACATCACATCTCAAGATGAACCTAGACAACATCAATAAAAACCAAAGCAAACATATACACCCTTAGGGGAACCCATCGAAACAGTGTTACGACAGTTGGTTTCTCAAAATCTGGTTACCTTACCGAAAACATCAAATTATGAACCTCAAGTAAAACCTTCATTGTGGAGGGATACTGAACATTGTGATTTCCATCAAGGGAAAGGACATAAGACAAGCAATTGTCACAGATTGAAAGATCTTATTCAGGATCTTATTGACCAAGGTGAAATCAAAATCGAAGGACATGACCCAAAAACAACAAACAATGATCATCTCATGTTTAAAAATCCATTTCCATCACATGATCAAAGGGGCCCTTCCACTTCAAGGAGAAACACAGATACCACCGATTATACGCAAGAAGCATATAATTACACTGTGAATCACTTATACAATGCCAGTGAACAAATTGCAACTATTACTATTAAAAATCCCAGCTCCACTTGCAATGTTGTTACACGTCGCGGCAAGATTACCATAAAAGTAGCTCCACAAGGCACCACATCTATCCCAAAGCAGTATAACCTTGTGGACCCATTAGACAAAACGCCCACACTGATATCTATCTTAGAGCTATTGCGCCTATCTCCATCCCATAAAACAATCTTGGATCAACCTCTCCAAGAGACGTCAGTTCCTACAAATTTGAACATAGATCAGTTCCAAGCCATGGTCAGAAATCTAAGGTCATCACCTTGTCTCACTTTCTCTGAAAGTGATAACTCTTCCTTCCAGCAACCTCATAATGCCTCACTACACATTGAAGGGTTTATCAACCAGCATAGGATCATGCGAGTCTTGATCGACAATGGAGCAGGCCTGAATATTTGCACACTACAATTGGTCATAGCTTTGGGATATGCCATTGAATCAGTGGATCCCTGCAAGAAGATCACAATCAAAGCCTATGATGATGCAGAGTGTTCATCCAAAGGAGCTGTTGTACTACCAATCTGAGTAGGCCCTATGGTGAAACACATCATGTATCAAGTTCTAGACCTTCCTTTGCCATACAATTTGTTATTAGGAAGACCTTGGATACATGCCATGGAAGTTATTTCATCCACTTACCATCACTGTATCAAGTTCCCACATAATGGTGTAGAAATCACACTCCTAGGTGATGCAAACCCCTTTGCATATTGTCATAATATAAGTCATCAACCAGAGATTACCGTTCCCAACAATAGAGAAGCCATCTCCTCCACGTCATATGTAAGCCCAACTTCCCTTTCCAGTTCAAACACTATTATACCCAAGCAAGAGAAGCTCAAAATGAAAATTGTAGAGGAAAGTCCAGGAGAATACAATCTAAGCCAACTCTTTTGTGTTGGACAAATTCCCACTTCTCCTAAAACTCATGGCAAACCTCAACAAGTACTTCAAACGTCACTGGTAAAACCAGCATGCACATTGACGCCTTTCATCCTTGGAAAGAGTCAAGAAGAGGAGACCAAAGATGAAGACGTAGCAGAATGGATCTATAAGGATCCTATCACCACCAACATTCCACAAACTAAGCTTCCCATAGATCAATATGGAAAAGGTCTTCTCATTATAAAAAGAATGGGATATGATGGTCAAAGTGCTTTGGGGTACTGTAAGCAAGGGCGACATGAGCCGCTACTATCGGAATTACAACCCAAAGACAATGCAGGCTTAGGCTTTCAAAAGGAGATCTTTCCTAAGCTTAGGTTCAAAGGGAAATCCAGCAAATCGCTATATCAACCTACTAAAAAGAGGCCACCTTTGATTATAAAAGCAGCACCCCAAAACATAACAATTGTCCCATTAAAGCTAAAAATCCTAGCAAAACCATCTACAACGCCAGTCATCCCATCAATTGAGCCTGTAACACCATCAGCAGCAATGATACCATCAATAGTCCCATTAGAAGCCCCAACTATATCCAAATACCTATCAATATCTACAACACTAGCAATTCCAGTAGAAGCAGCAGAGTCAACACTACCAATGCTCCCCGTATTAGATTCGTTGATCCCCATAATCCTTCTGACAACACCGATCATACCTGCAGTATTTAACTCAAAAGATATCCTAGTACGGTACAGTAACTGGTTACTGGAAAGTGACTCAGAAACTGACTCGCATGAGTGGGAATTTGATTCAGTACAGCTTAATACTTCAGATGAGGAAGACACATCACCACCTCCACCTCACAAAGACATTCCTGTTTACGAAGAAGCATAGATAAAGACCTCTTGGGTTCCTGAGCTGGAAACTTCTTCCACAGACCCTATGTTGCATCCTACACCTAATTTTGACAGGGAGAGTACCATCAATGACTTTCACTACAACGGCTTAACCCTCACTGATACATCTAGCAAACTTACCCTAATCAATGAAGTAATGCCCATTATCCATCCTGAACTCATCAAATGGAACCAATGTAACCCCCCATGTCTTGACCACTTCCAAAATGTTGAGGTGATCATTGACTTCTTGGACTTACAGGATAACATACCAAGCGTGGATCACAAAGGTGGATTCGCCATAGAACTTAACAGCCCCAACATACTTTGGGGTGGATGCCAAACCTTTTAGCTACAAAAATATAACAATAAAACATGGATCTTCCAGTGAAGACCACATTGTGGCACTGTTTGATCCCACAAAAGTAAAAAGAAAGAGCATATCCAACGGTGAAAACCTCTGTGAGGCGCCTAAGGATGAAAGGTTTGACATCCTTCCCTGTAGCACATAGCAGGAATGATCAATGATTCTCATTGAAGAAACCAAAGAATACAATGTGGGGACTCCTAAAACTCCTCACCATATACACCTGGCATCTCTTTTGACTTTAGAGGAATAGCCCAAGTTTGTTGAATTCTTCCAAAAGTGCCAAATCAACTTCACATGGTCATATGCAGACATGTCTGGTCTTGATCCAAATTTAGTCATGCATCACCTCACAATAGCAGATGGAGCCAAGCCTATCAAGTAGAAGCTTCGCAAGATGCATCCTCAAATTGCAGTATTAGTCAAAACAAAACTTAAGAAACTTCTGGATGTTGGTTTCATTAGACCCATTGATTATGCAGATTGGATATCCAACATTGTGCCTGTCGGCAAACCAAAAAGGGGCATCCGCATTTGTACTGACTTCTGAGATCTGAACAAGGCATGTCCTAAAGATGATTTCCCCCTACCAAACATCGACATAATCATAGACCTAACAGTAGGACATGCCATGCTTTCACTCATGGATGGCTTTTTAGGATACAATCAGATAAAGATCACACTAGAGGATCAAAATAAGACAACCTTCACATGTCGTTGGGGCACATACTACTAGAATGTAATGCCTTTTGGTCTAAAGAATGCAGGAGTGACCTATCAACGAGAAATGACTACCATCTTTCATGACATGGTGCATACCATAATGGAAGATTATGTTGATGACTTACTGGCAAAATCACTCATAAGAGAAGGTCATTTGGACATATAAGAGAAAATCTTTGATAGACTAGAACAATATCATGTTAGATTCAACCCAAAGAAATGTGTCTTTGGAGTAACCTTAGGGAAGCTTCTCAGATACATTGTCTCAAGTAAAGGCATTGAGGTTTATCCAGCAAAGGTCAAAGCAATCATGGACATGCCACCACTAAAGAATATCAGTCAGTTAAGGACATTACAAAGGCGCCTACAATCCATCCAAAGATTCATTACACAACTGGCAGATAAGTGTCACCTATTTACACACCTGCTACACAAAAACATCTACTTTCAGTGAGATGCTAGATGCCAACAAGCATTCCAGATGCTTAAAGACTATCTCATGAATACACCATTGCTGATCCCACTAGATCCAAGCAGACCTCTATTACTCTATATATCAACAAAAAGTACAACATTGGGTGTACTACTGGCACAGCATAATGCCGAAGGGAAAGAGTGTGCTATTTACTACATCTCTCACACACTGGTTGGCTATGAACTTAATTACACACCTATTGAGAGAGCTTGCCTAGCAGTAATCTTGGCAGCCTCTAAATTGAGGCACTATCTGCTAACACACAAGGTACAACTCATTCCAAAGATCGATCCACTCAAGTATTTACTCAGCAAAGCAGCATTGGTAGGCCGCTTGGCCAAATGGGCAATAATTCTAAGTGAATTTGACATCGAGTATGTGGACCGTAAAGATATCAAAAGACAAGTCATTGGAGATCAGTTGGCTGATGCACCACTCATAGGCGATCATCCTCTCATTTCCCATTTTCTAGAAGAAGAGATATTCATGATCACAGAAACAAAACCATGGAAGCTATACTTTGATGGTTCATACACTAGGCATGGCTCGGGGGTAGGCATTCTATTTATCACACCTCAAGGTGACAGCATCCCGAAGTCTCACAGGCTCACATTTCCATGCACCAATAACATAGCTGAATATGAAGCCTTGATCACAAGACTCAGGCTAGCTATACACTGGAAGTTACAAGAACTACAAGTATATGGCAACTCCCAACTGATAATTCGACAAGCAACAGATGAATATCAGACCAAGGATGATAAACTCATGCCATACAAGAAAATGGTGGACAATCTAAAGGCCTCATTTACTACTATAACCTTTGAGCAGATACCAAGAGATTAGAATCAAGCTGTTGACACTATGGCTACTATCGCATCTCTTCTAGACCTTCCCCAAAATTTAACACGCTACGAGTTCTTGGTCGAACAGCTTTAGATTCCCGCTTATGATATCCCCGAATCCGAGATGATATGTCACCTTGTCAGTTCTGAATCCCCATGGTACGGTGAGTTTTACACCTATCTCCGTGATCACACCCTTCCTCCTAACCAATCAAATAACCAACGTAAAACCTTCATTTGCCAAACCGCTCGATATACCATTATTGCTGAAACCCTATACCGACGCAGTCTTGATGGTACTCTCCTTCGATGTCTAGAAAAATATGAGATAACAAAGGCCTTGGAAGAGGTACATGAAGGACTTTGTGGGACTCACTCAAGTGGCCCGTCACTAGCCAAGAAGATCATACGAGCTGGATACTATTGGCCATCAATGGAAAAAGACTCCTACTACTTTGTCAGAAAGTGCAAGAAATGCCAAGTTCATGGAGACCTGATACATGCACCAGCATAGGAACTACAACCAATCACAACACCATGGCCTTTTTGTCAATGGGGACTTGACCTTGTGGGTAAAATTCATCCATCTTCATCCAACGGACACAAATTCATTATTACCGCCACCGAATACTTCACAAAGTGGATCGAAGTTGCTCCACTTACCCAAGTCATCGGCAAGAAGATCGCCTCATTTATCCTCAATTACATCATCTGCCGGTATGGTGTACCCATGTCCATCATCACAGATAACGGTCTTCCTTTCAAGAATCAAGATGTCCATGAACTCTGTGAGAAGTTTCACATCCAACACCACTTTTCCACTCCCTATTACCCACAAGGCAATGGTGAGGCTAAAGCATCAAAAAACAACATATTCAGAATCCTCAAGAAGACAATCAATGATGCCGGTCATGATTGGCATGTTTAATTGAATCCAGCACTATGGGCATATCAAACTAGGATTCGAACCCCTACAGGCGTAACTCCCTACTCACTAGTCTATGGAGCAGAAGCTATCTTTCCTATTGAGGTCGACATACCATCACTACAGGTTTCCTTGCATAATCTGATAGATGATGAAGCATACAAAGTATCACATCTTCAAGACTTAGAACTACTTGATGAGAAACGACAAGCTGCATACAATCACCTCAAAGCCTATCAGCAGTGCATGAGCAGAAGCTACAATCACCGAGTTAGACCTCATACATTTGAGGTAGGTGATCTTGTTCTCTGAGAAAATCCTTGTAACCAACCCACCCGAGAACATCAAGGAAAGTTTGAATCAAATTGGCTGGGTCCATATGTTATCACTATTGTATTTGGGTCCAAGGCATATCAGTTGGCTACTTCAGAGCGAGAACCTCTAGCAGATCCGATCAATAGCATGCACCTCAAATAGTTTTATACATGAGCTACACACAGCATCAGGCTCCCATACATACTGGCGAGAACACCAAAAACATTCAGATAAATTTCCTGAAGAAAATACAAAAACATAAAAAAAGTAAAGAAAAAGCATGCATCCAAATGGTGAACAACCACTCCGGTGGCACCTTGGGTAAATACGATGGTAAAAACCTGGCAAACAGGCACCACTCGTATAGGCTATGGCTCCATTATCTTTCAGACTTGTTGCGATCACATTCATTTCATCCACTCATCCATTCGTCCAAAGTTGTGGCTTGTTATTGATCTGCAATCAAAGAAAGTACTTTATGTGTCTTATATCCCGCTTTTTCATAGTCATGTCTAAAACTGGAAGTGGTTTCTACATTATTTTGTGATTCATTGGGGTTCTTCATTCTAAATTATCTCACAAAATACCAAAAACATTCAAAACTCTCTCACAAAATACCAAAAACATTGAAAAACTTGTCTCAAAAAATATCAAAAACATTGGAAAACTATCTCACAAAATCCAAAAACATCAGAAAACATAAAAAAAATCAATCAAAAACATGGCAACACCCTATACATACATTTTTTAAAGCCGATACCCAACAAACATTGTGACATACTCCAAACAATGACCACTTATCAATCAACCAAACAATCAACATCAACACTCAAACTATCTTCAACAAGGATGCATCCTCCCTTACCAAAACAAAGATAAGATGACATTTTCTTTGACAAGAAAATTTTGTTTAAGCTATCAAATACTTGGTTGATTTGTGGGTTATTTATTCATATCAGGTTCTTACAGCATTGTTTGTGTATCTTCTGCGAATTATTCCGATGAAGTACTGAGGTGTGTCCTAATGGTGTCTATGTGGGAAGTTCACTAAGCTACATGATCACATGCAAAATACGGTCATAGATCACTCAAGCTTGCTAACTACAGCATATACCTCGACCATATGAGCATGAACCATTATCGAGGATCCATATTATTTATTCTTTATTCTTTATATATATGCTATTTTTTGCAGGTATAATGCTCTTTCTTTGGTTCCTCCTACCTCATCCAAATTGGATAAAGGTTTTATCTCTTATTACGGTATGCACTTGTCTTAGGATATGATCAACCCAAGATCAAGGAGGACGATCCAAGTCATGCATGAAAGGAGGTAATCCTTGTCTATTCCGCAGGCAATACTCTGGTCAACTTGACCCATTATATCAAGTTGTTTGTATTAACTTGCTATATCAAACTCCATGTAAGGAATACCCTGGTCATCTTGAATCATTATGTCAAGTTGCTTGTATTTTCTTACCACATTTTAAAACTCAATGATGAAAATAGAGCACTATGGATCATCATTTCGTTGCATATCGCCCATCCATTTACTCATTCTTTATTCATATATGTGATTTTGTATGCAAATGTGAACAAAGTTAATATGGACAGTTATGTGAAAATTGAGCTGGTCTTGGATACAATCATGACAGAGTACTTTGATATATTATTAGTGCATCATGCAAAGTCTAAACAACCTTGCATTCATCTATCATGGTCATATCCATCATCATTACATTTAGTTGCATTTAGTACATTTCATATCATTTTAGTTGCATAAAATTACATATGGTTCATTCTCATTTACTTGCATTCATATCATTATATCATTTCATTATTCCACTCATGACATTTAGATTCACTTATATGATAAATTGTCCTTCTTTGCATTTACTACCATAATTAGCCATTACTAGACATTCATTTATCTATCCATTAGTTAAAAAGTGCATTCATTCATCCATTTTACTGTCTTATTATACTCATTTTATTTCCCTTAGGATTCATTTAGATTGCATTCATTATCCCTTTTAATTGCATTAAGATGCAGTTATTAACCATAAGTTGCATTATCATCACATTATCATTTTACTTCATCATATTTGGGCATTTAGAAATCATAAAACCATTTGTCTCAAATATTGGTTCATACATTATAACATATGCATTCATTTAGAAATCATCATTTAAAAATTTGTACTTTACATTTGTTTATCCATGATACATTCATTTTTAAAACCATATAGATGCATATCCATAAAAAGAATCATTCATTCAAAGCATTGCATTAACATCATTGCATATAATTATCTCATCCTTCTATTAAAATAAAGTACAAGATACTATCTATCTCATTATATCATTATGCATACATCATCATCATGGCATTACATACATAAAATAATACATCAAACAAATCATGCATCTATAAACCTGCATTCACATGTTAGTATCCAACATCATAAATCATCATTAAACATGCACAGAGACATCATATAGGAATCATCTCATAAACGTATCCGTATAGTAAGTACAACTATCCATCTAAGCATAACTCATAAATCATCATCCTGCATAACATCCATACATATCAACATGCATATCATAACAAAAAAATGGGATATCCTCATATATATATCATCTCAGGTATCAAAGTACAATGAAGTCCAAAAAAATTGGCTACCAAGAGCCATCCAAGACATAGTCCAAAATGACCATATCAAAATACATACAAAATGCTCTCTCAGATGCCACTCTGACCCGATGTTGCACCACTATCACCACCTGCTCCCCCACTAGTCCCTGCATCATCTGATCTATCTCTCCATGGAGGACCCATCAAACACCCACTAGCTCCTGCATCACCTGACCTATCTCTTCGTAGAGGACCCATCACACCCCCACTGCTCTGCATCCTCTGAGACCACTCTGATTTCGCTTGCCACATCTGTGAATAGCTAAGTACTCACTGACTAGATGGCACCGCTTGCTCATATAAGCCCCACAAATAATCTATCTCCTCCTGTACCCGTTGCATCTCCCTCATCACATCCCCAGTAGGACCCTATGCTCCTACTCCTGCTCACACCCGTACTCTCTCCTACAATGCCGCAAATCTCTCCATGACCTCATCCCTCTCTCGCAGCACTATAGTCAACTCTGACTCTCATGCAAATAGCTGCACATCTCTAGCTGCAACCTTTGCCTCCAGATCCTCCACCTATGTCTCGGCCGCTATAAGTCGAGTCTACAAATATACTAGCATATGATCCCGAAGATCTCCAGTGGCTCCCTCCCTTGTATCCATAGGTGCCTCACTTGTAGCTCCCTTTCCAGTGGCTCCCTCCCCTCTATCCATTGGTACCTCCCTCTCCATACCTTGACCTCCTAATCTGACTCCTCCCTGCATCAATGGTCCCTGTGATATCTGCAAGGGCAAACCGCCTCTCCCTCTCCGCTGAACTCGCCCACCTAAACCACCTCCACCACCTCCCCCATCCCCCCCTCCTCCTCCTCCATCACCACCATCCCCTCTCCCTCATCCACCTACTATTGGTCCGCGACCTCCTCCCCTCCTCCTTCTCCGTCCCCTATCCTCCTCAAAATCAGGAATTGGCTTTATCGGATCTGATATTCGAGGAATCGGATGAGCCGCCATATACTGCGTATACTCCTTCGACACCCCTGCATCTACCCCCCTCGGCCGTATATCCCATGGTCTTGCCCATAGCATCTGAAACTCTACCAATGCTTGATCATAAGGAAGTACTGGCCCCCATGCATACCTCTCTCGGACCACTCTAGCATACTCTCCTGATCCCCTAGGCA
Source organism: Cryptomeria japonica (assembly GCF_030272615.1). NCBI lineage: Eukaryota > Viridiplantae > Streptophyta > Pinopsida > Cupressales > Cupressaceae > Cryptomeria > Cryptomeria japonica. Next base: position 296,076,336 of record NC_081414.1, read on the forward strand.
ATCCCTGCTAATGTCCAAACTATCTCATAACTCTACCCGACACCTGTCTCTCTACATGGTAGGTTATCCTCCCAATGAGGAATCGGGTCATGAATACATAAGGCAATGCCTCCAAATCATCCTCTCGAGGCTCACACTCAATATAGGGTCTCCAAATCACTGTATCCAAATCATCTAGTACCCGCCACCACCACTCTAACTTCCCCAAGTAGGGCTGACTCATCATACCACTATACATAAATACATAGGGCTGGTCGACTGCCTGAAATCTCAGACTCACTGGTCAGGTAACCGATAAGTGCTCCCACGCCCAAATATGCAGTAGTGTCACTCCCACTGCCAATGAGCCCCTCCCGTGGTATACTACCTCATGCAACTCCTGATATAGGTGCACTAACATGCACGGTCCCCAGGAAAATTGGGTCCCCTCTGTCATCATCTGCTCAATCACCTGCCCCCAACCAACGGCTAGACCATGTGATTGTCTAACCGGACATAGTAGCCCCCCCACGATCCTTGACAAAACACTGGTAATGGCTCGTACAATGTAGCGATATCCTGCTAGGCTATCGAACCATCATCAATATACACATCCTCATCAAAGAATCTCTACACCGCTAGGGTCCCCCATGCTCTATCATATGTCACCAGTGCACCCCGAACGGGAATATGCAGGACGTGTCATACATCCTCTAGTGTCACAGTCATCTCCCCTTGCACCAAGTGAAATGTGCATGTCTCACTGTGCCAACACTCTGCCAATGCTGTAATCAAACCGTGATTCATTCGAATCACGAGCATATGCATCACATCGTACAGCCTAGTCGCTGCAATGCAATCCACCTCGGCCTCTGTCAGTCGATCACGTAGCCACTGTGTAGTGGGATGCCTCTCACGCAACTGTAAGATGCGTAAATCCTCCTATACATGTGCATCAACCATCATCATCAGTTGTTTTGTTTCAAACTTTCTTAAGTTTAAACCTAGACTATCAACAGATACTTTGATCAAGTATCTTCGGGTCTCAATAGGTAAGCAATCATGGCACACCTAGACTTCAATAGGCATTTATCCTAATGACCTAAGTCTCATCAAGGCTACTATGGTTCAAAATAACTATCACCTCACATCCCCATCCATCCATCATTGGCATCAAGAGATTTTTGTTCACACAAACTGGGGCATCTATTTTCCTCAAAAAAAGCGCTATCTTACAAGCAAAAGTGCTATCTCCTAAACAATAGTGTTAATACCCTAACAAAAGTGCTTAATCAACCATACAAAAGCACTCAAAACTACAAAAGCACTATAGTCCCTATGCAATCGTGCTGCTTACCATCAAAAGCACTCAATTGACTCCTCAACAGTGCTACACAAACAATAGTGCTCAAACATCTATACAATAGCGCTAATATTTGCAATAGTGCTCAAACGACTACACAATAGCGCCATTGCGGCACAAAAGTGTTAATTCATTTGACAAAAGCACCAAAACACAGTTTCAGCGCTATTGTCTCGACTCAACTTGGACTCGGCAAAAAACACATCAAAAATGCATAAAATTCAAAATTTCAAATCTTGATACCGCTGGTTCGTAGTCATTTGGCCGTTGGATTCGTCGGACTCACTCTAATCGGTGTTCTTCTACGGGTACCAGCACCATGACTGCTGCTTGCTCCTCCAAAACATCACTATCAGAGCTATAATTTTACTATGGTCGCAGATACAAATGACCCTGTTTTCCTCCCTTTCTCCCCATATAAACCCATCACCGTAACCCAAATTTTCCCCCGCTCACCGCCGTGGTCCCCGTGAACTTCCCGAGCCTTCCATTTCTTCATTTTATCTCCGATTTCTTCTATTTTTCACTAGGATTGCTAACTTCTTCTCTTTTATCACCCTGCCAATATTCATTCTTTTTCGAGAGATCGCCTGATTTTTCAAAAAAATTCAGCCCATCTCTCGAGGGGGCATACCACCCATTAAATCAACATTTTATGGGGCATTTCTTGACACCTATTTTTCTTTCTTTGAAATGATGCGATAAACTGCACCGTCTCAAAGAGGGGCAAATGTAGTCACATAAATCTATCCAATTTAATTAAATGAATATTTGTTATTTATTTGATTAAAAATCCATTAGCCATCAGTTAATTAAATTAATATTTAATTAATTCATCTTCAAATATTCTCTTATTAATTAAATAAATTATTCAATTTATTTTAATTAAGTCATTAAACCAAACTCACAAATCAATTAAATAAATAAATTTTATTTTATTTAATTAAATCCCCCTTTTCCTCTTTTAAATAAATTAAATAAAATATTTATTTAAATCATTATCCCCCCCCCCCCCCACTTGCATTTTCCTACAAATGCAACTTGCACACATTTATTGAAATCAATGAATTTTATTTTAATTAAAATCCTATTTTTCCTCACCCACCAAATCCACTTGCACTCCTAAAACCCCTTCTAGATTCTTCTAACCCCTTCCTAATTAACCTAATCCATTCCCTAATTATTGTCACATTCCTAAGCAACTTGAAGTCACTTCTCAAAGACTTCAAAGTCTTTAAAAAATATTAAATGCTTTGTGTGTTCAACAATTCAACCTCCAATGTCTTCCAAACCACTTATGGCTCTTACATGACCATTAATGACTCTTACATAACCATTTATGGTTAATTCAACTTACACTCATGGGTCTCCTCAAGCATTTATTGCTTTGACTATGGTTATCCCTTTTGCCTTTGTACAAGAGTTTATCCATTGGATAAAAGCTTTATTCTTTGAATAAATAATTTATTCATTCAACCCAACCTTGACCTTAACTCCCAAGTCAACTCTTAGGTCATGTCAAGCATTTAATGCTTATTCCCTCTCCTCTCAACCTATCTCATATTAACATTTGTCATCTTGGGATTGGGTTGAAAGTCCTCACATGGATTGAATATCATTCAATCCTGACCCTTGTTGAGATTACTCAATCTCAACCATTCATTGCTCCATTTTTCTTATAAATAGAGCCCATTTCTTCATAATCCAGATCCTGAAAACTTGTATGCATTTGATCTATAGTGAAATTTTAGAGAGCATTTAGCATAAATCACTAAAATATTGTTATTTTGGCCTAAAATAAATCATTTTAGCATCATAGCATCTAATATTATCTTTTATCCACATTTGCATAGTATTTTAGAGTAATCATTTACAATCTTGAATCTCCATAAGCATCCATAGTGCAAAAAGATGCTGAGAGCTACACTAATTTGGAACTTGGAGAGGAGAGGAACAAAGGAGAAGGAGCTAAGAGCATGGTAGAAGGCATTTGGAGATGTCTTCTTGCATTTACATCCATAGTTAAATGTTTTACTTTGTTTTTAGTATCTCTTTTGATATGCCTGCTTAGATTAGTCTTTGATTGAATAACACTAACGATTTCTTGTGTTTTTGTGTGTTATACGCCACAGACTTTAGTCTAACCTTGTCCATTTTGCAGAGCATCAATTATTTACTTCAAAAAAAATCACAAAAAAATGTGTCACATCCAAACATGAGTCTACTACTTATATTATAAATATTATAAAAAAATATTAATATTTTATTGTGGTTAAGGTGGTCAGACATACACCTACTTATCTTTTTCCTGAAACTTTAATTTTACTACGTTGAAATTTCAAATCTTGATCAAATAGGTTTTTTTTTTCAAAAAAAAACTAGTAGCTTAGAAACTACATTCAATTTGCTACAGATTCTCTTCCTACATATTTTTAAAATAATGTTCATAACTTATTCAAATTTTCATGTCAAGTTGCATTACTCTGATTTTTTGAAATTTCATTGCCATTTAAGGCCTTGTTTTGGCCCACCATGATCTTGCACATACCCTGTTAGGTGTCAGCCTAAGTCTAGAGTGTTAGTTGGAACCTTGTGTCATCTACTAGCATTGGGGGTGGTTCCTTTGGTTCCACATGGTCGGCTAGTTCGATGCCTTCTTCCATTAGGATATTCTTTGTTGGATGCTTCATGCATGGATGTGGATTCTTATGTCTTCAGCTTTTGGATGGATATTGTAGGCTCAGAGGGATGTACTCATTCCTATAGAATATGTATTGTACTTATCATGAGATTGTAGTTGTTGTAATCAAATTATGTAGTTGAGAGCTATGCTCCTTGATGTAATTGGGATGATGTACATGCAATGATAGGTGATGCTTTAACGACATGGATATGACTCCTGTAGAGAATATATGATGTATCATGTTGTATATTGGGATTGTTTCATTAATAGAAATAATGGTATTAGATTCATCATTGTGCATTTATTATTATGTGTATGTTATGATGTTAAATGAAATGGACCAGTTACGTGATTATACTTAGTGTTCATGTGGTAATGTGCTTATTGTGTTAATGGATGTTTAATGTATATAAATAGATGGTTATATCTGATGTTTTAGATGATGTTTTTTTATAAGAAAAAAAGTTCTCTATTAGTAATATAATAGTTTTCTTAATTTCTCTAGGGTATTTTGGTGGGTATTACATCTGGTATCAGATCCCATGTTCATACATTGGGCACTCTAGTTTCATATGAGCCCATTGCGCATGTTAGCACTTTAGCATGAGGTAGCCCAACGGTTTATCCCTACTTGTTGTTTTCTTACTTTAGTTGCCCTCGATTTTAGCTTATTTTTCTTTTGTGTCTTAGTTAGACAAGATACCTGCAAGAGGTAGAGGCTATGGATGTGGTGATCATATGGGTACTCGATGAAATCCTCGCCCCAAGGTTTTTGAAGAGGCATGCCATGACCAGCAACAATATTTTCAACATGATGAAGGAGTGCAAGGTGGTGATGTAGTTCCATAGTTGATTAATGTTCTTCTATAGATTCTTGTACCTTCAGGAGCTAGGGAGGAGGAGTCTCCTCATACTGGACAAGTGGATGGAGTTACATATCAAGAGAGAAAAGAGGGATCAGCATTTGATCAGGATGCCATTTCAGTAGGACATCTGAGAGATATTTTTAGGTCTCGACCTCCCACTTTCGATGGATAGGGAAGGGAGATTGAGGCAGAGACTTGGCTCTTGGATTTAGGAAAGTGTTTTACTATGTGCCCATGTAGTAGCAATACTAAGGCTAGGTGTGCGATCATGCATCTTTATGGTATGGCTTCCACTTGGTGACACTTTGAGGAATCGAGGCTTCATTTGGACATTATGATGGTGTCTTGGGAGATGTTCTTGGAGTGGTTTTGCGATTATTTCCTATTAGATCTTTGGAGGCAAAGAGAGGTGTGTTAGGGTTTCAAGCAGATCCGAAGCAAATATGAACTAACAATTATATGCAGATTTAAATACAAAAGATAAAGAAATAAAACAGGACACAGATAACACAGAGATTTAACGTGGTTCACCCAAAATGGGTTACGTCCACCATACACAGCCGTCCAATCTTTCTTATTATCCAGCAAAAATAGTACATCAACCTTACAATGCCTTAAGCATCCCAGCCACTTATAACATGCATTTTTAGGGCAACAAACAAAGTCGGCCTTTTTAGGGTTTTATTACAATGTCGGTTTTCATCAACAAAAAAACGTGCTGAGTGTACAGTACTTTGCTGATCAGTCGCCACATTTCAACAATCTCCCACTTGGAGGCTGATCAGGCTCCACACCGAACAATCTCCCACTTGGAGACTGATACTACACGACACCACTGTACATGCAACATCCGCTGGATAAAACACTAGGACTTGACTGGTATAAATTCCACAATTATTAATCAAGAAGACCAATAGAAACTGATGAAGAAATCAGCTTCTCCTGTGGAACTGCCTTTGTGAACATATCGGCAGGATTCTCACTTGTGTGAATCTTCTCAAGCCGTAACTGACCCTCCTCCAAAATAGTCCGGATGAAGTGGTACCTAAGCTGAATGTGCTTTGTCCTTGAATGAAAAGCAGAGTTCTTCGCAAGATGAATGGCACTCTGGCTATCAGTATACAATGGGCTATCCTCTTGTGTCTGACCCAATTCCTTCAGAAAACATTGCAACCAAATCATCTCTTTGCTGGCTTCTGTAGCAGCAACATACTCAGCTTCAGTGGTTGAAAGTGCAACAACCTTTTGCAGCCTAGAAATCCAACTGACTGCAGTTCCCCCTATAGTAAAAACATACCCTGTAGTACTCCTCCGTGAATCAATATCACCTGCCAGATCAGAGTCAACAAATCCACTTAGAGCAGCATTAGATCCTTTGAAACATAATGCCTTCGTAGTAGTTCCTTTCAAATACCGAAGAATCCATTTCACAGCATTCCAATGTTCCATACCCGGATTACTCATAAACCTGCTCACAACTCCCACTGCATGTGCAATATCTGGCCTTGTGCATACCATTGCATACATCAGACTGCCAACAGCTGATGAATACGGGATGTTAGACATTTTATTAACCTCTTCCTGTGCCTTTGGACACATCTCCTTGGTCAATTTGAAATGACTAGCCAAAGGTGTACTAACTGCTTTTGCATCCTGCATGTTAAATCTTTTCAACACCTTCTTTATATACTCACTTTGGGACAAATTCAAGGTTCTATTTTTCCTGTCCCGTGTAATCCTCATACCGAGAATTTGCTTAGCTGCACCCAAATCCTTCATAGCAAATGACCTAGCTAATTTTTGTTTAAGATCATTTATATGTTGCATGTTAGACCCAGCAACAAGCATGTCATCAACATAAAGCAACAAGATAATATAACTGCCATTATCAAATCTCTTAAAATATACACAATGATCAGAATGACATCTATGATAACCGTGTTCAGCCATGAAACTATCAAATTTTAAATACCATCGTCGGGGTGCTTGCTTTAGGCCATACAGACTTTTCTTCAACCTGCACACCAAGTTCTCCTTACCTTTGACCTCATATCCCTGTGGTTGCAACATGTAAATTTCCTCCTCCAAATCTCCATGGAGAAAAGCTGTTTTGACATCTAATTGTTCAAGATGTAAATCATCTGCAGCCACAAGACTAAGTACAGTTCTAATTGAAGTCATTTTTACAACTGGAGAAAATATTTCATCATAATCTATACCCTTTTTCTGTGCAAAACCTTTTACCACAAGTCTGGCCTTATATCTTTTCTGACCTCCTTCCTCCTCCTTCAGCCGATAAACCCATTTGTTAGGCAAGGCTCTTTTTTCTGCAGGTAAAGGGACTAAGTCCCAAGTCTTATTTTTCATCAAGGAGTCCATCTCCTCTTTCATGCCTAGTTGCCACTGTTGTTTGGCATCCACCTGCATTGTTTCTTCATATTCTTCTGGTTCACCAGAATCTGTTAATAAAATAGAATACAAAGAAGGAGAAAATCTTTCAGGGGGTCTACTTGTCCTCGTAGAACGTCTAACACTTGCAGGAGTTTGTGGGACAATCTGTTGTTGCTGAGCATCAGGTACCTGTGGCATTTCATTTTCAGGAATCTCATCCAACACCACATATTCTTGTTTGTCTTGTTCATGCTTCTTTTCCTGCATCTGTTCTTTATACATAACCTTCTCATTGAATATAACATCTCTACTTCTAATTATTTTCTTGTTTTCAAAATCCCATAACCGATAGCCATATTCATCTATCCCATATCCAATGAAGGTACATTTCTGAGATTTAGCATCAAGCTTGGTTATGTTTTCTTTATCAACATGGACAAAAGCTTCGCAACCAAAAGTTTTTAGAAAAGAATAATTTACCTTTTTACCAGTCCATGCCTCCTCTGGAATACCACCATCCAAAGGGGTTGAAGGTCCTCTATTTATCAAATAGACAGCAGTATGTACAGCATCTGCCCAAAAATGTAAGGGCAATCCAGCATGCAATCTCATGCTCCTCGCACGTTCCATGATGGTCCTATTCATTCTCTCTGACACACCATTTTCCTGTGGAGTTCCTGGAACTGTCTTCTGCTTTCGAATCCCATTTAAGGAACAGTAATCTTCAAATGCTTTGCTGCAATACTCACCTCCATTATCCGATCTGAGACACTTCAACTTTTTTCCTGTCTCATTCTCAACCAGAGCTTTCCATTTCTTAAAAGTTTCAAAAACATCTGATTTTTGTTTTAGGAAATATACCCATGTTTTTCTAGTTGAGTCATCAATAAAAATAACATAATAACAAGAGCCACCAAGAGATGATACCTGAGCCGGTCCCCATACATCTGAATGTACAAGCTCTAACTTCTCACTCTTCTTCTCTTTCCCAACCTTGAGAAATCTGACTCTTTTCTGTTTACCATAAACACAGTTTTCACAGAACTCTAAATCAATCTTCTTTAGTCCTGGCAATAGATTTTTGGAGTGAAGGATTTTCATCCCTTTCTCACTCATGTGCCCAAGCCTATGGTGCCACATTATCGAATCTGTTCTTGCAACATTTATTGTTGTTGTCCCTGCAGTAACTTTATCTGTAGCAGCTAAGGTAGAGTAAGTGTTACCAGTACACAGATATAATGTGCCTACCTTCACACCTTTAGCTACTACTAACGATCCTTTAGTGACCTTCCACATACTGTCTGAGAAGGTAACTATGCAACCTTCACTACCTAGTTGCCCTGCAGAAATTAAATTTTTTCTTAAATTAGGAACATGTCTTACCTCCTGCAGAAACCAGTCATTACCATTCTGCAACTTGATCTTTATCTTTCCTTTTCCAACAATTTGACAGGGCTCATCATCACCCAAATATACCTGTCCAAAATCACCTTGAACATAATCTAGAAAATATTTTCTATGGGGTGTAGCATGAAATGAAGCCCCAGAATCTATTACCCAGGAATCATTAACATTATCCAAACATAAGATTAAAGCATCTTGTAGAGTATTACTTGCAATATTAGCTTCCTTACTGTCATTTTCATTTTTGTCTCCTTCTTTGTTTTTTCGAGACCAACAGTCTTTCTTTAGATGACCAGGCTTTCCGCAGTACCAGCAATCTTTCTTTCCTCTAGATTGAGAGCGTCCTTTCTTTGACTTCCCTCGTGACTTCTCATTTCCAGGGCCTTTTCCTCTTTCCTTTGATCTTCCTCTGTTCTCCACATTCAAAACACTACCCGATGATGTTGGAGTCTCACCTGTGCTTTTCCTTCGCATTTCCTCGCTTAGGATAACACCAACAATATCATCAAATACCAAAGTATTTTTACCAGAGACAGAGTTACTTACAGCCATAACCAAGCTATTCCAGCTTTCTGGCAAAGAACATAAAATCAAGAGAGCCCTAACCTCTTCTGCAAAGGTAATTTTTACCGAAGACAATTGACTGGTAATTGTATTAAATTCATTTAAGTGCTCCGCTACAGATCCTCCCTCACTCATTTTCAAATTAAACAAACGCTTCATAAGAAATACCTTATTCGAAGCCGAGGGTTTCTCATACAGCTTAGCCAATGTTGCCATCAAATCTACAGTCGTTTTTGCTTCTGTTATATTGAATGCTACAGACGCTGCAAGGCACAATCGAATGGATCCCAGTGCCTTTCTATCTAAAATGTCCCACTCTTCATCTGATATTGTGGTCGGTTTCTTTGCCTTTCCTTCCAATGGCCGCCACAAATCCTTTTGATACAGGTAATCCTCCATCTGCATTTTCCATAACTGATAATTCTGGCCGTTAAACTTTTCGACCTTGAATTTGGAATCCTCCATTGCTCCCACTCAAATCTGAAAGTCTTGCCAATTTACAGAAAACCTCGCTCTGATACCAATTGTTAGGGTTTCAAGCAGATCTGAAGCAAATATGAACTAACAATTATATGCAGATTTAAATACAAAAGATAAAGAAATAAAACAGGACACAGATAACACAGAGATTTAACGTGGTTCACCCAAAATGGGTTACGTCCACCATACACAGCCGTCCAATCTTTCTTATTATCCAGCAAAAATAGTACATCAACCTTACAATGCCTTAAGCATCCCAGCCACTTATAACATGCATTTTTAGGGCAACAAACAAAGTCGGCCTTTTTAGGGTTTTATTACAATGTCGGTTTTCATCAACAAAAAAACGGCAAAAAAATTTGGTTCTGAGTGTACAGTACTTTGCTGATCAGTCGCCACATTTCAACAAGGTGCACTCAGTTGAGGAGAATTTGGTTCGGATTTTAGGAGTTTCTAGGAGTCACCCTCCATTAGTCGAGGGTGGATGTCATAGACATAGGTTGCAGAGGTATATAGAGCGTAGGAGGAAACATGCTATTCATTTCCATGCCATTCAATCAACACAAGATAATCAACAAAACCTTATTAGGGATGGTTTCCAGCAGGATGGTACACCTTCATCTAGCCAAGGTATCAGGTGAAGGAGTTACTACACTTGTGGTTAGAAAGGACATATTGTTATTCATTGATCTTAGATATTTTCTTAGATTTCCAATAAAAAGACATTAGTCATTGAGCCTACAATTGTGGGGAATGCAGGTGAGATAGGTGGCATTTCTTCTTGGTAATATTTGATTTTGGTGTTTTTGACTCTTCCATTTCTCCTTATTGGTAGAGTTATGCGGGATTGTTATGGCAAGCAAGTCACTAAGTGAAAGATTGAGTTAGTACAAGAACCAAGGTAGTGATGGTTTCCCTTGCCCGTAGTTGTGATCAAAGTAGCACAACGGGAGCACTTTATGTGCCTAGCTTCCCCTGCCTCCATCATGTGTTTCTTGTAGCCATTTTAAGACCTTATTTGTTTTATGTGTCCCATGAATTGGATTGGAATACATTGCAAGTAGAGGGCATATGTAACTTTCATTGGAGCCCATGCACATTTTTCAGCATCGGGGAATTACCCTCAGGGGTTGTGACGTGGAACAGGAGAGGGCCGAATGAGACCCAAATGAATATTCTTCAGTGACTTAGGGGAATGTGACATGGATGAGAGAGCATTACCCTTATTTGTTGTTAGGCTTCCAAGAGTAAGCCGAGGCAAAGGGGGCGAGGATGTAGTGTCTCTCCTTGACTTATCTTTTGATCTATGTATCGATAGACTTATTGATGATATTTTGATGACTACTTATGACTTTATTTTCTTCATAGACACTATTTTATGGCATTAGACATTTTATATGGATATATGTTATATGATGACTCTCATAGATAATTGACATATCTCGGATTACTATGATGATGGACTTACATTTGATGTCTTATATGTGCTCATTGATTCATGGATGAATTATATTTCTTATGGGATTATGATGACATCTTGACTATGCTAACCCTACTTGATGTTTACATTGGATGAGATGAAACTATGATGTGTTTGACTGTCTTATTAGTGTATTCTTGATAGAGACAATGTCATATATCATTCACTACGAGAATGATATGACATTGTGATTCTCTCTCACTTGCCTGAGCATTTATGCTATATGTTATCCTATGGTTATCAATGGTTGTAGGATTGCAAGTACTAGACATCGATTCCACCTGGTCTCACAGGTTTGAGCATGTCTCTATCTGAATGGCAAATTGTTGGAGATGGCATAAATTCCCTCTATACACTTTACGCTTAAGTTGTCATCCTTGTTAGTTGAGCATCCTAGTGAGAGTCATAGTGTTAGTATCTTGAGTTGTGGTCGTTTTGTGGCATTGTGAATATTTAATTATTTATTTAATTTATGCTTGGTTAATATAGTTTACTAATGTTAAATTAAATTTTTATATGGTTTGATTAATTAATTATTATTGAGAGATTTATTATTTATTATTATTTGATCATGCCTTGTGGATTTAATAATTTGTACTTATTTATTTTATTTAATTATTTATTTGATAAAAGTGATTTATTGTTTAATTCATTAATTAATTATTTTTTATTATTATTTAAAGGCTTATGTTTTAATTGTGGATTTTATCTATTATAGCCCCTAGTTTATTTTGTTGGACATGGTTATTATTCATGCATTTGATTTTAATAATATTGTAATATTATATCTCTTGTTACTTGGGTAAATAAATAGTATATTATTTAGCTACCCTTTATTATTATTGACTAAATAGCTTTGGGGAAATAAATATATTTTATTTGGCATGGTAGGTATATGATATAGTGTTTTAGATATTTTGATTGGCCGATGTTTAGCTATAGTTTTATTTGAGATTTCTATTAATTTGCCCACCTAGGTATTTTTCTGAGTTAGCGTTTCTTGAGTTTCTTCTACAATTTTGGCTTCTTGGCTGGAGATTTGGATTTGGTATTGCTTGGCTTGGTTTGGATTTGTGGATTGCACTTCATTGGATTCATTTTCTATTACTTTAGGTTCCAGGTTGGAGATTTTCTTCTCCCTATGTATTTCATTTTCCTAGAAAAGATTGTCTGCACTGTGTTTTGAAAGATTGTTTTCACGAGCTAGAATAAGCTTTTGAAATGGATTAATATCATAGACATATTGTATAGTTGGGAGAAATATTTATATAAAATTATATTTAGTTTTTTTTTTTAATTTTTGCCATGAATGACATTCTACTTGTTTTGTGTATGTTGTGGATTCATATGTTGGTTGTGACTCCCTATGTATTCATGTTGGTTGGAAAATTTTGGTTTATTACTTACTGGTTATGTAATATCATTCTGGAGCTTTATGTGTATTGTAGTATTGTATGGCTCTATGTGTTGTCTATTTGTTTGATTATGTTGGGAGTCTTGATTTAAGGTTCAGTTATCTCCCCATATTGATTTCAATTTGTAATTATGTTGGTCTCCTTGGTTTCCTTTCTCCTTGGTGTCCTCGTGGATGTTTTTTTGACACTCGTTTTGGTCTTAATAATTTTTTTTTTTTACTTGTATTTTTTATTTCTATTTTCTGAAGTTTTGAACAAAAGCGCTACTTTGAAGAATACGCAAAAGTATTTTGCATAAGCGCTATTTAATTTTAGCAAATGTGCTATTTTATCTACCATAAGCACTACTTCATCAAATGAATGTGCTAATTTGTTATAAATGCACTAAAGCGCCTTGTAAACATGCTATTTGATTTGGCATATGCACTATACTATCCGGTATAAGCAATGTTTTGCCCTATAAAGGCACTACATTGTTCTGCATATGTGCTAAATTGCTCTATTATGGTGTGTTTTGGTTATTTTTGATCTTTTGAGTTGATTTTTCTGATTCTATCTTTGTACGAGAGTTTTTTGTGATACTCTTGTGATTTCCAGCATTGTATATTGTTCAGATTTTGATGTTTGATTATATTCTATGGCTCCAACAAGTTGACAACCCTTTTTGTAGAGGATTTTATTATCAAGGGCTCTTATTTAGTTCACGATGTTGGCACTATGGTTTATGTGTATTAATTGGAATTCATCTCTTCATGTAAGTGGATGAATCTTATTGAATGTGTTTATATGAGCCTCTTGTGTTAGGGATGTTTGTGCTTTACTCTAAGGTCTTGGAGCATGATTAGGGGGAGTGGACTTTCATGCGTTAGCTGGGGTCACGTGGGAATATGCCTCATGATCGTGGGTCTAGACTTCCAAGAGCTCATAAAAGTTTTCCTTATGTAATCAAATTTTTAGAGTTATCTTTTATTAGCTAATAATTATTTATCTAATTATTAGTCTATTATACTCCATGCTTAAGCTAAACTTAGGAATCTTATAATTATTTAGGGTTTCGAGTATCCTCTTATAAGGATTCTCTCTTTGTATTTTCATAAACAATTGTAATTATGGAATTGCATTCTTGTTGCACAATCAATATGACTCCTTTTTTATGGATCTTTGAATTCTGGCCTCCATAGCTCTTTTGCTTCTCTCCTTCTATGACAGGTTTGCATGCAGGTGATCTTTGGGAGTTGTAGAGTTGATTTTTCCTCAACTCCTATATGGTATCAGAGCTCCAGATTTGCATTCCCCTAATCTCTTCATGAGGGATTTTGAGCCTTGTTCTTTAGATCTATGTATTCGAGGGTTGTGCACTTGCTTTTTTCCATTTCTAGGGGTATTTTATTTTTTGGTAAATTTTGGTGCCAAAAGGACCTCACAATTGGATTCAAAAGCCTGATTCCATGAATTTTGATATATAATTTGCCTATTTTCGGTGACAGGGACATTTGGGGCATGACTTTTTATTGGCACATTTTTCGAGGAATGAAAATCCATGCGGCTGTACCTGCAAATGCATCAAAAATGTTTCGTCAAAAAAAATTAAAAAAATATTATTATTATTATTTTTTTAACCCTCTTTATCCCCTACAAGAGGAGTTTTCTTTTCGGTCGCAACCTGGTCATACGGAGGTGCTTTTTCAAAAATCTTATATTGTCAAAAAGCTATTTCCGAGATCTACCCAGATCTAGAGGTTTGAACTTTTGATTTTTCTTTTTTAATAGCATTTTTTTCTGTCAAAACCCGAGGTTCCTTTTTGCACTTTGGGAGACATCACTTGAGCATCTCAACTCTGTTTTTCAAAAAAATTATATTGTTGGAAAGCTTGTTTTGTGTACTTTCCAGTCATATGTGTTTTCTTTGCATATTCTTCTCTAGGTATATTTTATTCATTTTTTTTCTTTTCAGCACTCTGGTGAATATCTTGGATGTTTTAGGTCCCAGGATCTCTTTCTTTGAGTAGGATGTCTTGTCTTTGGCTTTCTATTTCCAATCTTCTGCTTCTTTTGATCATTGTAGAATTTTAATTATGCAAACGCACTGAGATAAAGTGCCACCATGCATTGTATATTTGGGATCTTGCAAATCTTGTGCCTTATTGCACATGCACTACTTATAAAGTGCCATGGGGGGGTTTATGTTTGCCTTTGTTTGCCATCTACCTTTATCATGCGAGTGTTCCTTCCACGACATTAGCCTCATTATGTGTGTCAAGTGAGTGTTCCTTCCACGAAACTATGTACTTTCTCTGCACCTTCAATGTTTCTGGTTCTTTGTCATGCAGTTCTTAGTTCATTAGTTTTTTAGTCCTTAGTTGTTTTTTAGCTAATCCCTAAGTTCATCTTAAGGAGGGGTGTTAGAGTTATCTTTTATTAGCTAATAATTATTTATTTAATTATTAGTCTATTATACTCCATGGTTAAGCTAAACTTAGGAATCTTATAATTCTTTAGGGTTTTCACCTTTAGGGTTTCAAGTATCCTCTTATAAGGATTCTCTCTTTGTATTTTCATAAACACTTGTAATTATTGAATTGCATTCTTGTTGCACAATCAATATGACTCCTCTTTTCTAGATCTCTGAATTCTGGCCTCCGTAGCTTTTTTACTTCTCTCCTTCTGTGACAGGTTTGCATGCAAGTGATCTTTGGGATGTGTAGAGTTGATTTTCCCTCAACTCCTATACAAATGATAACCTTAATAATTAATTATATGGATTGGGTATTTAGGATGAACACTTAATCAAGATAATGAATAGTTTGGGCCCCAATGCTTAGTTCCAAGGGGGATATTTTGGGATAAGGTTGGGAAGGCCATATTATGACAAACCGTACTCCCTTGTTTCTCACATAGGTTGAGTTGTTGTTCCACATGTCTATCTAGATGATGCCTTCTATTTGAGGATAACATGTACAAGGCATGTCTATCAAGGTGGTTCCTTCTTTGTGAGGATAGCATGTGATTACACTTCACTCCTACATGTGTCCTTGGTCCTTGTTCCTTATGCCATTGATTGTTGGTATGCCTCTGGGAGTTTCTATATTTGTGATTAGCCTTGTGATTGGCTTGTGTTTATGTATTGTCTCTTGTTGTGTTTCTTTAGTTGTTGAGTCTCTTTAGTTGTAAGGTGTCAGCCTAGGGCTAGAGTGTTAGTTGGAACCTTGTATCATCTCCTTGCATGGGGGGTGGTTCCTTTGGCTCCACATGGTTGGTTGGTTTGATGTTTTCTTCCATTGGGATATTCTTCGATGGATGCTTCATGTGTGGATGTGGATTCCTATGTCTTCAGATTTTGGATGGATATTGTAGAAGATGGATGTAGTTGGTCTTATGGCACATGTATTGTACTTATTATGAGATTGTAGTAGTTATAATTGTATTATGTAGTTGAGAGCTACGCTCCTTGATGTAATTAGGATGATGTACATGTAATGATAGGCGATTCTTTAGGACATGGATATGACTCTTGTAGAGAACATATGATGTATCATGTTGTATATTGGGATTGTTTTATTAATAGAAATAATGGTATTGGATTCATCGTTGTGCATTTAGGATTATGTGTATGTTATGATGTTAAATGAAATGGACCAGTTAGGTGATTATACTTAGTGTTCATGTGGTAATGTGCTTATTGTGTTAATGGATGTTTAATGCATATGAATAGATGGTTATATGTGATGTTTTTTTATTTATAATTTTATTTATTATTATGTAACTTTGTTTAATTTATCTAGGGTATTTTGGTGGGCATTACATATCATATTGTATTTTTCTATAATACAATATGTTATCACATGCTTCCAAAATTTTCTTTTACTTTGACTCCTTGGGTCCTTAATATAGAACACATTTAAAGGGGTCATATGTATCACTAATGTTCCTTAATAGTTATCTTGTACAATGATAGATACATAGTAAGTCCCACTATAAAATTGTTTGTAGAACCCTTCCACATTTTAATATGATTGAAGTTATTTGTATCATTTTTTCATAATGAACTAAATCTTATCTTAATTTCCTTATAATTTCTTTTACATTCTCAAAATAGTTCCTTGTCAATCAAGTTGAAGTTAATGTTTTTTTTCTTATAAATTTTTTTAATTTATAGGAATCTAGGTTATTTATTTGATATTTGTTTACATCTATTTAACTAGAATTCATACCTTGGTGTGCAATGAGTACGCCAAATAGGTGTGGAAGTTCAATGAGAGAGAGTTGGTCTAGCAAAGAGCATGAGAAAGGGGGGAGGTAAGGAGATAGAAATAAGGGATAGAGATAGAAAGGGTGATAGAGATAGTTTTAGAGATGGAGATGAAAGAGATAAATATATTGAGAGGGAGAGAATAATGTAGATAATGATAGATATAGGAAGTGATATATAGAGAGATAGATGCGAGGAGATATAAGGGTATAGATATAGTGAATGAGATGGAGATGGAGATGGAGATAGAGAGGGACGTAGATGGAAAAGACAAATATATTGAGAGTAAGAGAATGTGAGAGGGATAGAAGAATGTAGATAAAAATAGCTATAGGAAGGTATATAGTAAGGAGATAGAGATAGAGGTGAAGATAAAAATAGAGGTGAAGGTGGAAATCGAGAAAGAAAGAAATATGGAGAAGAGAGGGAGGTATGTATAGAGAGAGAGAGAGAGAGAGAGAGAGAGAGAGAGAGAGACATAAAGAAGTGGAGAGATAAAAATAGATTGGGGAGAGGGAGAGAGAAATAATTAGGATAGAGAGAGGGAGAGAGATAAATAGGAAGAGGAAGAGAGGTAGATAGAGATATATGGTAATATAACTTGGGAGAGGTGTGTAGATAGAGAGATATATAGGAAGATAGGGAGGGTGTAAGAGATGGGGAAAGATAGAGAGGGAGGAGATAAAGGTAGTGATAAAAAGTGAGAGAGAAGAGGGGGAGAGAGGGGGTGGGAGAGCTATAGATAGAGGGTGATATAAAGAGATAGAAATTTATGGAGAGATATATCGAGAGAGATATATAGTTAAGGGGATAAAGGTAGAGGAAGACATGCATAGAAGGAGAGGAGATAAAGGGATAGATAAATAGAGAGAGATATATAATGTAGGATAGATAGAGGGTGAGATGGATTGAGTAAGAGATGTAGAGATGTAGAGATATGGATAGAAAGGGTATGAGGAGAGGGGGTAAGAATAATAGAGAGATGAGGTGATAGAAACAAGTAATAGAGACATAAGGAGAGCGAGATGGAGATGGGAGAGATGTGGATATTAAGATAGGGTGTGTGAAGCATGGAGTGTGTGTGAGAGAGAGAGTAAGATAGATGGATAGAAGTAGAGAGTGGATAGAGAAGAATTAGAGAAATGTAGAATGAGGGAGTGATAAGGAGATAGGGAGAGGAAGAGGGAGAGATGGATAGATATAAAGAAGGAGAAAATGAGAGATGGGAAGATGGATAGATAGGAAGGTAAACATAGATGAAGTGATATATATAAAGAGGTATGGAGGGATATATAGGGAGTGTAGGAGAAATGAAGAGTATAATATGGAGTTATGATAATGAGATATAGCTAGAGTGTGAGAGGGGGAGATGGGAAGATAGAGGTTGAGGAGGCAAAAATGAGATATACGAGAGAGAGAGAGAGAGAGAGAGAGAGAGAGAGAGAGAGAGAGAGATAAATACAATAGCTTGCCCTCCCCTTTCCACCGCATCGAGAAAACATGCTCGACAAAGAAGACGGTATCCGGAAAATGGTTTTAACCGGTATAGTGAGTTTTTACCAGGATAAAAATCCCATACTAAGAGGCTATTAGATCAATAAGAATAAGGATAATAATGGTTAGATTTTGACCAAGGATAAATGGAGAGTGAGTGCTCCATCAGAGGGAAGTGACCTTACAAAGCATTAGAAGTCTACTACTAAAAAGAACAATAACAATCATATGCCAATATCAAAAAGTTTAAGATTAAGGCCAATCGTCAAGGACAGTGAATACACCATTTAGACCCAGCACATTACACAGAGCTATGACCACCGAAATCAACACACAATGTTAGTCGCATTCGCCGTATCGCGTGGTTAAAGAAGGTGTTGGCCACGTAGGTCGTGAAACTACAAAGGCGCATAACACGCAATGTTAGTCTCATTCGTCGTATCACACGACTAAAGAAGGTGTTGGCTACGCAGCCCATGAAACTGCAAAGGAGCATAACACGCAATGTTATTTGCATTCGCCGTATTGTGTGGCTAAAGAAGCCAAGAAGGACGCATCTATTCTGGCTCCAAAATGACAGTACAGATTGACTAACACGCGTGTTAGTCGTGCATTTTAAATCATCGATTTTGCAATAAATGGTCGTGATTGACTAACATGTCGCTATCACGTTGTACGAAAGGTTCGTTTTGGAGCGAGAATAGTCGTGGCCAAGAAGGTGTTGGCCACATAGGCTGCGAAACTACGAAGGCACATAACACACAATGTTAGTCACATTTTCTTTCATGGACATCCTTACCCTATTTGAGTAAAGTTATTCCTCTACACTATAACATAACTAATATCTGATAGATCCAAGGTGTAAAACAAATGTGTTATTTGTTTTATTGGTTGACATGTAATTTTATGTTAAACAAAAAATGATGTTTAGTTACATCTGTTGTACATAAAAGTGATGATTTGATTAACTTGTATTTGCAGAACAAAGATTGGTGTTGACTGGTCAAGATGAGCTTATGCAACAAATCATAGACATAAGTAGTAGTTATAGGCCTAAATTTTTTAGCTTACTCTTTTTCTACAGATAAGTGATTAGTCATGAAGGTTTTGGGGGAAATAATGGCATTGCTTTATCTGGCAAAGCCTCAAGAAGCACACAAAACTAGTGATCATCACAGTAAAGACAATAATCAAATCACTATCATGGAGGGTAAATGCTTTGGTATTTCAAACATGTCTCATTCATAGTCAAAAAGAATTCAGGAAGTCAGAATCCCATCACATAGTAGATAGAATAGTAGCTAAAAGCAAAGTATACCATGTGATATTGTGGCAGTCAAATAGAGTAGACACAATACATATATTATCATGTTTGCATCTACTAAAGCCATGGGATGGCAGCCTTCAAAAAGATCTTGAAGACGCAAATTGTAGTCCAAAAGTATCCAATTTGGTCCCTAAAGATAGAGATATAAAAATACAGTCAATGAGTGTAACAGGGATAATTTAAAGAGAAGATTAATTATGTGAGCATATATATCATCAACAAAGTAAACATAAAGAGTAGTGATAGCACTGTATGTCTTTTGAATATATATTTGGTCACAAAGAACAACATGAGCAAGGAAGCTTTACCAGAAGGGTATTAAATGACCATCTATAGTGACTAAGCCATGTAATAAGGCTAAATGAGAACTGTGTTGAGAGGAAAAATAAGGCATAAACGAAAGCCAACATATCTTGTTGGAGAGTCAAAGGGTTGTTGAAACACAATGAAATCTGAGAAAATAACCAGTCATAGGAAATGTCTACAAACAAGAAATGAGCCCTTAAAAAATATTGTTACAAGCCTTCAATACGTAGAGAGTCAAAATAAAATACTATGACCGTGTTGAATCAACGATGACAAAAGATGGTCAAAGTACAACCTACACATGAAGGCACTATCTTTAACATTACAGGGGCTTAGATTTCAAACTTTGATAGGAACATGAGAAGGTCGTTGCATTGCTATGTCATTTCTGAAAGGTCAGAGAAGAGAGTCAGGTTGTCTTTCTTTAGCTTCTCGTTCTCATCAAGGAAGCTTGAATTGTTGTTGTGAGAGGAGGGAGACGGGACAGGGGATGAAATAGAAGAAAAAATGAAAATTTTTGCGCTAGTACAAGGAAGCACAAAACCAAAAACCAACCAATTTATGCGCTTATCCCTCCATGGAGCCCTTGTTACTTTGGGGAGGCTAATAGGCTTGAAGAAAAGGAGAATGGATGGAGTAGAGTCACCAAAAGATCCAAGAAATTTGGTTCCAAGGCTGCTATCTCAGTCGATGCTGGTGGTAATCCAAAGGGTAGGAAAACAAATGCCCATAAAGCCAAGTCAAAGGCTTTAAGGGACTTGGAAAATGGGTCTCAGATGCCCATGAAAAAATTTATTTCTCAGGGAGGCGAGCACCTCCATTCACCAAGTAATCAATGATAGTTCTCAGTTGGAATATTAGAGGGCTTAACAACCCTGAGAAGCATCACTTATTGAAAAAGAAGCTCTTGACATTGTTTTGATTCAAGAAACCAAAGTCGAAGAAATCAAATTCAAGGAGATGATGGCTAGATTGTGGAGGAATGGGGATGGTGTTTCTCATAGTGATTTGGGCTCTGCTGGGGAGAATTTCTATTCTCTAGAATAGATTGAGCATTCGTCGTTCTATGGTGGAGGCCAAGAATTTTGTCTCTTTGTTCGTTGCTTGGAGTCAAGAAGTGGGTGTAGCTTCTTGATTTCTAATATCTATGGACTTAACAAAGAGGCTGACCAGGTCTTGGTCTGGGACTACCTTCGTTCCTTTAAGCTTTCCTTCCCTTGGGACAATTAGATTATGGGAGGTGATTTCAATGTTATTCTTGCTCCTAAGGACAATCTTGGTGGTAAGTTATAGGGGTCTAATGGTTCAATCAACTTTAGTTAGTATTGTGACGACCTTGCCTTGGCTGATATCAGGCCTAAAACTGGGTGGTTCACTTGGAGTAACAAGTGGTTGAATGAGGACTTCATTCAATGTAGACTGGATCGTTTCTTAACTTAATTCTGACTGGTTACTAGAACTGGGTAGTTTTAGTTCCAAAGTTTTGCAATTT
Organism: Cryptomeria japonica; assembly: GCF_030272615.1. Lineage (NCBI taxonomy): Eukaryota > Viridiplantae > Streptophyta > Pinopsida > Cupressales > Cupressaceae > Cryptomeria > Cryptomeria japonica. Next base: position 296,097,829 of record NC_081414.1, read on the forward strand.
GGGGGGTCTGATCATAAACCAATTTTTCTTTCCTTAAGTCATCCAAACAAGCCTCATGGTATCCCCTTCAAGATGGAGATTTTTTGGTATTATCATCCTAATTTCAGCAAGCTAGTGGAGAAATGGCGGAATGTGGTTTTTAAGGGCTGCAAAAGGTTTATGGTCGAAAAGAAACTACAGGCGGTTAAGGAGGAGGGTAGAATTTGTTCATTTAGTGTGGAAAAAATTGTATAAAATTATAATTATAAAGAATACATAATAGTTTATTTTTTATTTTTTAATTTAAATAATGGAAAGTAAATCTTTATTATATAGTTAATTGATTTTATTATCTATATTTTAAAAAATAAAAAAATTTATAAAGAAAAATCACTTTATTTACAATATTATAAACTAGCAATCACACCTTAGTGTGCAATGGGTACACCGAGGATATCTTTGATATTATATTTAAGTTAGTTTTGGACCTTGAACAATATATGCAATTAACAAGTAATGTTCCTTTTTTTGTACAAATTAGTTTTAGAAAGTAAAAAATTGTATAACTTTTGTTACAAGCTTGATTGTTTAACATTGATTATTGAATATTTGTAGATTTAGTAATTAATATATTTTTAAAGGAACTATTTGTTGAATTGTTTGTCAGTTGAAAAAGTCTAGATTTAATGTATACATTATAAAGATACAAAAACAAGTGATTTATTGAACAAACCTTGAGATCTTTTCACTTGTAGTAATAATAGAATAGTATTACGAATAAGTGTTCAATTATGGATTTTGTAGAATTTGTACCTGTAGAGTATGGAAAAGAGATAATTTGAATTTGAATATTGTAGAACTTTTGTTACTTGCTTGTTTGTTTAACATTAATTATCAAATATTTTTAGATTTAATAATTGAAACAAAAGGAAGTGTTTGTTGAATAGTTTGCAAGTTTAAAAAGTATGGTTTTAATGTATACATTTTAAAGTTACAGAAACAAGTGCTTGAGTGAACAAACCTGGAGATCTTTTAACTTGTGTTTGTAGAACTAGTATTTGATAATTCTAGCAATCACTTCTCCTCTTGTTTTCGACGAGCAACATATGGGTTGGTTTGCATGTGTGAATATCTTTCGAATGTGAAGGTGGCATGTATGCAGAGGCTTGCGAGTTCACGAACTCTTGAGATAGTTGTGAATGTCAATCCTTGATGATCAATGTTGTTGATGTTGATTGTTGCTCGTTGGAGTGTGAGCCCCTATGATTTATGTATAGTTGTTCTTCTTCTGGATTTGACCATGTTGATCCCCTAAGTTTCTCTGCTAAGGATAATGCTACTGGCATTGCTAAAGATAACAACATACGTTTATTATGTGAACACACCATTTCATTCGTTGAAAATAGAATTATGGAGGATGAGCAATGAGATTTCTCTTCAGTTGTGAGTGAGTAGCTTGATCGTGACATTAGAGGTTGCCAATTTGCAATTGTAGGCTCCACATTTCATAAATTTGAGAGAAGGATAGGTAAACTAATTTGTGCTGGATCGTCTCCAATTTGATGAAATATTTTGTTCAAAGTTATAACTGTTGTGAAAGAACACCACAATATTCTCCCATAAGAAGTTGAAGCATACATAGGGATATCTTTGACTGGTGGTAGCTGCCCTAAGTCATCAAATAACATGATTGACCATCCTCCAAATGGGATATGATTTTGGCTTGGGAATGCTTCATGCAATTTGCTGTCAATTTACTGTAGTAGCTTTGGGCCAATGAAACTCATTTCATCTATTAGAATGTATCGAATGAAGTACATGCTCTCTTGGAGTGTTGCTAGCGTTTGTCCTTGTAAGGGGGTCATTTCTTTTATTGGTATTCTCAAGGTAGAATGAATTGTTGGTGCTTGTATGTTGAATGTTGCGATACCTGTTGGTGCAAGAAGTAGTAGTGGTGATTGGCCAATTGGTGTTGTGATCATCAATGCAATCTTGATGCTTTCCATTTCTAGTTGTTCCTTGAACAATTATCTTAAGTGGCGGCTGCAAACTACTGGCTTGTAGGTGTGAAACAACTATATCATATGCTTTTTTTTGCTCAATAGACAGGTGAAGTTGGGTGTTTTGATTGAGATCATAGGGAGCTTGAAATGTTGACCAATTTGAGTCTATGAAAGTAGTAGCTATTATTTCTTCTTGCAGATTTACATGATCCTCTCCCCAATCATGGTTGAGGTCAATTCCACATCAACCAAGCATGTCAATTTCATCAATATGCATAGGGAGGCCTGAATATAGACTTGATAAGATTTTCCATTCATCAGGTATATCTTCTTGCATGCGGTCCTCCTAAATAGGCGGACTTCCAGTATTAGTTTCTTCATCTGGTTGCAGAGGTGTGCGTCGCACATGCCATAGTTGGTAGTAGCAAGAGAAAGTTGCCCATTTTTCCATGCTTTAAAGGTCCTCTTTTGAGTGACTTGAATAAGTGAGAATTTTTCTAAATGTGTAGGTCATGCCATATAAGCATCTATATAACTTGGGGATGTGGTTGTGGATGTGGGTGAGCTTGAAAGACGTTGAAAGTTTTTTCGGTTTATATTTAAAGAAACAAATGTCCTGCTACATATGGAGAGTAGTACTTTTAACAGAAGGTGGCAAGTCTCTTGAGCACTAATGTCTCACAAAATTATAATATTATTTTAAAAATGGATACTTGCTTACAAGAAAAATCTTTCTCAATCCCAACTGGCCAATGAGGAAAAAAAGAATGTAATTTGTTAATTCAATATCCATCAAGTAGTAAAACTTTTATTTATTTATTTATTTTTTGTAATTTGTTAATTCAATACCCATCAAGTAGTAAAACTTTTATTTATTTATTTATTTTTTGGTAAAATAATCTCACAAAATTATAATATTATTTTAAAAATGGATACTCTGCTTTGCTTACAAATTTTTTTTTTCTTAATCCTAACTCAATGAGGAAAAAAGACTATGCTTTTCTTACAAATAAAATCTTTCTAAATCCGAACTGGCCAATGAGGAAAAAAGAATGTTGAGTGATGAGGTAAATATGATTAATTTAAATTTGTGAATTCAATATCGATGGTCATGACAAGTTCAATCGTCTTAGAAGATGTAAACCATAGATCTTCAGAGTTAACTCAATTACTTCAAATAGGGTATGCCTTTGGCATAATAAAATAAAATAAAACAATTTAAAAATAGATTTTTTTAAAAAAAATTTAAAGAAAATTGTGGTTCTCGAATTTGTTTCTATAATACCAAAATTTTAATACCAAACATAATACTAATAATTGAAAGTAGTAATAATGGAGGCTATTATGGCAGAAGGAAAGATTGTGACATTCTTTAGAACAAAAAGATTAGTCTTCCTTTGATGTTATTAATAAACTGTCAAAAATTATAATAGGTACTATATTATATGATATTATAATTAATGTGATATATATAATTTTAGACTTTTTATTATAAAAATATAAATTCATAATATTTTAATATAAATTTTTAGAATATTTTCTATTTTCATAGAAACTTAATTGAATTTTGTAAATATATTTAATAAGATTGTCTTAAAAATGAATTCAAAAATTTGTTTTCTCATTTATTATTAGTAATTTAGTAATTATTAACATATTATCATTGAAAATGTAGTATAAATGATTGTATAATATTTATTATAAATATATATTAATTTAGAATTTTTTAAAATAGAATATAATTGTTAACAAGATTTTTAATATGAATTTAGAAACTTATGTAATAAATTTAAGATTTTTGCATATATTACTAATTTATTATTTGTTTTTTAATTTTTTAATTTTTTTAATTTATGTAAGATACCATATATGCTATGAATAATAAAAAAAAAAGATTTTCAGTTTTTTGAAATTTTTTTTTTTTTTTTTTCCCAACTTTTTATACAAAGATTTTCATTTCTTTCTAAGAAACAGGTGCAGGCATTTTTACACAGAATTTCTATACCAGTTCAAGGCAAGGTGTTATGTAGTTGCAAAACGTTTGTAGCAACAATGAGGATGTATCACTTGATCAGTGCCTTCTTTGTCCTCTTCATATGTGTTTCAGGTATCCATTTTATAAATCAATTTGCAGTTTCAAGTTCATATTAACATTGTTAGAGAACAATTGTATATCTAGGAACGCATATTAACTCTGGAATATATGCAGGGTTGTTAGCAATGGAAGATTCACGATCGAATCTGACGAATGACAGTGTGAATTCAAGCTATAAAAACTCTCGGCTGCTGGGTGTGGGTAAGTTGAATCTTTGGAACGCCTTATTAACAATTTCATTTTTAGGAATTTGATGAGTATGATTTATATATTTGCAGATCATATTCCAGAGAGAATAGGGCAAGGTTGTGCAAAAGAAGACATAGTAGTGAATCAGAGCCCAGAATCCACCATGCCAAATGGAATTCCATCATACAGTGTACAAATCGAGAATTTGTGCAGCACAGGCTGCTCGATAGCACAAATACACCTCACCTGCGGATGGTTCAGCTCTGCAGTAGAGATAAATCCAAAATTATTCAAGCGTTTGAAGTACAACTACTGTCTTGTCAACAATGGGAATCCAATAATTGCAGGAGGCTCTGTATCCTTCGTTTATGCACAAAATTTTAAATATCCCATGACAGTCTCTTCTGTGAAATGTCTCCCATGACTTGCAAGCTTTTACTATGATAATGCTACTGCTCCTGACTGCTTATTTACTGCCTTATAGAATAGAAATATTTAAGGTTTCTGCAATGGAGATTTAAAAATATCTGTTCTATCTTCTTTTATCATAAGTTTTATGTTTTAGTTTCTGCAATGGAGATTAGATTAGATGAGATGATAAGCCTTTGCTTTGCTTTTTGGTTTCATGCAATATAAATTATAATTAGCATGTTGATCTGTTTGTTCAAAAAACAGTTCATGCTTTGTTTTCTTTGTAGATTGTTTTTAAGATATTATCATTATTTATGTGCTTCTCTAAATAACATAATGTTAATAAATATCTTAACTAGGTTGTTCAATGACTAGAAATATCATGAAATCAATTAAGATATATATTATTTAGTTATTTTATATCAAATACAAATGTGTCATTTTGATTTTTCTCAAATGATTTTCATTTAATTACTATTGATTATTATAACGACTTTAATAAATGTCTTTAAATAGTATCACATAGCATAAAATAAATCCATTGTTTAGATAAATTATCTCCATGCATTAACCAAGAATGTATGAGTCTAAAAATATAGATGTTGAGAAAGAAGATGGATTTTTTAACAATGAATCTAAGGTAGCAGATGTTATAGATGATCATATATATGATGGAACATCTTAGAAGTAGGCCCCCCTTTGATCCAAGGTGGAACAACTAAGATATGAAGAGGATTGTGGACTTAAGGGTTCTAAGTTGAGTTACATAAAAGTAGATAAGAAAGATTATAGCCAAGATCACAAATCTCTTAAGTAAAATAGGAGGTAAGATTATAGAATTTCCTTCTAGAAGTCACATAGTCTAAAATAAAATTGGGAATATTTGATTTGAACCCTCAAAGAAATCCTTTAACATTTCTCATGTATTTTTTTTGTTATACTAGACTATCTATGGACTTACAAGAAAATTATTTATACAAATAACTATATTTTAGTTAATTATATTCTAAACCTCTTATTTGAGAGGATTTAGAATGAGAAGTAAAATAGAACATTAGAGATCTTATTTGAATAAAATGATTAGGAACTTTACGAGTGTAAAATTAGTAGACCCTAGTAGAAACAAAAATATATTTTAAACCTTCTCCTATTGAAATTTTAAGAGTGAAAGATAAAAAAAATGCATAATGCTACTTTTGAGATCCATATTGCTGCAAATTTATTGAAATAAAAACAATATTCTTTGGTTTTAGAGGAGTAATGAAAAAATACATAATATTTAGTTGATCTCGCTTTTGAAATGGGCTGTCAGGATAAGTTGAAGATAGGATTATAGATGTAGAAAAGAGTGATCCTATACTCATTGAAAAATTAAGAATTATTGGTAGACATTATTCATCTTAACAATGAATCTAGATTTGGAGGGTAGTGACCGAATTGAAGGGTTTTTTTCTCTCATACAATTAAGATTAGATCGTTCTCTTATAACATCTAACTATCTTTCTTTTAATTTTTTTCTCTTTATGCACTTTAACTATAATAGGTGAATATTACTCTCCTTTTATTATGTATACTAAGAAGATGGGTAAAAAGAAAATATTTTCAATTTATATTTGACAAAATGTGCACCTAAAGTCTTAAATTGTATAAAGAAGATATAGATTGGTGGTGCAAAAGTATTGATGGATAAAATATGTTTAAAGTTACTAGAAATGTAAATACTATCCACTAATATACAAGATGGAAAAATAACATATTCAAAAATATATTACAAATAAAATTTAGAATTAAATTTAAAAATATATGATGAATGGTAAATTTAAAGGTTTAAGTATACTTCAATATCTATTGTTTTAAGGAAGAGATTTATTGTGTGATATTCATCAGTTCAAACATTCAAGTTATTATTTGTAAACATTTGTAGGACAGTGGGTCCTCTCGGGGTTGTAGCCCTCTCTTGTAACTGAGAAATGAGCTCTAGGAAGTGTGCTTGAATGCATGTGCATTCCCCTTTATAATATTAATATACTCTTGATCATAGTATTTTAATATTGTGGATCTCAATCCCATCATGGTTTTTCCCTTTCTGGGTTTCCACGTAAAAAATTTGGTGTTATGGATTTGTGCTTGTTTGCATTGAGTTTTTGTACTTTACTTTTATTCATTTGCATCGAGTGGTTTAAGAATTAGTTCAAGAAAGTGAAAAATTACAGAACACTGATTCACCCCCCCTCTTAGTGTTTATTGATTCTAACAATTGGTATTAGAGCCTAGTTCCTCAGAGGAAGCCTAGTAACTTAAGGAAGATTCAGGATAGTGAATCAATGGAGTTCAGTTTACACAAGCAAACCACTGTAGCACTTGAAGATCTAGATACAACAAGAACATAACCAAATTGCTTGAGAATAAATATGAGTGATGTTGAAGACTTCATTGAGTCATTGAAGGAAAAGGTGAACACATCCAGAGAAAAGAGAAAGGAGCTTATGGAAAAACTCAAGGAGAAAGAAGACCAAAGTATTGATAACCAAGACCTAAAGGACAAGACAGATGAATGTGAAAAACTTGCTAGAGATAATGCAGTCTTGAAGAATGAAATACACCATGCCAAATGGAATTCCATCATACAGTGTACAAATCGGAATTTGTGCAACATAGGTTGCTCGATAGCACAAGTACACCTCACCTATGCATGGTTCACCTCTGCAATAGAGATAAATACAAAATTATTCAAGCATTTGAAGTACAACTATAGCGTTTGAAGTACAACTACTGTCTTGTGAACAATGGGAATACAATAATTGCAGGAAGCTATGTATCCTTCGTTTATGCACAAAAATTTACATATCCCATGACAGTCTCTTCTATGAAATGTCTCCCATGGATTGCAAGCTTTTACTATGATACTCGTCAACCTTCAATATTAACTTAAAGTATAGAGACTAGATATATTGATATATTTAACATTTTTGCAATGGAGATTTATAATTATTTTCTCCATCTTCTTTTATCATAAGTTTTTTTGTTTTAGTTTCTACAATGAAGATTAGATTAGATTAGATGATAAGCCTTTGATTTAGTTTTTTTTTTTCATGCAATATAAAGTATAATTAGCATGTTGATCTGTTTGTTCAAAAAATAGTTCATGAGTTGTTTTTTTTAAGATTGTTTTAAAGTGTTTTTTATTTTATTTTCCTAATTATCTTCTTTTATGAAATTGATTTTAAAAATAGTCCATGCATTGCTTTCTTTGTATATTGTCTTCTAAGTTTTTTTTTAATCATCTTGCTTCTAAAAACAAGAAATGCCTTGTTTTCTTTGTAGATTATTTTTTAAGTATTTTTTTAAACATCAAGAAAAAATCATCAAATTTTGATTAAATATTTGAAATTATTTTTTACTTTCTTATATTTGAAAGAAATCATACTTCTCTTTTTAAAATTTATTTTCAATAGATAGTTTTTTCTTGGTTCTTATGCTCGGGAGATTTTTTTTTCTTGGTTCTTATGCATTTTGGGGTTGCGATATTTTTGTCTGATTACAATTAAATATAAGTTTTTAAAAATAAGTTGCTTTTATATCTAAATTATTATGATAATTATGTCTAATTGCTACTCACATAATGCATTGAAGAGTGTTTGTGAAAAATAAGTTTCTTTTATATCTATTATTATGATAATTATGTCGAAAGGCTACTCATATAATGCATTGAAGAATGTTTGTAACTAAAAAAACTATACATGATTCAAACTGAGGTCTGTTGCATTTTTTATAGAATAAATTAAAAGAAACTAATTTTTTTTCTATAAAACAAGATCTCATTATAATAAAATAAATCAATCACAAAAAAGTTGTAGCAACCAATCACACCATGCTTACAAATCCTAACAAATTTTTTAAATCACTTTCAGTTACCTTGGTTTGTCATAGTAGTACACATAATTTATCTATATTTCATTCTAAGGAAATGAGGAGAATGAAATAGAAAATAATAGAGATTGATAGCACCAATACAAAAAAGTCCATATCAAGGCCACAACTTCAAAATGTTTTAGTTAAGTCAAATGACTTGAATGATGCTAAGTCTTAAGACTTTGTCATGAGCCCACTTCTTTCTACTAAATCAGTGCAACAAACAGGTTCAATAGCTAAAACTAATAGGCTCTCATTCTCATTGGATACAATGTGCTGACATCACAACTTTTGAAGAAACTGTCTAAAAGTATCATGCTAATTTTCATAATATTGTTGTATTTAGTAAATTCTTCAAAGAGTTGTTTCATGATGAACACTTACAGCAAGGAAAATACAAGAAATGTAATGCAACATTGTTTATAGTATTGCGTAATAATAAATTCTTCACTTGTTAGTAAACAATTGAATTTTTTTTTCCAATATCATTTGTTTTGCCTAATTTTTAATTTTGTTAATGATTTATATTGTGATGAATAATTTGATCAAAGTCCGACTATTTTTTTACTATCTATTCAAAATTATCCCAATAAAATTAAATTAAATAATATCTATAGTTTTAAGTAATAAACAATTATCTATGAATCAATACATAATTCAAATTTTGTTTGAAAATCTACTATTTTCTATAATGTCTAAATTATTTAATACATACACCTAACAAGTTAAGTATTAGTTTTCTCTATATACAATCAATACTTTTTTACTCAAAGTCAATTCTTATTAATTAATACATTTCAAAAATTTAAATATTTTTCCTCACATATAAGTTGAAGGACCTTGAAATATGAGATGAGTAATTCTCTCATATTCTCAATAATAGGGGCTGCTTGAGTGTTAAGAAGAGAATCTCGATTAAGAAAGTCCTAAAATTCTAGGTCAAGTTCTCTAGAGAATAGACTTGCTTAAAGCGGGGGCCTGATATCACATCATGATATATAAGAGGAGGAGATTCAATGGGAGAGTTTGATACAAAATTTAAAAATATAGGAACATTATTGGGAAAATTAGGATTGTTTTAAAATATTGGTCCTAGTCTAAGAGGACTATGAGTACGCCTAGTTTTAGAGATATTTAAGTTCCACAAAATCCTTATAATTACGTTCCTAGAAGTGGTAGACTATGTTGTGAATCTCATGAGATACTCACACAATACACTATCCAAAAAACACAAGGAAAAAGAGAAGAAAAATTTACAAAAAGTTTCTACTAATAGATCTATCTGATTTTGCACAAATTTTTACCCTTGGAAGTGTTCACATTGGGTTCAACAAAATGAAGAGTGTGACAATTTAACTACAATAAAAGTATATCTATCCTCTAAGGGCTCAACTTCCTACAATGGACTTAGATAAACCAAAGGTAATCTCAACCTTCGAGTTTATCTTATTAATTATGAAGTTAAAGTTTACTTTAGGAAGTGTTATACATCTTTGTTTATGTTATGAATGCATAATATAAATAAATTGTGGGGACTTCAAAAATAGAAAGTGTAGTTAACATAGACATTCCAAATAGTTTAGCTATCTCTTTATCCATAATGTTTATCCAATGCAAAATGTTGGCAATCTCATATAGGTAGAAAATAGACTATCATGAGAAAATGATAGTACAATCTTACATAGATTCTAAGGAAAGTAATTTGTAGAATGAGATGCAATAACAAATAATGATAGTATTATTAATTTAAAATAAATGGAATAATGAAAAATAAAAGGAGGAGATATTGCCCAAGATGGCTAGAAAGTTGGAAGAGCTTCCATGGGACAGTCACCCCTGAAGAATTGGACACATAAGTGCAAGGAGAAATTTTGGGGTGGTTGTATAGGGCCATTCCAATAGTCAAACCCCTGTTTTAGTGTTTCTGCCTCCATGAATAATCAAGATAAAGAGACAAAAGAGATATAAAGATACAAATGAAATGACTATATACTATCAAATTAAAGATAATGCAATATGTTCAAAGAGAGTTTCAAAGACACTTTTACCAATCTTTTGGTAAAGGAAGAAAAACTATCTAAAAGACAAATTTGCCGCACAGGAAAGGAAAAGAAATCTCCAAAGCTTCAATCAATGGCATCAATGTGATAAATAAAGATTTAGTATGCTACCATGTAAGAGAAAAGAGAAAGAGTGTTGTAGAGTTTTCTAAAAATTAGAGAGATTGTGAGTTGTTGTTGACGATATCACTTTTTAGAGCTAAAATGAGAGTTTAAACTTTGATGTAGGAGGTTGAAATCCATTTTTGATGTTTGTGCAGATTGAAGAGCCATTATATTACCAAAACATGGGGTGTGTAACATTCCAATGGTCAATGCAGTTGTACATTCTTCTAGGATGTAGGTGCATCATATAGACATCTACATGTGGTGCATTCATTTGTGAGAAATCAAACAATTTAGGCTTCAGGTCATAACTTCTGTCCGAATCGTATCATCTTTTTCACTCGTTCATAATATTTTAGCCTCAGGAGCCTTCCAAGGTGCACCATACAAGAAACCCCAAAAGAGTTGCATTTAGGGTTATTACAAGAAATCCTAAAGGACAACGCGGCGAGGAAGAGATTTAGGCAACTCAGAAAACATCGGCCCTATGGATTCCATGGAGGTAAAATAAATATGAACATTTCTTTTTAAATTTGGTGGGCACACATGAAAGTATTAACACTATTTTTGGGTGAGATTTGCAGGCAAAATCTGATGGACAACTTGAGGAAACAGACCCTGTGATGGCCGGCATTTGCATTTCATGGACGGCTTTTTGCGTATGTCTTGGATTCCGTAGCATAATCACCACCATCAAAGCTAATGGCCTTTTTTTCAATCTATTTGTAGTGGGTGCTATTGTTGCATCTTTTATTGTGGCATTAGTACTTGTGATTACTAGGACTCGGGGAGCGGATCGTACCTTTTTCCGTTTCTTTTTCAATTCAGCGATATTTTGCTTGTCGGCTTTACTTGCAGTTTTTTACACTGTGCAGCCATCATCGTATATTATCAGTTTGAAATATGGTCTCGCTGACTTGGAGGCCTGTAGAGTACTCAGAATTTGTCAAGACTCTATGAAAACAGCTTTTTCTGTGAACAGGATGAAAAACATTTTAACCCATTCTGTTTTACAGTAGATAATGGATTCCCTTTTTCAGTAGATATATAGGGCAAGGCAGAAATGGCACTAATGGGTTTTGGTTAGTTTTTATCATGTCAATGTGCTTAGTATCAGGACGAGGCAATATCGCTTTATGTTTATAATACATATACTTAGCTTTTCCTGTTTTTATGGGATAGACTTTGTTACTTGTAATCAGATATTTGAGTGACAGTAAAATCAATTTGATATTTCAATATAGACAAGTGAATGAGCTTTATTTTAAAACAAATTTGTACAAGTAGATAAATGTATTTTAGCTCTCTGAATCTGTACTTCATTACTCTTCGTGGTATATTTGTATATTAACCAATGTATTGGTGTATTTTAAAAACTGGATAGCCATTGCCTTCCTTGTAATAGAAAAATAATTCAACTTATTTATGATGTAATTAATGTCATGTATTTCTGTTGATTAGTTTTTGTACTAATACTTTAACTGAGATGATTGATAGTTGAATTGGTTTAAGCAGACTAACATTTCTCATAAAAAATTCTTCCTTTTACATTAGTACTGGTTACTATTAAGCATGACGTGGAAGAGAGATTATTTAGAATTTCTCTTTGTAAAGTAATGTCTCACGTTGCACTTGTTTATCTTCCATTTTATTATTTTTAAGAGTTAATTTTGTTTGTTGTTTTAACTCTAAGAATAGTTTAGGTTTTTTTTAGCTCCCTTTTTTAATTTAAAGATAAAATTTATCACATTTTCTTGTTTTATACAAGACTAATATAAACATGTACATTCACATGTTCTATATTCTTTTTTTTCATTTATCTACTATACACATTATGGTCCCTAATCATGTCATCCACACATTTTCTAGACTATTTGTATGATTATATGCTTATGTGAGAATATAATTTAGGTTGAACACATCATGAGCTTTTCTTATTAGCATAAGTCATCACCTCATACTATCTATGACCCATGACATAATCTTAGTGTGCTAGCATATGACCATAATATTTTAATAACTTATTCAAATAAAGTCACCAGTTTGAAGATTTAAGAATGAAAGGTTTGAATTTGAATTGAAATTAATAGGAAATATTGCTTGATCAAGAGTCTATATTTAAAGGCAAAAACAAAGCATATGGACATATTGAGTTATTTATAGTTATAGAGGAAATTGACAATGCTAAATTGAAGTTAATTTGCATTATTTTGGGCCCATCATTATGTGCTTGACATGCCCACTTAACTTAATTTCAAATTCTATGGAAGATTTATTTAAAGTTCTTTATACATATGAGATTTTGAAGATTTATTTTAAAGTTCTTTATTGTTTATTTATAAGATTCAAAAGTTGTCACACTTAGTAGTAATATACAAAGTCACTTAGTTGTGACTTTGTATATTACTACTAATGCCGCAATATTATTATTATTATTATTATTATTATTATTATTATGTTTGATTAGATTGACCCCAGACCTTCCCCATTTTTATGGAAGGCCAAGAGTCACAACTTAGGATTCATTTTAGATGTCCCTATTGGGAGTTGAACTTGGGTCTCCACAGGAGTCACAACTTAGGATTCATTTTAGATGTCCCTATTGGGAGTTGAACTTGGGTCTTCACAATGAGAACCCAGTGTTTTAACCAGTTAAGCTCAACCCCTTGGACAATATTATACATTATATTATTCTATTTATAGAGTATAAAATTATTGGTTATTGCCAACAAGGACCATTACTATAGCATAATTTTGATCTAATTAGTTTTGATTGATATGCCAAAGAGAAATCAAAATTTTAAAACCTTTGTATGGTAATAACCATTGGTAATGAAAGTATGTTGATATTTTCTCTATCATAGATATTTATAGACAACCTATGACATATACTTGTAAATTTTGTTTTTAGTTCTACGTATACAGTTAGTTTAAGTTTCACTAAGCTTCCTCTCTTAATTTAAACATAAAATTTATATCACACATTTTGGTATTTTGTATTGTCTTATAAAACACAAATTAAAACACTATCATTCACATGTTTCAAAATATTATTTTTCTTTATAAAAATATACACATTATGGTCACTAATCATGTTTAGGTGAGAATATAATTTTGGTTGAACACATCATGTGATATTTTTTATTAGCATAAGCCATCACATGGTATTAACCATGTCAGAACTCAAATGTATTAGCATATAAATGTTGGCAAGATACATTGTACCAGTTGAGTTAAGTGCTTAAGGAAAGTTTTTGGGTTGTCATTGATGGCAACTCTGATCAGAAATCACATTCAGTATAGCAGAATTGTTCTACCAAAAGTTTGGTATCTATTTTTCTTAAGTCTAGAAGGTGTAATACAGAGAATGGGTACATTGAGCAAAACTCAATTTTGGTTGCATAGTTTTGGTTGCAATGGAAGATATAGTTGATTGGATGTTTGAGATAGTTTAATTTGCAATTCTTAGTCTTTGGTGTTGATTCTTGTGCCAAATTGAAGATCTGGTATTTGGTATTGTAGGAAGATAGAGTTATTTTAGTTATTTTGATGAAGTGTGTTATGCAAAATCTTCAGAATGATTTCGGTGATTGGTTTTGAGTTTGAGGTGGTCGAGCCGACATGTGTGAAGCATATTAACAATTTTTTAAAGTTTGTATATGGATTTGTGATCGGATTGAGCTGACTTATTATTTTTGATAAAGATAAATGGGTTTTACATGGACCCGAAACCAAAAGTTTTACAAAATTCGGCCATCAGCCAAACAAACAAAAACCAACAACAAAATAGGGGAGCACCCCAGAACAAACACGAAATCAAAAGAGACACAGACAACAAAACAAAAGCACTCAAATAAGAGAGTGCACTAGCTCCTTGTTCTTCTAGATGGTAATCTTTTTTATTTCCTCTAATTCTTCCATAATGAATCTGGAGGTGCCCTTATTTCTGCTCCTGCTTCTAGTCTTGGAACTAGGGCTTGTCGTTTTGTTGCCGCCAGCATCAATGTCTTCCCCTCCAAGATCTTTCTCAGGATCACTGTGAATGGATCAGTACTCCGCAACCATGACATTGATCTTTTTGAACCCCTCCATACTATTATTCATGGCCTCCTTGCTTATGTCGATTAGGTTCTTGAGGTTTTTCTTTATCTCTGCCATAGACTGTTCCACCTTTTCAATTCTTTGTTCATGGTTGCATTTCATAACCTTGACATCTTGGGAGAGGTTCTGGGTCATAATCATGAGCTTCTTAGATTTTGTAGGCTCTGGTGAAGCTATGAAGATATCTATTATCTCCTTAACCCCCACTTTGAGGATATCAATTTCTTTCTCTACCCACTTTCAGTATCTCTCCTGGCTTCTGATCGCTACCATCATGAGGTTCATCAGAGTACCATTCCTCTATAACCCACTATCCGCTTATTTATGTCACAACCCTCTTTTATCACTTTTTGATTTAAATACAATTCTATTATATTTTTGGTTAAGCTATTTAAATGATTGAATAAATACCAAAGAATAAAATGAACACACACAAACACACACTTGGAGAATATAATTCAAAAGGCATTATTTTTATTTATTTATTTTCCAGTCCCAATTATGGCACATGTTCTAGGAGGAAATGGAAGCTTCTAGAGGAATCTCCACCACCTTGCATGTAACTCCCCCACTAAGTTTTTAATCAATTTGCATGAGTCCAATATTGGAAAAGAATCTCTTTTTTAATTAAATTCTCTAGATAGTGGAATGGAGGGATTTTTCTTATAAAATTGTAAGCAAGTTTCAAAGAAGGGAGTCGATTATGTTTTGAAGGAAATTTCCCAAGTTTTAGTAGTAGGATCTTCTTTGGTAGTCTCATTTTTGATGCAGGATTTTTAAGTGGTTGTTTGAAGGATCTCTCTCAAGTTGCAAGGAAGGATCAAAGGATAGCTAGAGGATTCAACATCAAGCTTCAATAAACCGGGTTCTCTCCTTTTGTCATATGAGGAATTTGTATTTATCAAAAAAATATATATAGTTTCTAGATTCTTTAGTTGAATATAGTTTTCTGAAAGAACCATTTTTTTTAATTGCTAGATAGGAAGAAAATCTATTTTGTTTTCTTTAAAGAAATGCAGTGATATAATTCTTTCTCTTTTAAAATATAAATGCAGATTTCCCTTGCATATTTTATTTAATCTATTTAAAAGGTAGAAAATCAGATTTTTGCTTTTATGCTTTCTCTTGAAAACTAGAGATGATATTGAATATAAAAATAAATAAATCTGTCTCTCTCTCTGTGAATGAATAAATAAATCTCTTCTTCTTATTTAGGAATAAAATGCAGCTCTACTATTTATTTTATTTAGAAAATATGCATATGATCTTTCTTTTTGCTTTTCCAAAGATTTTAGATCTATTTGAAAATCATATTTCCCCTTATTTAAAATTCTTTTTCCGAGATTAAAAATCTTCCCTGTGTGATTAAATGATATGAATCTTAATATTTATTCCCTCAAATTCATTTCTCTGGCTCTTCGAATGAAAATCTGAAAGAAAATCTCCCTGTGAATATTAGTTGAAATTTAAAGAATATATTTCCCTGTGAATAATCCTCTGTGCTATTCATCCCTGTAAATAAATCTTTATTCTCATTTGATTACTCAATTATTATTATTTTTACATATATATCTAGATATATATTCTCTCTGTGAATAATAGTTGAAATTTGAAGAATATATTTCCCTGTGAATAAACCTCTGTGTTATTCATCCCTGTGAATGCTAGAAATAAATTATTTCCCTGTGAATGCTGGAAATAAATTCTTTCCCTATGAATGCTGGAAATAAATTATTTCCTTGTGAATGCTAGAAATAAATTCTTTCCCTGTGAATGCTGGAAATAAATTCTTTCCTTGTGAATGCTGGAAATAAATCTCTCTTTGTGAATATTAGTTGAAAAATAGAATATAATTCCCTTTGTGTGAATATTAAATCTTCTTGAAAAGTTTTGTATTTCTCATCATAAACCTGTTATCTATGTATCGCTAGAGAAAATTATTTCTCTGTTCATTTCAAACTATTCTCTATTGTAATTTCGTCCCTATGATTAAATTATTATTTTCACTCTTACATTAGTATTTTTCTTATACACATATCTATTTATATACTCTTCTTTTATGCAATTTATTAATCTGGGAATGTAACCATATATATATATATATATATATATATATATATATATATATATATATATACATATATATATATATATATACATATATATATATATATATATACATATATATATATATATATATATATATATATATATATATATATATATATATATATTTCCATTTAAGAATTGTTACATTCTTTTCTTAGAATAAATTTTTAAGTTATTAAATTTAACTTAGAAAAATTTATAAATATCAAGGATTAATGTGTAGTATATTCATAATTAATTTATCTTAAGTAAACTTTATATTTGTATATTATATAATTAAAGTTGTTCAATTCATTTAAGATCCATTGGGGCACCTAGTTAGCTTTTTGGCAATTAATTCATATTAATATGATTTCAACCAAATGTCTAAGATAATTACTATTTTCGGGTCCAGTGACCCTATAATTGATTATTCTCATGATAGAAACCAACGCATTCCTCAACCTTGCATATTACTTACTCTATCCTTGCTTCATACGAATTACTTAATTGCATTTATTAATGACAAAGTTACATTTTCTTCATCTTCATCCAAATTTCCTAATTGTCATTATTATGCAAGTTATATTTCAAGTTTGAATAATTAATAATTTTAGTAATGGTTTTTTTTATTCCATGTAATTCATCAAGTAGTTATTTCAATTATTAAATTATACACGTTCAATTAGTAATTGTTTTCAAGTATGATGTTTTCATAGCTCTTAGTTAGAAAACTAAATAAAGGAAGATGGAAACCAAAACCTAGTAGCATTCGGTATATACAGTGCCTCTCGGTCATGCTTACGAGTAATGCCATCGTACTGAACTACTGCACTTAATGCCTAATAAAGCTACATCAACGACGTCTATGGCATTGTCCCTATAAATCATCGGGGAGTAATAAGGGACACTTGGAAGTTAAAATCCAAGGGGTGGGTAATCCCTCTTGGACTGATAATCTAATAAGATAATTTTTAAATGATTTTACATCCATTGAGATAAACCATATTAAACCCCTTTAGGGTTGGTTAAGTAAAATGCTTTTATGAAATTGATTTCAATCTTGAAGAGATATTGGTGATTGACAATTTGGTCAAGGGTGACGCTCATGATAGGTGTTAGGATGTAGTTGTTAGGGCACAAACAATAGGCCATCTTGAGCCTTTGTGTAAGTGCTACCATCATGGGTAGTCTGGGACATTGACCCTAGAAAGGGTTGCGTACCCACTAATTAGTTTACACCAAACCACAGAGTAGAAAATAGAACTACATACTTTACGCCTTGATCCCATGCCAAAGCGGGTATGTAGGTAATCTTGGGATGGAGTTGTCCCTTGTACTCAGGCATTTGTGGGAAATATTGAGTAAGAATCCTATTTTGAAAGATAAGATAATTAAAATTGGAAAAAGGTAATTCAATGCATACTCGGAAGGAATCTCGTATGGATTCACTTGACTTCCCAAGGCTTTAAGCCAAATTTCAAGGTGGAATTCAAGCTTGTATTATGTTATTCAATTACTCCTAAGGATGACAACCTCAGTGCACTTCTGTTAGAAGAGTGTAGTACTTAGCGAGTGGCTCAGGACCCGAATGGTCCCGATGAGTCTAAGTCTCTGGCCAGAGCACCTCCTATCCTAATTGGATAGATACCTACCCCGCATGGGTAGATACCTATCCTGATTTGGATAGATGCCTACCTTGTATGGGTAGATGCCTATCCCGTATTGGATAGATCAAATCTTATGTCCCGTATGGAGAAGTGCCTAACCTGTATGGTTAGATGCTCATCCTGGATGGATGAATGCCTAATCCAAATGGATGGATGCCCAAAGTATGCGATTGAATCAAACACAAATAATTAAATTTAACAAAAAAAAAAAAAAGGTCAAATTTTGTTGGGTTAAATAAGGTGGGTTATTACAATTTAGGCATGGTCTCCTATTTTTCCTTCATGATGTTAAGTGGAATGTCCAGTTTAATTTCTTGGTCCGAAGTCTTCAGACCATAGTCCTTAGCCGCAAGCTTCTTCTTTTTAGAAAGAGGCTCGACCTTAGAAATTAGCTTGCTGGTAGATTTATATTTGCTAGCCACCCATCTGGGGGATTCTTACTGCTACACATACCAGGGGTGACCATCATCTCACCTTCTTCCACCGACTTATAATTAGGGTCATCAAAAGGTTTGGCACCCCCACTATCCTTCAATTCCATATCCGAGTCAGAGACTTCCTGGATATTAGTATGTTGGCCTTTCTCAAAGAGAGAGGGGACAATTTCAAGGGTCTTAGCGTACTCCATGATGAGCACAATAAGGCCTTCATGGAGAACAAGATTATTTAGATTCTCCACATGTTTTTCAAGACTATTCTCCAAAAGAGGAGGCCAGATAGAAAGGAATAGAAATAATTTTACCATGCCTAAAGTGGTTCAAAATGGTAAAATGGTAGGAAAAGATACTGGCATATCTTCCATCAAACGTAATATAACTCATGATCAACTCAGCCATGTCCACCCAGGGAGCCATAAGATCTTTCCTTTTGTAGCCAACATCAACCATTTTGTTAACTCTTGAAGACTCCTTATCTTTGTCGAAAAAATTTGCCAAGTCTTCCTCCCCTGTTTTCCTATCTCTATAAAACCTTCTACCATTCATCTCTAGACCAGTAACCGTAGCCACCATGGTTTCATCCAGTTGGTAATCAACACCATAAGCCCTTAGATCCCCTTTCTTCCACCCATTGAAAAAGGTTTCCGTGAGCAGAGGAGAAGGGCCATGGAGTCTTTCTAAGAAGGGGATAATTCCCCCATCAACAATTTCCTGCCACAGCTCCTTGTTTTTTTTCCATTTCTCAAAAGTAGGCGGTTCTTGCTTATTCTTGTCCCCACCTATAATGATCTGGGTTGCCAAAAAATAGGAAATGGGCCACACTAGAGAAGTCTCCAAATAGTAGTGGACTTATTATTACACGTCTCATGTTTTACAACTATTTAAAGGTCGAGATATTAGCGATCTAATCAAGTGGTATAGATATATTAGGCTGATCTATTTGATCATTTTATGCATGTATTTTGATGTGTGAAGAGTGTATGAGCATCTATGTGCAGTTTGACATGTGCTATCCTTGGATTGATGCTTTGGTATAGGACAAAGAAGAGAAGAACATAGCAGTGAGTCATAACAGTGGAAGAAGACTATTTATCCTTAACCAAAACTGTATTTTGGTATTTGTAGATGTTACTCATCAGTTCAAACAATCAATTATCATTTATAATCATTTGTAGGACAGTGATTCCTCAAGGGTTTTTAACCGTCTTCTTTGTAATTAAGCAGTGAGCTCTAGGCAATGTGCCAAAATGAATGTGCATTCCCTTGCCATTATATTATACTCCTGATCATAGTATTATAATATTGTGGGTCTCAATACCACTGTGGTGTTTTCCTTTTTGGGTTTCCACATAAAAATTCTGATGTTATGGTTTTGAGCTTGTTTGTATTTAGTTTCTGCACTTTTCTTTTATTTATTTTCATCTGGTGGTTTAAGAATTAGTTTAAGAAAGTTGTTAATTGCAAAATAGTGATTCACCGCCCCCCCTCTCAACATTCATTGATTCCAACAATTGGTATCATAGCCTAGTTCCTCCGAGGAAGCCTAACAACTTGAGTAAGATCTGAAATAGTGAATCAATAGACTCTGGTTTACATAAACAATTTATTGTGGCACTTGAAGACCTAGATGCATCAAGGAATGAAGCAAGTAGCCTAAGAATAAATCTAAGTGAATCTGAAAATTTCATTGAATCATTAAAATAACAAGTGAACACATCCATAAAAAAGAGAAAGGAGCTGATGGACAAACTCAAGGAGAAAGAAGAGCAAAGAATTGATAATCAAGTCCTAAAAGACAAGACAAATGAATGTGAAAAACTTGCTAGAGATAATGCAGTCTTGAAGAATGAAATGCAATCAATTGCAATGAAGGTAACAAAGGAGATTGAAGACAGGAAGTAGAATGAAGAGATTATGACTCAATCATTGAAGGATAGATCTAATGAATGTTGCAGACTTCATGAAAATCACCTATTGAATCTTGAATTGACTCAATTCAAGAATGATGAGCAAGAGATTGAAAGGTAGATGATAATTCTGAAAGATGAACTTACCACTGCTAATGAGTAAAAATAAAAATTCAAAGCTAGCTCAGCTAAGTTGGATGAGATGCTACAAAGTTAGAAGAATAAAGGTGACATGGGAGGACATGGTCTTGAGAAAGTAGAAAGCTCCGGATCTAGTCAAAGCAATGCTAAACCTCATCATCAGAAGAACAAGAGATCTTCGGTAAGGCAAACTAATGTTTATAAATTCAATGGTAAATGCTTTGTTTGCAATAAATTTGGTCATATGGCAAGTCAACCCAGAAATAGGGTAAATCAGAATAATTCATCATTCTCCAGATAATATTTCAATTGCAACAAGTATGGCCATAAGTCAATTGAATGTAAAAGTATGGTAAATAGGAGAAATGTGAGATGCTATGCCCGTGGAAGATTTGGACACATTGCTAACCAATGTAGATGAATGGGAAATTAAGGAAATTTAAGGCCTAATTATAGAAATGACATTATTTGCTATGCTTGCAACAAATCTGGTCACATTGCAAACTTTTGTAGAAGTAAGAATATGAGCAAGAATACTCTGACAACCAAGAACAAGTCAGATGGTAAGGGAAAAGAAAAGGTTGAGGAAATAAAAGAGTGGCACAAGAGGATGTGGGTAAACAAGGATGATTCACATGCAGTAAATGGGTCCACACCTGATTCCGGTGTTGGAACCTCATCTGGTAACTTAGGCATTTGGTCTTAGGGAAAATCTTTTCATGCAGATCCTTAAAACCCCCTTTCTGAGATCTATAACTAGCTATGGAAGGTTGTAGATGATTCTGAATGGTTGTGTAATTGATCTTGAAAGATCTCCGAAAGACTTCATGCCAATCTGAAATTCTAGTGAAGTATTCTTAAGAAATAGGGCATCCAAAAAACTTTAAGATTAAGCAATTATTACAACTTAAAGTTACATATTCGAAGGATAAAAATGCATTTTAACATTCATTTATCACATTGGATTCGAAGCTGTAATACCCTAAAAATGGTCATCTAAACCATTAGCCCCTAATCTCGGCAACGTCACCAAGGTCCTAACCAAAGGCAATTAAAATAAATCTTGCGCACACAACTAATTTATAAAATCATCAATGTCACATGGAAAATTAATCAACCGATATTAATTAAATATTTATTTAATTAATTAAATCATTCCAAGTAAATCATTTTTAAATAATTATCCTATTTATTTTATTGAATATCCTAGCATATTTAATTAAATAAATCAATTTGCCATTAAATCATCAAAAAGAGGAATTAATTTGAAAAAAGAATTAAAATTTGAGAAAAGAAATCAATTGGAGATAATCTTGAAAAACAAATTAAAAATTGATAAATAATCTCAAAGAAAGCAAATAAAATAATTAAATATTATAATTGAATGAAATAGAAAATAAATCAGTTTTTTTCTGATTTTATCTTAATTTTAATTCAATTTCCTTTAAAACTGAGAAAATCATCCAATCACATCAATTCACCTAGATTGTGGTTCCTCTTGGAAAATGTTGACCGCTCATCATCATTTGATCTCAGCCATTGGTTTCTTTTTGAATTTTCTATAAATTTAGGCTCTCATCTTTCATTTAAGTATCCTGGAGAATATATTGTTATTAGGTTGTTTTTTCTCTAGGTTCATTGAAAATTTGCATTGAGATATTGCATATTAGTTATTTCATATTCATTAAATCATTTAGCTTAAATATTCATATATTTCTTAAATCATGTTAGATTAATCTTGCATATATTGCTTAAATATTGCATTCATTTAGCTCATATTCATGCTCATATAGATTTAAAAATCCTTTGTTTAGGTGTTGTCTAGTCATTGGATAGCTTAGCAATCTGAGAGCAATCTAAACTCGCATCTACTAGAAGGAAATGGGTCACTTTGTAATGGTTTATTATTCATTGATTATTGCTTTACTAACCATGCATCTAATGACTTAATTGAAGTGTTGTGTATTTCAAATACAAATACAGGTTCACTTTTGACACACACATTTTTGGCTCCCATCGTGGGGTAGGAATTCAATACTTTGGCCTCAAAATCATTTTTTTATTACCTTGTAGGTTTAGTCCATACAATCTCCGTGAAATATCGTACGAGTGGTATTACTACATCATACAACATTTTGTCAAAGTCTATGTTTTATCGTACGAACCAATAAATGGACTCATACGAACTAGTAAATGGACTCGTACAAAATTCTGTTCTGAATATCTAGTTTTGTCTTCTGTCGTTTCATGCTCAGTTCTAACTCGTACGATAAAAGGATTTTGTCATTTATTCTGTAAAGATTGTTGTACGATGTTGTATTTTGTTGGGTTAAAACAAGTTTCATTCTTCAGGTTTTCTGTTCAATTTTGATTACACTAAAACTAACCCTAGATTGTCTTCTGTCTGCCTGAGATTTTCACAGCCTAACTAGTTTCTTGCAGGACACTTGTCAAATAATTTATCAATCAAACATACACCTGTCAAAGAATAAAAACAACATGACTACTGATGTGTTGTTTTTGTAGGTTGCCTAAAGAGAATCAACAAAACATCGTGTATTCCTTAAATTGATTTTTAGGCACCTAACTTGCTATCTAGTTAAAGAACAAATTTGTATTTTGTGTTTTAAGAGAATTCTGAGAGGTAGGAGAGTATTCTCTTGTCTGTATAGACAATCAGAAATCCTGACCCTTGAAGCATTTTCTTTAAGTTTGAGATTTGCATATCTTTAGCGGGCCTACCCTCCCAAGGAGATAATAACTCTATGCCAAGTACTCAAACCCACTATAAAACAAACGTGATTTGATGAAAATCAAGTCAACGATAGTGCTCGAGAATAGCTCTCCTCTGTACCTTTGGGTATATTAAACCTTGGTTTTCAAGGCTGGGAGACCTCTTAATTGAGTTTATACCTCAACACGCTAAACGGACCCCTTACTAGTTCCAATTCAAATTAGAAGCTACCTGGTTCACTTTCGAAAGGTTGATAATATTCATGAAATAGAGATAGTAACTCTCCCAAGACACTTGCCATATGGTGCCCCCATTAGCCTTTGGAGTCGACTAATACGGCATTGAGAATCCATTGCATGAGACTCAGTGGTCATATTCTAATTAGCTATTGGGTGTGTACCTAAGTCAACAAGCAAAGGTTTTCTTTTCTAAGCCAACTTTCATAGGGTTTGCATGTTGTGATTGAATTTATGATTCGTATTGCATGTTTTCTATGTTTTCATCCCTGGAACTGAAACTAGAATACCAAAAATGGAGAAAACAATACCAAATAACTCAATGATAAACTCTGCCAGTGTCAAAAACTAGTCTTCGTCAGTCAGTGAAAATTCAGTCCACCTCAAAGCTGGTCATACTCAGTTATCAAAAACTCAACATTTAATCTCTGTCTAGACACAATCATACGAGCCTTTTTTTTTATCATTTTGCTTCATATCCGTGTCGTACAAAATTTCATCAATCCTAACAGTCTATCGTTTGAGCCTACATTCTAAGTCGTATGAGACCTTATTATCTGTCATCATGTTTAGGGAACTGTTGTTTTATCCTGAATCCTATGTCGTATGATAAAACATTTCATTTATCAATTTTTTGTTTCAAACATACCCATCTATCGTGCGGTACTAGGCAACAACTCGTATGAAACAATACTGTCATTTTCCTAAAGTTGTTAAATTATCGTTTGGTCCTAGAAATTCTGTCGTACGAATCTCTGATTTTATCAGTCTAAAATAGTCAAACTTGCCTAAAACAGTCTACAATGAACCTAAAATTGGTTATCATCCTCCTGAGCATAAACAACCTTGATAGTGTACCCCTGCCATTGCATTGCACGATTTTGTCGATCATCTCTTAGCCAATTCAAATAAGCATCTTATCAAACCTAAGTTAACTTAGATAACATCTTACACATGATAGATCATTCCTAAAACCTGAATAGATCTTAGTTACTTCACTCAATCACTACGTTAAACGAACAACTAGCTACAATTTGATCTTGACTTCTGCAACACATCTAGCTCTCGGTCTTATCGGTTGTAATGCCCATTCAAACCAAAAGTTCTCGCAGCAAAACAAACAAAGGAAAATAAACTCCCTTTTCGTCAAACGATAATCCATTCTTTGTAAAAAAAACTCATCTCAAACAAACTGTCATCATCACAAATACCAATTTACGATATACCAAACCTTGGTCAACCCCTATCTCCCACCATATCTGGAGAAAGGCAAGAAAGACAAGTTGCTAAACACAAAACTTATGACGGTATCAGTATCCATGATACCAACAGTGATTCCACATCAAGTGAATATGAAGCCTCTGAACCTCCATAAAAAGAGATTCATAAATGTCAAAAGGATAAAGATTTTTGAAAAATGATGAAGGTTATCATGGCTAGAGAAAAGAGGACTATTTAATAGAGCTAGCAAAACAAGGCGCTAAGCTTCCTCCTAGTTATGATGTGGAAACCCTCATCACTAAAGAGGAAGAGACACCATTGGGAATGCTAAACAAACAATTACAAGCATTGCGAACTAAGATCACAAAACTAAAAAACAAAGACAAATCACCAAAACAATATTCTCTGGACACAATATGCCCATTCCCATTTGACAAAAATCTCTACATGCCTCCATTCCCCTCAAACGTATAAATGCCTAAGTTTGACAAATATGACATGAATACAAATCCTCAAGACCATATGAGAGAATTTTGTGCTTTATGTATGGAGTTCATGCACGACCAAACATATCTCATGCACCTTTTCCCAAGAAGTTTAGGGGGGAAAGCTATGGAACGGTTCTCAAGTCTACCTATTGGAATAAAAACTTTTGAATAATTAATCCAACTATTCCTACAACAATATTCCTATAACATTCATCATCCAGTCACTATGATAGAGCTTTGCAATACCAAACAAAAAATAGGAGAACCCTTCCTCACTTTTCTCCAATGATGGAGAAAGATGTTCTCTAGATATTCACGAACAATTCCAGATTTTGAGAAAATGGATATCTTTGTTAACAATTTAATCCCTAAATTGAAATACAATGTCTATATGCAAGTACATCCTTCATTCAACAAAATGGTAGATAATGCCCTCAGAATGGAAGATGTTCTTATAAAAAAGGGAGATATATCACTTTGGAAAGAAACATCACAAAGTTCTAGCTCTAAAGAAAAGAATAAATACTGGAAGTACGACAAAGATAACAACAGAAATGTTGTTAATGATGGAGTGGTAGACAATGTTAAGGCAAAAACAAAATCCACCATATTTAACTTGGCTAGTGGCACACAAGCACTCAATACAGCTGAAACTGCAGCAGAAAATCCTCCAAAGAAAGCAAGAGAATGGTTTAAAGAGAAACCTTGGCTTTCAAAGCCTAAACGTGAGTTTACCTCTAGATGAATTATATGAATCAACTTTTAAAACTTTATTGGCAAATGATCTGATAACATTGCTAGACAATTCTAGACCATATGATCCATAAATTAAACCCAAATGGTGGAGAGAAAATGAATACTATGACTACCATCGGAACAAGGGACATAACACAAACAACTGCATGAAACTTTGACATGAGATTCAAGATCTCATTGCTGCTGGCAAGATCGTTGTTGGAAATCATGCGACTAATGTTGATCATAAGGCCTTTAAATATTCCTTACCGACTTATGAACAAGGAGATTCCTCAAAATCCAAGGGAGGTACTAGAGTCAATTATACCTACACTAACAACGACAACGTGGTCAACATGATTGAATCTTCCCAACCTGAATATTGTAGTGTGATCATAATAAAAAACAAACAAAATCAAGCACAAACTACTAATGTTGTGACCCATGCTCAAAAGAAGGTTACTCTCCAAGGAGCTAGTTCCTCAACTTTCGATCAAACAACATCAAACCTACCAACTCCTCCAAATAGACAAACAGACACAATTACAGCCAAATCAAAACAACTGGATTCATCATCCTCTCCTAGTTATAGTATTATCGAACAATTGAAAAGAACTAATGCTCAAATCTCCATTTTGGAACTGCTTAAGATCTCTTCCGCTCATAGAGAGATCCTAGACAAGGCTTTGCTCACCACTAGTGTCCCTAAATATTTAGATGTAGATCGGTTTCAATCTATGGTGGGTCACCTGACTTCACCTCATTACCTCACTTTCTTCAAAGAAGATGATAACTCACTAAGTCACCTGCATAACCATCCATTACACATCAAAGCTATGATCCATAAACACCGAGTTAAATGTGTTTTGATAGATGGAGGCACTGGGCTGAATATATGCACTTACAATCTACTGATACAGCCAAGATTTTCTGAAAACATTATTGATCCAACAAAGAAAATAACAATCAAAGCTTATGATGAAGAAGAAAGAACCTCTAAAGGTCTGGTACTATTACCAATCAAGGTAGGACCTATAGAAAGAGATGTAATTTTTTAGGTCCTTGACCTTCCTCTTTCATACAATATCTTATTGGGCAGGCCATGGATACATGAGATGAAAGTAGTACCATCTATGTATCATTAGTGCTTGAAATTTCCTTATAATGGAGTTGAAGTCAGTATTCCTGTTGATACAAGCTACACCTGCAATGCATTAACGCAGAGTGCTAATGCTTTTGTTCGTCATAATAGAGCAGCCTCTATAGCTGAAAGTTCAAAATCTTTGCTGAAAGACCTAGAGAAGAAATTGAAAATCATGAACACCGACATATATGGCTACAAGATAGAGCCTGTACTCTCACTAATGTCTCTTCCTCCATCACCAAGACAGTCATGAAAACCATTAGAGGTTATGAAGCCACAAATTTCAACTCTAAACGTCATTTATGATGGTCTCTTTATACAGTCCTCTACTTCCCTTGCAGATGAAATAGAAGAGGATGCTGCTCTCAAATGGCTTTTCAAAGAAGATAGCGCAAACAAAGAAATATGACACTATGAGGTTTCCCCGACACAATATGGTTCATGCTATAAGATGCTTCAATGCATGGGATATTCAGGTATTGGTCCTCTGGGTAAGCATCAAGAAGGTATTGTTGAACCTATTCAGTTACAAACTAAGTCTATAAATGATAAAGCTAGACTAGGATACGATCCAAGAAAGTCATCAGATCAGAAATGAACTCCTCACTATCAACCTAAGTGGAGGAAAAAGGTACTACCTTCAACATCATAGGAAATTAATACTCAACAAACTCAAGGAGAGTGCGATGATGAACAAGAAGAATTGCCAACCTATAGAGAGGAAGCAGATGGTAATCAAGTTCTGATCATATCAGCTATAACACTACAGGAAGTAGAAATCCCAGAGGATATAAGAGAAGAAGTATACAGAATCAGAGAATTGTTTGCACCACTGAACATTCCGGTCACATATACTAGCAGACAGTAAGTAGAGGATTCAGAAATTGATTCCAATGAGTATGAATGGGGTCTAGACCATCTTTCATATACATCTACTACAGGAACCCCTGAAGAATCCAGTGATATCGTAGATGACTCACAAGAGCTGATATGATTAAAAATGCAAAAGAAAATAGAAGAAATCAGACTAAAAAGACAAGAAGACTATGAACAATAGTTGGAGGAAGAAAGGACACAAGAAATTCCTTCACCTACTAACTCTCCCATTAATGAGATAGGACAAATCAGGTATGCAACTACGAAAGAAGAATTAGAAGCTATAGAAGCAGGACCAGTCATTAGTCTGAAGGAAGTTGAATGGAATAGACGATAGGGATTAATAGAACCATCAAGGTTATGTCAAATACAGGTGATCAATGAACCAAATCATGAAGGAACTTGCATCATCAAGGATGTAGGTATTGATACTATATATACTTTTACTAAACCACTTGAAGATGAGTCAGGAAATTCATCTTATGACTTTGATAACTCAGACAAAAGCTCTACTTATAACAACAACTATTCAACAACACATTATGAATACTCTTTCATGAATGTTGAGATGTAGTCTGCTGACCCTGTTATTGTCACACCATGGTATGTGGTCCAGTCTGAAGTAGGTGATGATGCTAGGAGTAGGTCGGTTGGATTAGGTCCAATAAATACTAACATGAATTTTGATAATCATGTTGTAAGTCATGATGATAGTACCGTGAACTCCCTTGAACCTATTAAAAACTTATCTTTAGTACATGTTGAACTAATTGATTGTACTCTTTATAACCAACCTTTGAATATACCCACCTTCACCAATGACTACACACTATCCTGCTATCTTAATGCAGTGGAACCAATGAACTCTTCCACCAGTGAGAAAAGCAAGAAAATGACTGAAACAGACATCAAGTATCTTAGTCATAAAAATCAAAAAAAGAAAAATAAGAGATCTGATGGCGAAAACCACATTATGGTGGTGTCAGAATCAAAAATAGTAAAAATAAAGGATGTACCTAAGGGTGAAAACCTCTCTAAGGCACCTGAAGATGAGATACTTGATATGTTGCCAAGTCACTTCCAAGAAAGGTCTTCGATATTGATTGAACCAACTCAACCCGTCAATATTGGAAGTCAAGAAACACCACATATCATTCATATACTTAATCACTATCAGCAGAAGAGTTAAAAGATTTCAGCAACCTCTTTTCAGAAAAGAAGATCAACTTTGCATGGACATACTTTGATATGCCAGGACTAGATCTTGATCTCATCATGCATCATCTCTCTATTACACCAGGAGTTAAACCAGTCAAGTAAAAACTCTATAAGATGCATCCTCATGTGGCACTGCTAGTCAAGGCTGAGCTAGAAAAATTGCTAAAAGTTGGATTTATCAGAGCTATAGACTATACAGAATAGATATCAAACATAGTACCTATATCAAAGGCAGACAAGTCTATTAGAGTTTGTACAGACTTTAGGGATCTCAACAAAGCATGTTCGAAAGATGATTTTCCATTACCCAACATTGATATGATAGTAGATATGACTATTGGATATGAGATGTATTCATTAATGGATGGATTCTCTAGTTGCAATCAGATCAAGATAGCTCCTGAGGATCAAGAAAATACAACCTTCACATGTGCATGGGGAACCTTTTGCTAGAATGTTATGCCATTTGGACTAGAGAATGTAGGAGCAACTTACCAAAGAGCAGTAACCACTACCTTCCATGATATGATGCATAAAAACATGGAAGATTATGTTGATGACACTCTAGTAAAAACCATGAAGAGATCTATGCATATTCAAGAACTAGGCCTCATACTAGATAGAATGAAAAGATTCAAGCTCTGGTTAAATCCTAAAAAGTGTGCATTTGGAGTGACATCAGGAAAATTGCTTGGTTACATAATTTCAAAGAAAGGAATTGAGGTTGACCCTGAAAAGGTCCAATCTATAATGGAAATGCCTTCACACAAGAATATCAGCCAAATGAGAAGTTTACAGGGCCATCTTCAATCAATAAGGCATTTTATATCTCAACTAGCAGACAAAGCTCAACCCTTCACAAAGGTATTAAGGAAAGGAGTTCAATACAATTGAGATAAAGATTGTGAACAACATCTAAAACAATCAAAGATTATCTTTCTAATCCACCCATATTGATGCCATGATTCAAGGTAAGCCATTGATTCTATACATATCAACTATAGATACTTCACTAGGGGCACTTCTGGCACAACAAGATGAAAATAAAAAAAAGAGAGCTATATATTACATCAGTAGAACATTGGTGTCTTATGAAATGAACTACACTATAATAGAAAAAGCATGCTTGGCATTAGTCTTTGCATCATAGAAATGAAGACACTATATGTTAGCACACTCAATTAAGATGGTAGCTAAAATTGATCCACTTAAATATCTTCTCAACAAAGCAACACTCATAGGAAGACTGGCTAAATGTGTCATGGTTCTTACAAAATTTAATATTGAATATGTGGAATGTAAAGCCATCAAAGGATAGGTTATTGCAAAGCAACTTGTTGATACTCCACTTGAAGATAGTCAACCGCTGCATATAGAGTTTCTGGATGAATCAATCATGCACCTTACTCAACAACCATGGAAGATGTTCTTTGATGGGTCTTTCACTCAACATGGTTCTGGTGCCGGAATACTTTTTATTACTCCTAAAAAATATTCAATTCCAAAATCTTACAAGATTCTCTTCCCTTGCACAAACAACATTGCAAAATATGAAGCGTTGATAAACGGGATCAAGTTGGCCATCGAGTGGAAGATTGTTGAATTACACATCTATGGAGATTCTCAACTTATTATCAACCAAATCAATTATCTATATCAAATAAGAGATGAGAAAATGATGCCTTATAAGAGAATGGTGGATTCTCTCAAGAAATACTTTACCTTTGTATCATTTCAGCAGATACCCAGATTGATAAATAGAGCAGCAGATTGAATGGTCACCTTGGCATCTATACCACAGCTACATGAATCTAATTTTCACTTTGAATTCCTGGTGGAAGAGTTAGATTATCCCACCTATGACTCTCTCCAGTCCCAGATGGTCTGTTCTATTATTGGACATGACTCATCTCACTATAGCCACATTTACTCTTACCTGCGTGACCAAGTTGTCCTTGCTAATCTTTCTCGAAATGAAAAAAGGAACCTAATCCAAAATGTGTCACGGTACATCATCATTACTGACGACTTATTTAGGTGAGGTTTAGATAGTACTTTTCTTAGATGCCTAGAAACTGAGGAGTCCCAATGCGCATTATTCGAGGTTCATGAAGGTGTTTGTGGATCCCATTCGAACGGTCTAACTTTAGCATGAAAACAACTAAGGGTTGGCTACTGCTGGCCAAACATGGAGAAAGAAGCTATAAAATTTGCTAAAACCTGTGAAAAATGTCAGCTACATGGGAACCTTATACATGCTCTAGCAAGGGATCTCATACCCTTTGTTACACACTAGCCTTTTCAACAGTGGGCGTTTGATCTAATTGGCCAAATATATCCTGCATCATCTAACAGACACAAGTTTATTATAACTACCACTGAATACTTTACTAAGTGGGTAGAAGTGGTTCCGCTCATCAAGGCAACCAGTAAACAAGTAGCTCTGTTCACCCTTAATTATATCATCTGCGGGTACGATATACCTTCATCCATTATAACTGACAATGGAGGGAAGTTCAAGAACAAATATCTAAATGAACTCTGCGAAAAAATCAAAATAAAACAACACTAGTCATCTATGTACTACCCTCAAGGTAATGGAAAAGTCGAGGCATCTAACAAGAATCTGTTGACTATCTTACATAGAACGGTAAATAAATCTAGAAAGGATTTGCATCTGCAGTTCAACCCTGCCTTGTGGACTTATAGAACAAGTATCAGAACACCTACTGCGGCTACATCTTTTTCTTTGGTGTATGAGTCCTAAGCAGTATTACCTATTGAAGTGGAAATACTGTCTCTGAGAGTTTTTTTGCAAGGTCTTGTTACTGATGAAGACTACACAATAGCTAGATTTTAAGAGCTCGAATTGCTAGATGAACGTCGGCAAGTGGTGTTTGATCATCTAAGAGCATATCAAAAGAGAATGTCTAGAGGTTATAATAAAAATGTTCAACAACAAGAATTTCAGGTTGCTGACCGTGTTCTGAGAGAAAATCCTAAGAATCAATAGTTTCGAGACAACAAAGGGAAGTTTGAACCCAACTAGTTGGGTCCCTACATCATTACTATAGCCTTTGACTCTAGTGCCTATCAACTCTCAACATCAGAAGGAGAACAACCCCATGAACCGATCAACACCATCCACCTGAAGAAATTCTTCACCTAAATATTCTCTGCTCCAGTAGCCTATGCAGCTAAATAGTCCAGAAGAAATCCTAAAAATCAGAAAAAGTCCTGAAGAAATCCCCAAAAAATCAGAAAAAGTCTTGAAGAAATCCTAAAAATCGGAAAAAGTCCTGAAAAAATCCTAAAAATAAAAAAAATCCTAAAAATCAGAAAAAATCCCGAAGAAATCCAAAAAAAAAAAAAAAAGGAAAAAGAGAGAAAATGCCTTGGTGAAAACCTGGTAAACAGGCACCTTGGTAAAAAAATAAAAATGAATCTCTGCCAAGTAGGAAAAAACCTAGAAAATAGGTGCCTCTTGTACTTAAACTCTCCATCTATCAACACAACGTTGGCATTCCCGCTTTCATGCATCTTTGCTTTCGCTTGTACATATTTCAATCACTTTGTGACATCCTGGTTCGTTGGAACCCTCATGGCTTGAAACTAATTAATATCCTAGTCTTAGGATAATCAACAAAGCAATTAACATGTCCTAAGCAGTATTAACCAAGTCAACTTTACGTCAGTAAAACCTAGTCATCCACTCCAAGTCAATCACCTGTCTCCTGACTATTGAAGAGTTTTATCACTGAGTACACAAGCAAAACAACATTACTGAAAATAATCACTAAACAGTTTGAGCTATGCATGAAATTTTCTTTTTGTGTTGTCTTCTATATTGGTTTTCGATTATTATCCCTCTTAGTAACTTGAGGAAGTCTATCTTGACTAAGAGGAGGGAGGATTGGGGGCATAATATTTTCTTTGTTTTTTGCTTGTAGGAATGATTCCGATGATCAAGAAACATCTAATAAGTTGGGTGTCTTTGATAAGAGCCTTAACATCAAGGTGAAGTCGCCACACATACCTCAACTCCTCTTATTTGTATGTTATAGAGAGGTTCACATCATTTCTTTGTCTGTTTTGAGGGAATTTCTTTAACATGCAATCCGGGTCCCTACAAAATATGTCCAAGGATATGAACAAAAAAGGGTCATTGTGGAAAAGATAATTAATATTGCACATGAAAAGGAAAGAACTCTAATCTGCCTGATGTGGTTGTAAAATGCTCAGTGATGAACTTTAAGCATTTCAAATCTAGTGACTAGGTTTAAGTTGCATCTCATTTTGCATTTCATTTTGCATTTTGTAAATTGAGAGTGATTTCAGTATGGTAACAATGATCTCTTTACCTTCTGAATGAGAGTTTGAAGCTTCATCATTTCTTCGCTAACTGGTCTCTTCTTCATCATTTCTCCGATCGAGTACTTGTGTATTAAGAAGATAGTTGCATACATACGCATTTTATATAGATTAATACATTCATTTGCATTCATCTTATTGCATTGAAAAATGAAAAAAACTTGCACTACTCATTACTCAGTTTCATTCATTTTATTTGCATATGAAAAGAAACAAAAACAAACATCCATATTCATCTGCATTACATACATCCATACTAAACAACTATGCATACATATAGAATAAAGCATATAGACAAGCATCTCATAAATCGATTGACACAAGTG
The DNA here is from genome assembly GCF_030272615.1 of Cryptomeria japonica. Lineage (NCBI taxonomy): Eukaryota > Viridiplantae > Streptophyta > Pinopsida > Cupressales > Cupressaceae > Cryptomeria > Cryptomeria japonica. The sequence continues at coordinate 296,132,276 of NC_081414.1, forward strand.
CAATGAAGTCAAATCAAGATCTCGTATGTATAAAATGATCAAGTCTAAGGGTACAAAATGATGTCAACTGACATATACATACTCCCATTGGAGCAAGAATCATAAGGACTACAATAAATTGGGTGTGTCTACAAAAAAATGTCAGAGCTACAAAAAGAAAATCTATCTCTCTGCCTCTCCCTCCTCACTAGGTGGTGGAGGAGGTGGAGCCTGCTGACTCGAATCCTACCTAGGTGCCCAAGCTCCCTCCGATCTAGCCATATAATGAGAGTACGGTACAACCTGCTGTGCTACTGGAACTGCTATGCTATAAGCTACAACATAATAGGCTGCCCAACTTGTCTAATGAAGAACCTCTTGCTGCAGAGCATCTCACTCTGCCCTCATTGTCGTGACCTGATGTTCTCTCTCTGCTCTAATCTCTACTAGCTGACAGTCTCACTCCTCCAGCTATGTCTATGCCACTGTCAGCTGTGACTGCAAACCCACTAGGCATACTCTCATCAACTACACTGCATCGGCCCCCTAGTTCCTCGCAGGCTCTCCACCTCCATCTCTGCCTTTGGCTCCCCCTGCTCCTCTCTCCTCTTCCTAACCTATCTTAGATTGACTCTCTCCTCTTCTCCTCCACCCTCTGACACCCTCACTCTACTACGTCTCACTCCAACCATCCCTAGGGATCCACCCTCTCCTCTTTGTTGCTGCCTACCACCAACTGGTACCCAGTTGCTGCTAGCACCAAGATCACCGCCTTCTTGCCTCAGAGCCTTGACTCTCTGTCCCTATCCTCATGCCTGCGTGGGGGCATCATCCTCTACCTTCTTTGTGTGAGGTGCCTACTCAGCCCGATTCATGAATCTCGGGAATGGATGCTGCTGGAACCAATCCCTATACTAAGACAATACCTCTGCATCTGCAATATTATCTAGGTAATCCCATCTTAGCCATTGTAACCCAAGCAACTCCTACATTCTCAAGGGGTATGATATCCTAGGACCCCATCCCTACCTCTCCTCATCAGCATAACATGCGTATGCAATAAACTCCTGCGAGATCTCCTAAGGTCTACCATACTACCTCAGCACTCGAGTAATAATAAACCACTCAACCACTATCTGTGATCTGTCGATGAGAGGCCATGTCATGAAGAGGTCTCTATGAACAACTCTCCAATCAGCCCAAGGCTCCAAACCCTTGTAAGGTCTCCATGTGACAACTATTAGATCATCCAGCTGACATCTACAATAATCGGTCTTGCCCAGATGGGGCTGCATCACATATCCAACATATCTATACACAATGGGATGATGTGGATCTCTGGCCTCATCAATAATTGACCTGCATACTGAGAGATGCTCCCAGGCCCATATGTGCAAAATCAAAACTCCGACAGCCATGCTCTTCCCCTCCCAATAGACGATCTCATGCATCTCACGATACATGTGGGCCAATATGCAAGAACCCCATCCTAATCTCTGGGGGTGCTCAACAAGTCTCTCCAACATCCTACCCCATCCACATAAAAACCATTGTCATCCCCTGTCTGGCATAAGAAAACAACCGATGAAACCTGCCTAGACGCAAGCTAGTGGAAAGTCCTCACTGTATCTAGTCATCATCTCATCCCAACTAAATGACCGTTTTAGAATGTCCACATCATGAAATACCTGCCTTAGGGATAGAAGGCCAGAACGCTATGTTGATTCATAATCTACCTTATACCTAGCAAAAGGGATATGGAGAATCCTGTATACATCCTCGGGAGTGATGGTCATCTCCCCAACTGGCAAATAAAATGTGTTATGCTCTGAATGGAACCTCTCCACTAATGCAATTAGCATACCGTCATTTACACAAATATCAGGCAACCCAAGAAGATGAGTCAATCCACACACATCAATATGTGCCCGGTCTATATCTGATAACTGCCAAACTAATGCCATCGTAGGTGGATATACACATCTGAATAATACATGGGGAAATCAAACCAACACAAATCAAACAAAAGATCATCAGGAAACATTCCAAAGTAGCCGACAACGGAAGCAAAACATCATGCAAATCCAACTACATCGACCGCAAAATCAAAATTTCAAGTTTACACCTTCAAAAATGCTCACTATTTTCCATAAGGCAAAATATCACAAAGGCAGCAACTCGTACGAGTTAGGAAGTGGCCTAGTACGACAAAATAGGATGATACAACATAGGACTGGCCCCTAAATGACAAAATGGACTCTTTTGAATGTTGTCATATGACAAAAGGGTAGGTCTCATACGAAAAAACTGGTAGACTTAAACGACAAAATAAAATTGATTAGTTTGTCGTATGAGACAGGGTCCTATCTCGCACGACAAAACAAAAAATTCCCGACTTCAACATACCAAAAATTGAAAAATTCAACAAAAAAATTCAAAATTGAAATGATTAACAGGCTTCAAATAGATCACTTACTATTGGCTCATAGTTCCAAGGTCGATTATGTCATCTCTGGTGCTCGAATTGATGCACATGAGTGGGAACCACCATTTCTCTTCACGGAAGGATTTTCGAATTTTCAAACTTGAAAGGTTAAAATGAATTGAAAATGACACTTTTACCCCATATATAGTCAAAACCCTAATTTTTCAACTTGCTCCGATGGACACAAAAATTGTACCCTTGGCTAATTTTCCCGTTCTAATTCCATTTTTCAGGATCGAAATTGAAATTCAAGATCATTCTACTAGTCAATTTCATAAAATTTGGACCACTTAGCGCTTTTCATCAAAAGCTCATTCTCTCTTCAATTTGCACTCAATTTCTCATAAATCAACATAGAATGTCAATTTATTCTACAAATCAACTTTGTGCTCAATTTCATGTTTAATTTTCAAATATTCCTTTGAATCATTTGTTCTCAAATAAATCAATATCATCGCTAAACAATTGCCTATAATCATGTACCCTCGCTATCTTTCGATTTCGCTTCCAAGGGGGCATACTAATGACCTTAAGACCTCACATCTTCAAATGTCAAGAAAATTTTCAAATCGTCAAGCACCTAAGCTTCATCAAATCAATCTCTAGGGGCATATTGGTTTTATCGCTTCAAATCAAGCTGATATTGCCTTCATCTGAATCAGTCGCTTAACGTTAATTAGTTTCATTGCTTTTCATCAAGTTGATTATTCATTTAAACTCAATCAAGGGTTTAAAGAGTATCTTTGATCATACGCTCAATCTAAGTAGGTGTTCAGTTTCATTGCTTCAAATCAAGCTGGATAATTTATCTTCGCTCATCGTATCATGATCAATCAAGTTCAAGATCGATTTTCTCTTCGCTCACTGAGTCTAGTTCAATCAATTTCTAGACCAGGAAGATCTGCTTCTTGATCAATCAAGTTCAAGTTTGGTATCTTTTCTCTCTATTGTTCCTAGTTCAATCAAGTTCAGGATCGGTATCGCTTTAATCAACTCTATTCAGCTTCATCACTTCAAATCAAGCTAAACACCTCACTCTTCATCTGGTTCGTGATCAATCAAGTTTAGAATTGGTATCTCCTAGACATCAAATTTTCTTTGAACCAACGAACTGCTCACACATTAATTCAAAGAGGGGCAAATGTAATACCCTAAAAATGATCATCTAAACCATGAGCCCCTAATCTCGGCAACGTCACCATGGTCCTAACCAAAGGCAATTAAAATAAATCTTGAGCACACAATTAATTTCTAAAATCACCAATGTCACATGGCAAATTAATAAACCAATATTAATTAAATATTTATTTAATTAATTAAATCATTCCAAGTAAATCATTTTTAAACAATTATCCTATTTATTTTATTGAATATCCTAACATATTTAATTAAATAAACCAAATTGCCATTAAATCATCAAAAAGAGGAATTAATTTGAAAAAAAGAATTAAAAATTGAGAAAGAAATCAATTGGAGATAATCTTGAAAAACAAATTAAAAATTGATAAATAATCTCAAAGAAAGCAAATAAAACAGTTAAATATTAAAATTGAATGAAATAGAGAATAAATCATTTTTTTTTTTCTGATTTTATCTAAATTTTAGTTCAATTTCCTTTAAAACTGAGAAAAGCATCCAATCACATCAATTCACCTGGATTGTACTTCAAATCTTGACCGGTCATCATCATTTGATCTCAACCGTTGGTTTCTTTTTGAATTTTCTATAAATTCAAGGTCTCATCTTTCATTCAAGGATCTTGGAGAATATATTGTTATTATGTTGTTTTTGCTCTAGGTTCATTGAAAATTTGCATTGAGATATTGCATATTAGTTATTTCATATTCATTAAATCATTTAGCTTAAATATTCATATATTGCTTAAATCATGTTTGATTAATCTTGCATATCCAGCTTAAATCATGCATTCATTTACTCATATTCATGCTCATATAGATTTAAAAATCCTTTGTTTAGGTGTTGTCTAGTCACTGGATAGCTTAGCAATCTGAGAGCAATCTAAACTCACATCTACTAGAAGGCAATAGGTCACTTTGTAATGGTTTATTATTCATTGATTACTAATTTACTAACCATGCATCTAATGACTTATTTGAAGTGTTGTGTATTCCAGATACAGATATAGGTCCACTTTTCACACACACAGAAGCAAAAGAGCAAGAGAGTGTGACGAAGAAGATTGTGCAACTAAACTAGAGCTTGAAAGGATTCAATGAAGATTTCTTGCATCCGGTTGAAGACAAAAAAATATTTTTTGAGTTTGAGCTATTTCTTTATAACCTAGAATTTGATAATGGCATCATCTGGTGTGGTGACTCTATTGGTTGTTGAGGTAAATGATAGGGCAAGACCTAAGTTCAAGAAACACCTATTCAAATTGGTGGAAGATGATCTGAATGGAGCATTTTCATCTGTGTCATATGGTGTGTTGCATTTTGAATATATTATGGCATATATCCATTGAAATATTTAGGAGATTGGGAGTGCTTTAATGCTAAAACTGTACACCAAGCATGCAACGAATGGTATGGGAAACCTTAAACCAGAATTCAAATCTCTGCAGGACAAGGGTTTCATTCAATTTGTGAACTTTCTGATTTTTGATGAACTTGAATAGGTTAGATATATTTTGAGTGGGGTTCATGATGAATTCATATGGTTTGATAAACTGTACAAGATTACCAAGTAAGCAATCCAAGCGGTGACATGTTTGAATGCAACTGGTGAAGTTCCTGGTCTAAGGAATGTGAAGACCCAGATAATGATAGATGTAACTAGTTCCTAGCATTATAGTATATCGATGAAAATCAGTGACATCGTTGAGTATTATGTCAGATTTGCATCCATGGTGATGGGCTATAAGGTCTGTCAAGCAGAGAAAACTCAGTATCTGGTACGACAATTTATGCAGCTTCCAAATTCTTAAGGAGGACAAGTTGTACGATCTGTGTGGATTACTTTAGAGTGAGTTTATGTGCAATTTAAAAAAGATAAATCAAGATAAGAAGCATGTTTTTAAGTTCAGTACTTTGATTATCTGTTTATCCTTCTATTTCATGAGAGAGATCCCCGATGTAGGCAAAGTTCAATGAGCATATCACAAACCAATGACAGTGCAAATCAAGGAAGCTTTGCAAGGATTAGGAGATGCTCAAGCATAGAAAGCCTTCCTATGGGGTTACTTTAAATCCTTCCAAGCCATGATGCAGAATAGGGAAAGAATCCTGAAGGAAATTATGGAGAAGTATGAGCACACCATATGTTTCATGGTAGAAATTGACAAATGCCTAATGGAAGCCATTGAACCAAGGACGGTGTGGATCATGCCCATGGGGTATGAAGTTGATGCAAATACCCTTGATGTGTATACTCAACATATTTTGAGTAATCCAGTTGATGAAAAGGAAGAAAGATCTGGGACTTACAAGGAGAAAATTTTGAGCTTGTACTCTTAATTCACTGGACCCCAAAAAAGAGGAAGATAGGAAAGGAAGTGAAGCAACTTGTAGAGGAGATGGGCATTACAAAGGAAGCATTCCATAGATTCTGGGACTAGAACATCTTAAAAGAGGAGGACATGGTCAAACCCAAGAAGATTAAACCAACTACTCCTCCTAAGCCAAGGCAAACAAGGTCAACACCTTCCTCTAGTGCTCAAAATCATGTTCCCCCACCAAAGCCTCAATCCAAAACATTTGGTGGAGCTAAGAAGAGGAAGAAAGATAAGTCAGAAAGAGTCTATGTGGCAGCCACTACAGAAGAAGAGACTGAATCTGATGAAGTAGTGAGGGAAGTTGAGAAGACTGCTACTTTTTCTAGGGTAGTCAAGAAGCAACCATCCAGTGAAGGCCAGCCAAGCAAGAAGCCAAGAGTTGAAGCCGAGCAATCCAAAAGACCTCATTAAAGGAAGAAGTCCAAATTTGAACTTGATGAAGCATTGAAGTATGGGAAACTTGAAGGTAATTACACTAATGTGCCTCTCATTTTACTAAGTCAGATTGTTGATGCAGTTGTTAAAGAAGGGAATTTGAAGCATATATTTGAATGGTATGAGAACTGTGATGAAAATAGAAAAAAGGACATTAGAAGAAGCCGTTGTAGAGGAAATTAATGTATATAGTAAAACCCTGATAGAATTATCATCAATGATTCTGAAAGGTTTATATAAAATTTTGGATGCCAAAAGGCATATGACTAACATAAAAGATGAGAGAACAAGAGAGTATGAGTTAGTACAACTCTATCTGGTAATTTCTAAGACAAAAGTTGATAGAATTCTTACAGAAAATAAAGACAAATTTAGAAGAAAAACACGAGTAAATAAAACAATGTTTGGTAAGAATCAAGAAGTTCACAAGGAAACTTAGGAAATTTTGAGGAAGATACTTCAAAAAATGAGTATGAGGTAGTCCTTGGGATGTCACCCATAGGAAATGAGCCAAAATTTGTAGATCCAGATGAATATACAACTGACTAAGCTACTAATGCAGATGATATTATTGGTAATCAGTAGGTTGCAGACTCTAGTGAAGAAGATAAGGATCCTTTGATGATAAATGTTGAATTCGAGAAGAATGTTGAGGAGGTTGGTGATGAGAAGGGTGAAGATATGGAGAAGGGAGAGAGGGAAAAGCATGAAGACAAGATTGAACTAGTTCTAATGGCAAGAGACACTGTGGAATTAGACAAGGGCATGCAAATAATAAGTCACACAGATCTCACCCTAGGTCCTATCAATCTTAATTCACTATCTCCTATCCAAGCACTCAAGCTTGCAACACTTGCCCAAGATAAAGCCAGTGAAGACTTGCAAAAGTCACCTACTAAGGATAAAGAGCTCATATCCATGGCTACAAGTGTGTTGGACAAAATTGCACCATATTTCAAGCAAGATATGTTGACTCACCTTCTGGTAAGCTAAGAAATATTCTAAAATCAGTGGATTCTCATTTTGTATCTTTAGAGAAACCTACCAAAGGAAAGGTTCTTAACCAATTCAATGCTATGCGGTTAAGGACGATTTTGAGAATGGTTGAAGATGATAGGGATAGTTTGATTTATGGTATGAAGGGCATTCAAGAGGTACTGGACGAAAGAGGTAAAATCTACGAGTCATGTCTTCTTTTGCTTAAGTTCACAATTGAGATTGATAAGAAGATCAAAGAATGCAAAGGGCAATTAGTCGGTATATCTCAGTCTTATGTCCCTCAATCAGTTTTTGCTAGCAATTTTGAAGCTCAAGTGATGGGTCTACTTGACAAAATCAAGAGCCTCAATCAGGAAAAAGATAGAGTAGTTGGTAGAGTGGGAGAACTAAGGAACTTAATCACTCCTTGGTTGGATACTTTGCTTGGATATTCTTAGGGGGATCTTGTTGAGTTGTTGAGTTGTTACATTTTTGAAGTTTTGAAGTTTTACAATGTATGTCAGTTTTGGTCTAACAATGTCATTTTTCATCAAGCATTGCCATCAATGCCAAAGGGGGGATTTTTGGCAAGAGACATTGTACCGATTGAGTTAAAAGCTTAAGGAATATTTTGGGGTTGTTATTGATGGAAAATTTGATAAAAAATCACATTTGGTATATGCAGAATTGTTCTACCAAAAGTTTGATATCCATTTTGCTGAAGTCTGGAAGGTCGAATACCAAGTATGAGTACATTGAGAATAACTCAATTTTGGTTGCGTAGTTTGGGTTGCGGTTGAAGATATAGTTGGTTGGATATTTGAGATAGTTTAATTTCCAGTTCTTAGTCTCCTACAAAGTTCTCTAAAACTTTGTGTGGTGCTAGACTAACCCTTTTATGTTTATTTTTGTTGTGTTAGTCCATGCATTGGTTATGAAATCACCTTGGTTCCTCATACCCTGGTGCATCATATACAACGCTAAATGAAAATAAGTGCTTCCTAAATGCTAACCCATTTCCAAGGGTGCTCACACTTGTGATCATTTCATGCATATCATTTGTTGCATTTGCAGTCATTCCTCTTTCCTATCTATTTTCACTTTTAGGCTTCATTACCTATTCCTCTACCTATCTAGGGGATTTTTATTGCTATCTGTTCTTCGAGTCACTAGTGTCTTATTGTCTTCACACTGACGCTATTTTAGTTCCATCACAAAGAGGGGAAAAATGTAGACCCCTAAATTTGAGTAATTTAATCTATTGAATTTATCTATCCTGAGCAACTCTAATTAAGTAGTTACACATTATTTAATTAATTAGTGTCCCTTCCTTCTAGGTAATTAATCTTATTAATTACTCTATAGTCCCCCTTTAATTTTAATTCTTTGACAACCATAAATCAATCAATTAATTAAATTTTATCCTTTTCTTCTATTAAATATGTCATATTTTGCAATTTGATTATTTAATTCATGTTGACTTTTTCCTCTCAAATTCTCTCATAGAATTAATCAATTCTACTTCCCCACATGTCTCCTAACATTAACCCTCATCTAACTCTTCCTCTAGCCTAACCCACCTATCTAAGCATAGGTTTTAGTCAACCTTATCCCTTGGCCTTCACCATATGTGTGCATATTCCCAAAATATCTCAAATTTCCTAAATTTGGGAAATGTCTTTGAATTTGAGGAAATTCCCTAAAATGTGGGAAAATATCCTAAATATCCTACAACATGGGAATATCATTTTTTTGTAATCTCTTTTGCAATAAAACCTTCCAATTTGGGTATCTTACTCCCAAATGGACATGTGTGCTCAGGGACACATTGGTTTAGGAGCACCTAGGGGCTTAGGTGTGGTCAACATGGACAAATTTGAAAATTTGTGTGTTTTTGTGTTATTTCACATAAATAAGGCCATTTGAGGCCATTATGATGCATTTGGACCTGGTTGGGCAAGTTTGGAGTTCATTGGTGGAAAAATGTAAAAAAAAATTCAAAAGTTGTCATTGGTGTCAATAACAACTTTTGCATTTTTTGTGACAACTTCTAAAACAAGTGATTAAAAGTTAGTTTTGGGTGGTTGGTGGTTGTAACTATCATGAAGAGACACTGCTTAGGTAATCAAATGTTTTCATTGATGGCAGCTAATGCTAATGCACCCATTCGCAGTTCATGATTTATTCATATCGGAAGACAGATTGAGTTTTGGTTAGGTCCAATGAGATAGAATAGGACATCCGGTAATATGTAGTCATTTGGCTGGTGTTTCTCTTCCATTGAATATTTTAGGTTGCAAATTTGTGGGAAAATTTATGGACATGTTATCTACCATATTCCAGGTTTATGGCCTTTTGTGTTGATTCGGGAGTGAGTTAGAAGGTCCAGTGTACAAGTTCTTGGGTAGAACAGTGCTCATCAGCAGTCTCGTGTGGTTAATCATTGTGAGGATTATGTGGATTGGTTTTGGTGGTTGATTTTGTGATTAAGGATGATCAAATGACTTATGGGAAGCGTGTAGACAATTCTTTTTGGTTCGCATATAGATTTGAGTTCAGATTGAGCTGACTTTGTATAACATTTCATCATTTATATCATGTTCTTTAAGCCAACATTAAGAAGACCTAATTTGATGTTGTGGATATAAAACACTAGCGGATATGTTCATTTTGGATATCGGTGGTTGGGTGGAAAGTTTTTATGAGCAATTGTGCGCAGTTTCACATGCACAAGTAAATAATTTATGATCTGGAATATAGCAGAACAACAAAACCAAGCAATATAGCAGAGCAATGTAAGATTGAGTATTTGAGCTTAACCAAAATTGTTTCTAAGCATTTGTAGATGTTATTCATTACTTCATTACTTCTTGTAATCATTTTAAATGATTTTAAGGTAGTGAGCCTTCTGAGGTTGTAGCCCTTATTGTAAATTGAGCATTGAGCTCTAGGTAGTGTGTCTCAATGCATGTGCATTCCCCATATTTAATATTTATTTACTTCTAACATAGTATATTAATATTGTAGGTGTCAATCCCACCATTTTTCCCCTTTAAAACTAGGATTTGACGTAAAAATCTTGGTGTTATGTTATTGTGTATATTTTCTTTATGCATTTGCATCTTTTGTTGATTTGTATTAGATGGTTGAAGAATCAAATTAATAATGTTAAAGATTGCAGAACACTGATTCACCCCCCTCTCAGTGTTCCTTGGAATAAACCTAATAGATTGAGGAGGATTTGAGAAGGTGAATCAATGGATTTCGATAGTATTTGAACATCAGCTTATTGCGACACTTGAGGATCTTGATCAAGCCTAAGGTGAGGTCTGACAGATGAAAGCAAATCTTAAAGATGCGAAAAAATTCATCGAGTCATTGAAGGATTAGTTAAAGAAGTCAAGAGAGAAGAGAAAGGAACTTGTTGATAGGCTGAAGGAGAAAGAGAGCCAAATCATTGATGACCAAGTCCTGAAGGAGAAGACAGAGGAATGTGAGAAGCTTGCTAGAGAGAATGCAGTTTAGAAGAATGAGATGGAAGCCATTGTGATGAAATTGACCAAGGAGATCAAAGAAAGGAAGAAGAATGAGGAGAAGCTTGCTCAATAATTGAAAGAAAGATCTGATGAATGCAACAGACTTGGTTGTGAGAATGGTCAACTAGAGCATGATTTGTATGAAACCAAGGAAGACCTTGGAAATTAGATCCTTCTTCTTAAATTTGATCTTGAAGTTGCAAATGAGTACAAGGATAAGTTAAAGATTACCTCATGTAGACTTGATGAGATGCTTGAAAGCCAAAAGAATGCTAATGACACAAGGGGTCTTGGATTTGAGAAAGGTGAAAGCTCTCAATTTGGTCAAGACCATACCAAATCAACACATCAAAAGAACAATTCTAGAAGGCCTCTGATAAGGCAACCTAATGATCATAAGTTAAATGGTAACTATTTTGTTTGCAATAAATTTGGTCATATGGCAAGTCAATGCAGAAATAGGATGAATAATAATGGTCCATCTTTCTTCGGTCAATCTTTCAAATGCAATAAGTATGGTCATAAGTCAAATGAATACAAAAGTGTGATGAACAATTTTTAAAATAGAATAAATATTCGATGCTATGCATGTGGTAGGTTTGGACATGTTGCTAATAAATGCAAATCAAGAGGAAATCAAATGACCTTAAGGCCTATGCAAAGAAATGTTGTTTTTTGTGCTTGCAACAAATCCGATCACATTGTGAGATATTGCAGAAGTAGAAAAGTGAATAGGAAGGGTCCAAAAGATAAGAACAAGAATGTGAAGGCAGATGATAAGGGCAAAGAAAAAGTTGTGGAGATAAGAGATTAGATGAAGAAGATGTGGGTTTTAAGAAGAGTGATAATGATGCAGGAAGCAGGTCTACACCTGATTCTGGTGCTGGAACTACATCTAGTAACTAAGCTAAGGCATCCGGCCTTAGGGGAGTTTTCAAGAAAATCATATAAACTACCTGTTTGAGATCTGTGCCTTATTCTGATAGGTTGCAAAAGTTGTATTGGATATTTATTAGTATATTGGAAGGACTTTTGGAAGAGTATGAGTATATTTGAAGATCCACAAAATATTTTTGTGAGATAAGGAATATTTCGAAAGTGACCAGAGATGACGATGTTGTAGATAAGGGTAAAGGGGAAGAAAGACAAGCAAATGAGACTTAAGATACTCAGAATCCTTTGATTGAAGCTAATATAGATAAAGTAGCAGAGATGGAGAAGGTAGAGGTTAAGGTTGAAGTTGAAACTGAAGAAAGAGACACTACAAAGGCAACAAAGACAGCAAAGGTCAAGCAAGGTATTGATGATCCAAAATTTATACAAGGTCAAATCAGTCTTCCCTCTCTGTGCCCCATTCAAAAGATTCAACTAGCTTCATTTACTCATGACAAGGCAAGTGAGGACCTACTAAAGTCTCACACTAAATATACTTAACTACTTACTGTGGCATCTGATATTTTTGAAAATATAATGCCTTCATATGGGGTGAACTCACAATAATGGTTCCCACTTTTTTGCCACTTTTGACACTGAGATGTACATTTTTAAAATAATCTTCAACTTCCGAGAACCATAACTTTTAAAATATTAAAAATTTGAAGATGATGTAAATTAGTGATTTCTAGCATTTTGTTTGTAGATTCTATATACATTTTTTTCAAATTTTTTTGAAAGATTTTTTAAAAAATTTTCCATCTCCCTCGAAAAGTAGTTTTTTACAACAAACTACATTTTTTAAGAGTGATGTGCCTTCCGTAACGCATAACTTTTTTTCTATAAATGATAAAAACTCAATTCTTTTGAATTTTGGTTTGTAACATCAATATCCAGGGCATGCATTTGGTTTTATAGTGATATGTTTAATATTTTTCATTTTATAAAGTTTTGAAGTCCGACTAGTCATAATTCAAACATAGGTTTACGTTTGAACACATAACTTGTTCTATATAAATCGAAATTCAATTTTTTTTTTTTTGTTAGAAAGAAGACATCAATACCAAGGGCATAGATATTTTTCAAAAATTTTTTGAATTAGTTTCTTATTTTTCCCAATGCGTTGAACAGAGAAGTTCATGTTCGGTTAAAAACCAACTTTTAATAAAATTAAAAAATCAAGAACATAATAAATTCAAAATATAACAAAATTATATCCATTGGAAAGCTTGTTTCGAGTACTACCATCTAATATTTTTGGGTTATGAAGATTATTTCATTCGTGTACTGAACCAGAGCTCCGAAGTCATTAATTCTTCAGGACTCTGAAATATTTTGGGAGAAACTTCCAATTTTGGGGTTTCGATCGAACACATGTTCGATCGGATTGGGTTCGATCGAACCAAAGTGGGTTCGAGCAAACCCCCATTCGCTCGAACCCACGAGCTAAATTTCGGCACGCATTTTTTGGTAACTGCCATGTTCGAGCGAACCCAACAATTTTTAACTGTCGGCTTTCGTTCGAACACGGGCCGACGCATTTTTTTTTTTTTTTTTCATTTGTGGAATCGTATAAATATCTATAATTTTTTTTCGCTTTTTATCACTCAAATGATTAAAATAATTCGCACTTTTGGATGAGAGAAGATATTTGAAAATTATTTTGAAAGCGAATAATTTGAAGGTTTTTTGTAAAAGCATGGGGAACAAGAAGAGAAGGCAAAATAAGACTGCAAGGAATTATTCTCCCGAAACGGAAGAAAGATATCGAGAACAAAGAAGACAAAGATATCATGATGCAAGTATGTATTTTTAATTTTATTTCTATTTAATTTAATATGTATTACGTATCAATTAATTAGAATTCAATATTTTTTATCTAATATTTTTAATAGGATTAAAAATAATTTTGTTTTAATTGGAAAACATAATTAATTTGAGATAATACATGTGTATTTGCAAATTTCAATTTCCATCAACTTGCTTGTTGTGTAATTGCATTTTTCTCCTATATAATTAAGTTCATTTATAATAGATTAGACCTATTATGTCATAATTTTTAGGTTCTAAATTATATATATTGAATATTTAATCTACATGTACAAGTAATTTCATGTGATAGGTCCTTTAATATCACATAATATATTTGTCTTAAGGGTAGTTAAGCATATTAATTTTGTGAAATGTTTTTTCAAATGTGGTCATATTGATTTTAATAATAAGGCCTATTAGGACTATTACATTGATTATAGTTCTTAAATGTGACATAAATTTATAACAAAGAAGATATTTAATTTAATATGTATTACGTATCAATTAATTAGAATTCAATATTTTTTATCTAATATTTTTAATAGGATTAAAAATAATTTTGTTTTAATTGGAAAACATAATTAATTTGAGATAATACATGTGTATTTGCAAATTTCAATTTCCATCAACTTGCTTGTTGTGTAATTGCATTTTTCTCCTATATAATTAAGTTCATTTATAATAGATAAGACCTATTATGTCATAATTTTTAGGTTCTAAATTATATATATTGAATATTTAATCTACATGTACAAGTAATTTCATGTGATAGGTCCTTTAATATCACATAATATATTTGTCTTAAGGGTAGTTAAGTATATTAATTTTGTGAAATGTTTTTTCAAATGTGGTCATATTGATTTTAATAATAAGGCCTATTAGGACTATTACATTGATTATAGTTCTTAAATGTGACATAAATTTATAACAAAGAAGATATTTAATTTAATATGTATTACGTATCAATTAATTAGAATTCAATATTTTTTATCTAATATTTTTAATAGGATTAAAAATAATTTTGTTTTAATTGGAAAACATAATTAATTTGAGATAATACATGTGTATTTGCAAATTTCAATTTCCATCAACTTGCTCAAGTTGTGTAATTGCATTTTTCTCCTATTAAACATGTTGAATAATTTAGGTGAACTATTTATATTCAACTTCACGTACATGCAAAAACATTTCAGATTAGGAGGTCTATTATGCAATAATAGGTCTTAAATATACTCACATGTGACAAATTATAGTCCACTTACATTATGGTCCATAACAAATTAATATGAGGTCACCTAAGTTATCGTATGCATGCATCAAAATATTTGTACTTTTAATTTTCAAAATTGGAATTTCTAATTTATCAAAATTTTATTTTATGTGTTAAATTAGTGCTCAAAATTAGAGATTGAACTTTAATCCTAACCTGAGAACAAATTGAACTTTAAACCTAAACAAGTAATTTAATTAGAGTTATAACAATAAGGTCTTAAAAAAGTATTTAAATTTAATAAACCAAATTGAATGGGCTTTAATTTTAACATGTAAAGCTTTAAGCCAAATTCACCCCTATTCTTAATCCTAATTGAATAATCTCTGATTAATTCAAGAACCTTACACAAACTCTTAAATTATGTGCAGAACGGGCAAATGAACCTGTTGAAGAACACAATATAGTTGATGAACATAGGGAGGAGATTGTCCAAGTTGAACCAATGGAGACCTTTGAAGGAGAGGGGTCAGGCTCCTTACCTCCTACCACTGATATGGATGAGCATATTGTGGATCTAGCTAAATAGGTGAAGAGAAATATTTCTTATAAAAATTTAGATCATTTACTTGAAATGGATGTGGATGAGTTGAAACGTCTCAGTGAAGAACCTAGACATACTAAAAGGAGGTCAATGAATAAAAGTGCAAAAGAAATAATGTCGCATTTCAACAATCTTGATACTACACTAGAAAAAGCTCAATTGTTATCAATTGTACTTACTCATAAAGACTTAATAGATCCAATGAAATTGTTGGGTATAGATACAACAAATCAAAAGAGGAAATATTCTCAGCTACAAAAATCTATTGTTGATAATGTTAAGAAAGGTTTGGTGAACATTGGTAAAAAATCTCGAAAACTAGATAAGACCATTTCAAGAAGAGTGATGTTGACATCTTTAGTAAATGAAAGATTGCCTCAAAAAAGACAAATCTCTTCACTGTCATCTGAGTTTGGTTTTAGTAGAAGGACAATATCTAAATATGTTAAAAGGAGAAAGATTTTGGATGATACTACCTCAGAAGGGAATTGGGCAATTATGTGTAGAGCTCCTCGTTCTGATAGAATTGAAGATGTTGTTAGGAACTTTGTGACAAGTTTTTGGAATGATAATACTCGCCCTTCATCAAATAGTAGAGATGTTATCAAGCAAAGGATTGGTTCTGATCGTTATGATCTCCATGTAAAACATTGGCTAGACACAACAAAACATGAATTGTATGTATTGTTTAGTAAAACAAACCCTCATATAAAGATTGGACAAACCATGTTTGAACGGTTAAGGCCATATTATGTGAAGTTAAACAAAGTTTTCGAAACTTGTTGTTGTCGTTATCACATCGAATTTGACTTGTACTATCAGGTGTTTCGAAAGATTAGAGAAGATAATGATGGTTATGAAAATGCTCCTCCTAAACGAACAAGTCAATTTATAGCATCCATCTTATGTGATAAATCGGATGATAATGCAACCGGTCAAATAAATTGCATAAGAGGAATTTGTGGAACATGCGGGGACTTGGCTAAATTGCCTTTGAGAGATGAAGATACTGACATGAGGAAGATGGTAAATTGCAAGAGTTATAAGTACAAAAAAATTGAAACAAAATTTGGAAAGGAATCTACAAGACTAGATTATGTAGAAGAAGAAATACCTATTGGAACATTTATGGAAAATTTTCGTAAGTTGATAAAACCATACATATGCCATGGTTTTTTTGCCAAGTGGCAAGCAGAACAATTTAAAAGATTAAGAGACACTTTCCCACTTGGAACTATTTTATCTGTAGTTGACTTCGCAGAGAATTACTCTTTTGTGCATCAAAAAGAGATTCAATCAGAGTATTATTTTTCAAAGCAAATCACTATTTTCGTGCATGTGTGTTATCGACATGCACAGATGAATTTAGATGGTGTTGATAGTACATTTGAAAATCGTGTCATTAAGAAAGAATACCACTTCTATATCAGTGATGATAAGGAGCATGACACACTTTTTGTACAACATTGCTTTAAGAAGTTTTTTGAATATTTGAAAGATAGAGGCATAACAATAGTTAAACATTTTGTTTGGTCTGATGGATGTGCAGCACAATTCAAATCTTTGAGGCCATTTTATGCACTATGTAGATATCATCGAAATGACAAAATACCACATGTTTGGAGTTTTTTTGAGAGTGGTCATGGAAAGGGTGAACATGATGGTGCAGGAGCTTGTATCAAACGTGCTATAAGAAAGCATCAAATAAAGTACACAGGAGAACGTATAGAAAATGCACATGATGTTGTTGAATGGTGTAAGAAACACTTTGAACAACCTAATTATCCTGGGGAATCATCATCAAGAACATATAAACCCATTCCATATAGAGTGTTTTGGGAGATAACCGGTATGTGTTCTCTTTTAGTATTTTATTCTATTTTTTTTTAATTTAACAACTTGATCTACATGTATGTATTCTTGTACACATGTACATTTTACAGATGTGGATAGAAAATCAATGCATGGATGCAAGAGTGTGGAGAGGACAAGATCTTTGCATTGTGTCATGAGTACAGATAATCGCCCATGGACATTATACACTAGAGATTATTCATGTTTTTGTTCTGAATGCATTTTCGAAAAATATGTTGATTGCAAGAACCAAGAGCTTGGATATGTTAGTGAATGGAAAATGGTGCCACTAGATGTTTCTGACACATACGAGGATTCAAATGAGGATGAAAACTTTGAAGACATTCCTTTGATTTCTGGTGATTACGATCATATTTCAGGATTGATTAAAAAAGGTATGTATGTACATGACGTACACATGTAAACATTTCCTTAAAAATGACATATAACTTAGAATTTATTTAAATTGTGTCAAATTGCAGGAGATATTTTTGCAGTCATAGCAGAAGATGGAAATATAGAAGGTGTTAGTTATTATTTATTGCGTTGCACAGAAGAGAGAAAGAAGTTATCAAAATCTGAGATGAGTGATGGAATGTCATTTCCCACAGGTTTGAGTTCTGATTTGAATATGTACATACATACAAATCGCTTGTGTGAATTTTTTTAATTTCTCATGTTTCTTATATACATGTACATGCAGGATCAGTTGTAGTGCAAGGGACATATTTCAAACAAGTTAAAATTGTTCAACATGGGATTCATTTCACTGAATACCAAATTGATAACAAGGTATATCAGTATAGTCACTTGGTCATTGCTGTTGGCCTAATTCTTCAAACAGTTCCACGTCGAGGGCGGACTCAAAAGTGGAGAATAGATAGTGAAGATCATGACAAAATATTAAGTGTTATTGAAGAGCGTTGTGAACCACTTGATGTGGTATGAACTATATATACATAATTTAGTAATCCACTTGAATTGAATTTTAATGTAAAAGTTCAAGATAAATTCTAGATCTCAAGTAACTTGTTTTGAAACTATTTAGGATAAATATTTTTTTAAGTTTATTTATACATTATATCAAATTAGGATGTATTTTCATGTGCACATGTTTAATTGTATGTAATTGTATTTGTATTTAATTAAAAAATGCATATTTAAATTAGAATGTAATATGTACATTTGTAAAATTGATATATTTAATATGGAATTAGGACATGTACATGTTGTAAACTATTTAACTACAATATACATACCTAGAAGCTCACATACCTACAAATATACATACCTATGTAATATACATGTACTGGATGTGAACTATTCAATACATGACCTATCTTAGTTTAGTTTGTTCATTTCATACATACTCTTTTGTTTGAAAATCAAACATTTATAATTGAATACATTTAAATCAAGTTTGTTTGAAAATCAAACATGTATTTAAATCTAATCTAATCAAACATGTATAAATCTAATATAATCAAACATGTATAATAGATGATCAAACACAAACCAGGTATACAGAATAATCTAGAGTCTAAATAAGTTGTTGTACATGCATGAAATATACAATCTAATCAAACATGAATTTAAATCTAATCTTTAATCAAACATGTGTATAAATCTAATATAATCAAACATGTATAATAGATCAATCA
Organism: Cryptomeria japonica; assembly: GCF_030272615.1. Classification (NCBI taxonomy): domain Eukaryota; kingdom Viridiplantae; phylum Streptophyta; class Pinopsida; order Cupressales; family Cupressaceae; genus Cryptomeria; species Cryptomeria japonica. The sequence continues at coordinate 296,151,277 of NC_081414.1, forward strand.
AACACAAACCAGGTATAAAGTATAATCTAGAGTCTAAACAAGTCATTGTACATGCATGAAATATACAATCTAATCTTGAACATGAATTTAAATCTAATCTTTAATCAAACATGTGTATAAATCTAATATAATCAAACATGTATAATAGATCTTGATCAAACACAAACCAGGTATAAAGTATAATCTAGAGTCTAAACAAGTCGTTGTACACATGCATGAAATATACAATCTAATCAATCATGTATTTAAATCTAATTTAATCAAACATCATGTACATAAATCTAGAATATAATCAAACATGTGTATAAATATAATATAATCAAACATGTATAAAACTTATAACATGTATAATCTATAGTCTAAACTCCATGTATAAAGTATAATCTAGCTCTAGTCAAACACAAACCAGGTATAAACTATAATCTAGAGTCTAAACTCCATGTATAAAGTATAAAGTATAATCCAGAGTCAAACATAAACCAGGTATAAAGTATAATCTAGAGTCTAAACTCCATGTACGTGCATGAATATATATATAATATGAAAGTATATAAAAAGATAAATGTAAATGAGCTATAAAGTCTGGAGCAAATCAACACTGGGGATCATCATGTCGGCTACGAACTGAGCGACCATCTGAGGGGGAGTCCTGCAAAAGTAGAATTTATTTAAATATTAAATATAATATATATAGATCTCTCTAGACGTGCATGTACATCAAATATATATATACCAAAAACCATAACTAACCTGTACACTAATGTCAGCATCTAAAGAATCTCTCCTACGCACATGCTCAGAGCTCAAGGAAGGAGTGACATGAGCTAACTGTCAATTTAAGGATTAGTCCACAATCAATTTAAATGATCTACAAATTAAAACTTAGAAAGTTCTAGATTATTTAAATTAAACATGAGATCTATATATATATATAGATTTATTAGGTACAAATTTGCAATGTAAGTATACATATCTTCTAAAATTTTAAACGCACATGTACATGTACATACCTGTGTATCACCTGGAGTAGGCTGTATAGTAGACTGATCCTGTCCCGTAATCATATCAACAACATCACTCGTGCCAGCATATCTCTCTCTAGCTGTACGTATCACTGAGGAGTGCAAGGGGCTAACTAGATGAGTGGGCATCGTGGATGAAGTGTCTGACTGTAGTAGCATGTCCATAAATCCAGTATGGCTCAAATCTCTCAGCTGATCCTCAAATGAGTCCAAACCCTCATCTGTGATATGTACCTGATCAGCTCGTATCTCCTCACATGAATCCAACCGGACCTCATCTGTGATATGGAGCTCATCAGCTCGTAGCTCCTCCTCTGCAGCAACAGAGTGATCTGTAGGTGGGTCAGTGCCTGGAGCATGCGTAGAGTGATGAGAATGCTGTGACTGCCTCGGGGTATGCGTCGATGCCGCTGTAGCCTAAACATATCTGAGAATCTCCTCTCTAACATCACCCAATGGTATCCCAAGTCGAGATGAAATAAAACTATAAGCATGTAGTAGGTCCTTGACTAAATACTGTGACATCTGTACATGTCTACTACCTCCGACTATAGCTGCTACCTCATCTGGGGAGGGGATGCCAGCAGAAATATACCGATCATCTGAATCTGAAGCCCCCCCATGACTAGAAGATGCATGATCTATGGATGATCGTGAACGTGGTCGAGTCATCATATATCTGCCCACCCTGTCAGAAGATATGGTGGCTGCTGCTGATGCAATATGTCCAATCCTATCAATTGCTTCTCTCTGAGAAGAAATCACAACGTGATCTGCTATGGGTGCCATGGCTGGGACTACTGCAGGAAATCTCTGGCCAACAAGGTCCCCGTGTCTAGGCGGAGCTCTATCACGCCTACGGTATGCATCTCTATCAGCAATCCTGCCCCTCCCCTGTCCATAATATCCCGGAATATCAAGGTAGTTTGGTTTCATCTGACAATGAACCTCAGCAAATACCTGCTGTGCAAAGTATAATGGAATCTGGTCGTTATTAGGATAACGACCATGGGCTGCTAAGAATCGTGGGTAAATCAGTGACGCAACCTGTGGGTCAATACATCTGGTAACCTGATATCCCCTCACCTTACTCTTCTCCTGATATTGTGGGAAGCATCTCTCCTTGATGGTCTCCTTCGAGATCACCCCCACCACATCAGCAAAAGAATGAGGACCCCTCACCTCACTCCTCAACTGTCTATATATATCCTCTATAACCTCAGGTGAGAATGAGGTATGAGATACTAAGCGGTCCCTCAATGTCTGCAAACTGTCAAAAATGGACGTGCACGTACTCTTGTACACGCCATCAGTACGAGGGTCATCTAGTATGGCCCTCAACCTATGCAGCTCTCGATCACTATAATGAAAAATAGTGGCAATATCGGGCAAGGGGGGATCTTGCTGTGGAGGATCCTGCTGTGGTGGCTCCTGATGTGGAGCCTGCGCAGGTGGATCCTGATCAGGAGCCTATGAAGGTGGATCCTGATCAGGAGCCTGCAAAGGTGGATCCTGATCAGGAGCCTGCGAAGGTATATCCTGGGATGCCATCTATCTAGGTACATGTCATAAAGTTAAAATAAATACGTAAGCACAGAGAGAGAGATCATTTTCATGAGAGAGAGAGAGAGAGAGAGATTATATACATATAAATCTTCATGACAGAGAGAGAGAGATCATTTTCATTTTCAAAAAATACATGTAAAAATTTCAAATATTTCAGTGAGAGAGAGAGAGAGTTCATATATTTCAGATCTAGAGATAACATATATTTCAAAGAGATAGAGAGATCTAATGTACATGTACATATTTAAATCTTTGACATACATAAAAAATTCAAGAATAGAGAGATCTAACACGTCATATGTATGTTAGGACACTATATGATCCTAAGGGGAATGTCATATGTATAGTAGGATGTTATAAGGGGTCATATGTGGGTCTAACCACATATGACCCCTTAGGACACTATATGATCCTAAGGGGAATGTCATATGTACAGTAGGATGTTATAAGGGGTCATATGTGGGTCTAACCACATATGACCCCTTAGGACACTATATGATCCTAAGGGGAATGTCATATGTACAGTAGGATGTTATAAGGGGTCACGCATGTGTTAATGCATGTTGACCCCTTAGGACCACATACGACCCCTTAAGATAGTATGTGATGGACTAAGGGGTATGTCGTTCACACTAGGATTCTATAAAGGGTCATGCATGTGTTAATGCATGCGTGAGCCCTTAGGACCACATATTCAACCCCTTAGGACACATAGGAAATTTCATATGTACAGTAGGATGTTATTAGGGGTCATGTGTGACCTACTAAGGGGTCACGTATGTGTCAATGCATGCGTGGCCCCCTAGGACCACATATGACCCCTTAAGACGCTATGTGATGAACTAAGGGGTATGTCGTTCACACTAGGATTTTATAAGGGGTCATATGTGGTTATAGGATTTTATAAGGGGTCATATGTGGGTCTAACCACATATGACCCCTTAGGACACTATATGATCCTAAGGGGAATTTCATATGTACAATAGGATGTTATAAGGGGTCACGCATGTGTTAATGCATGTGTGAGCCCTTAGGACCACATATTCAACCCCTTAGGACACATAGGAAATGTCATATGTATAGTAGGATGTTATTAGGGGTCATACATCTGACCTACTAAGGGGTCACGTATGTGTCAATGCATGCTTGGCCCCTAGGACCACATACGACCCTTAAGACGCTATGTGATGAACTAAAGGGTATGTCGTTCACACTAGGATTTTATAAGGGGTCATATGTGGTTATAGGATTTTATAAGGGGTCATATGTGGGTCTAACCACATATGACCCCTTAGGACACTATATGATCCTAAGGGGAATGTCATATGTACAGTAGGATGTTATAAGGGGTCATATGTGACCTACTAAGGGGTCACACATGTGTTAATGCATGCGTGACCCATTAGGACAACATATGACCCCTTAGGACACTATATGATCCTAAGGGGAATGTCATATGTACAGTAGGATGTTATAAGGGGTCATATGTGACCTACTAAGGGGTCACACATGTGTTAATGCATGCGTGACCCCTTAGGACAACATAGGACCCCTTAAGACACTATGTGATGGACTAAGGGGTATGTCGTTCACACTAGGATTTTATAAGGGGTCATATGCAGTTCTAAGGGGTCATGCATATGTTATAACAAATGCATGACCCCTCAGAACCACATATGACCCCTTATGACACTATGTGATCCTAAGGGGAATGTCATATGTATAGTAGGATGTTATAAGGGGTCCTATGTGACCTACTAAGGTGTCACGCATGTGTCAATGCATGCGTGGCCCCTTAGGACCACATATGACCCCTTAAGACGCTATGTGATGGGCTAAGGGGTATGTCGTTCACACTAGGATTTTATAAGGGGTCATATGTGGTTATAGGATTTTATAAGGGGTCATATGTGGGTCTAACCACATATGACCCCTTAGGACACTATATGATCCTAAGGGGAATGTCATATGTACAGTAGGATGTTATAAGGGGGTCACGCATGTGTTAATGCATGTTGACCCCTTAGGACCACATACGACCCCTTAAGATAGTATGTGATGGACTAAGGGGTATGTCGTTCACACTAGGATTCTATAAGGGGTCACGCATGTGTTAATGCATGCGTGAGCCCTTAGGACCACATATTCAACCCCTTAGGACACATAGGAAATGTCATATGTACAGTAGGATGTTATTAGGGGTCATACATGTGACCTACTAAGGGGTCACGTATGTGTCAATGCATGCGTGGCCCCTAGGACCACATACGACCCTTAAGACGCTATGTGATGAACTAAAGGGTATGTCGTTCACACTAGGATTTTACAAGGGGTCATATGTGGTTATAGGATTTTATAAGGGGTCATATGTGGGTCTAACCACATATGACCCCTTAGGACACTATATGATCCTAAGGGGAATGTCATATGTACAGTAGGATGTTATAAGGGGTCATATGTGACCTACTAAGGGGTCACACATGTGTTAATGCATGCGTGACCCCTTAGGACAACATAGGACCCCTTAAGACACTATGTGATGGACTAAGGGGTATGTCGTTCACACTAGGATTTTATAAGGGGTCATATGCAGTTCTAAGGGGTCATGCATATGTTATAACAAATGCATGACCCCTCAGAACCACATATGACCCCTTATGACACTATGTGATCCTAAGGGGAATGTCATATGTATAGTAGGATGTTATAAGGGGTCCTATGTGACCTACTAAGGTGTCACGCATGTGTTAAAGCATGCGTGATCCCTTAGGACCACATACGACCCCTTAAGACGCTATGTGATGGGTTTTGGGATATGTCGTTCACACTAAGATTGATTTTATAAAGGGTCATATGCGATTTTAATGGGTCACGTATGTGTTAAGACACTATTTGATGGACTAAGGGGTATGTCATTCACCCTACAATTTTATAAGGGGTCATATGCGATTCTAAGGGGTCCCGCATGTGTTATAACACGTGTGACCCCTTAGAACCACGTATGACCCCTTAGGACACTAGATGTGATCCTAAAGGGAATGTCATACATGTACACTATTATATTATATGTGATCCTCTATGACCTCCTAAGAGAACATATAGTGTCATATGTGGTCTTAAGGGGTCATGTTGTGCGTGTAATAGGATGTGAAAATAGGTCACATTGTAGAGGAAATTTATTTTGTCTAATTTGTTTAAATTTGGTATCTAAATTTTCTAATGTTTATTTAAATTAATTTTTTTAACGTTTTTCTTTTTTTGCTAATGTTTTTCTAAGATCTGATTTACTACAGGGTAGTTTTCTATGTTTTTCATAACAATTTTTTAAAATGTTGAAAAAAATATACATCTATACAATTACGTAATTTTAAAAACAAATTTACACATTTCAATCAAAATATTAAATTATCAAACATTTTTCTAAAATAATGAAAAACAATAAATTATCAAACATTTTTCTAAAATGTTCAAAACCAATAACTATATATAATTATTTAATTAAAAAATTAAATTAACAAATAAATTATTTACAAATTTAATAAAAAAAGACATTATTAAACCAAACAAAGGGTTATTTTGTGCACCTGATATAACAAGGGTCAAAAACTGAAATAAGAAAGATGCTAACTGCTGCAGACAATGCTCGATGACGTGATGCTGACGACTGGTTCGATCCAACCCCCACCAGACAGAAAAAGTCAAATGTAACAATGACCTTTTAACTGTCATTTTCGATATTTATAAAATTTTAAAAAAAACCCTAACTGCCAAGGGTTCGAGCGAATGGGGGGTTCGAGCAAACCCATTAAAATATCGATATTTAATGGGTTCGCTCGAACCACCGTGTTCGCTCGAACCCAGCTGAACCGTTTGGTTCGCTCGGACTCCCAGGGGCAGTCCGAGCGAACATTTGTGTTTCGCTCGAACATTGTCAAATCCGAAATTCCCACTTTCGCCAAATTCTTTCGTTGGCAAAAGTGGGAACCAGTTTTGTGAATTCACCCTATGTCAAGAAAAAATCAGATACACCATCCACACAGTTGAAAGGTTTAATTAACTCTATAGATATACTCACTTTCATTCATTGGAAAAGTCAGTTGAAGTGAAGGTATGCAGTTAATTCAATGCCAAAAGGCTTCGGACATTGAAAAGAATGATTGCAGATGACAAAGCTACATTGGGGACTTGTGTTAAGAGTATTTAGGATGCATTAATAGGAGGAAACATTAACAAATCATGCCTATCACTATCTAAGTTCACTAAGGATATTGAGGAGAAGTCAAAGGAACATGAGGATGAATTAGACTAGATATCTTAGTCAATTGATCCATTGTTAGCATCTCTGAGTAGTCATGAAGATCAAGTAATATCTGTACTTGACAAAATTAGAAGTTTGAGCCATGATCGAGAGAAGATTGTTGGTAGAGTTGGATAACTTAGGAGTCACTTCAATCCCAACTTAGACACATCTCTTAGTGCTCTTAAGGATGCTAAGGATGCTCAGGCCAACAATAATCCTTCAGATCTAAAAACAATAGAAATTTAAGCATATTTGTTCAGTGGGCTTATAACAATTTTAGAATGCATCAAGAAGGGTTGGGATAGCCACTTGGATTCATTGATGAATACTTATGCAAATATATTCAAGTTTTTGTAAGGATTATGTGCATATATGTATATAGAGTTTTGGCTTTAATTTTGACATTTGGAACCCCATCTTTACCATTGATGTCAAAGAGGGAGTGTAGAAGAGTGAAAAAGGTTGTAATAAGCTTAGGGGGAATCTTTTGGAGTTTTGAAATTTTGGATTTTCAGTTGCAGTGTTTTGGTTTTGGTTCTAACACGGTCCTTTTTCACCAAGTGTTGCCATCAATGCCAAAGGGGAAGATTGTTGGAAAGAAACACTACTTAGGTAGTCAGATGTTGTCATTGATAGAAACTAATGATAACACACCCATTTGTAGTTCATGATATGTTCATACTGGAAGACAGATTGAGTTTTGGTTAGGTCCGGTGAGATAGAATAAGACATTCGGCAGTATGTAGTACTTTGGTTGGTGTTTCACTTCTATTGAATATTTTTGGTTGTGGATCTATGGGAAGCTTTATGAACATTTTATCTACCATAGTCCACGTTTTTGGCCTCTGATGGTGATTCGAGAGTGAGTTAGAAGGTCTGGTGTACAAGTTTTTGGGTAGAATAGTGTTCATCAGCAGTCTCATGTGGTTAATTGTTGTGCGGATTATGTGGATTGGTTTTGGTGGTTGATTTTGTGATTAAAGATGATCAAATAACATATGGGAAGTGTGTGGACAATTATTTTTGGTCTGCATATACATTTGAGTTTGGATTGAGCTGACTTGGTATAACGTTTCATCATTTGTATCGTGTTCTTGAAGCTGACATGAAGAAGACCTAATTTGATGTTGCACATATTAAATACTAGTGGATATGATCATTTTGGATATCGGTGGTTGTGTGGAAGTTATTTGTCAACGATTGTGCATAATATCACATGCGCAACTAAAGGATTTGTGCTTCGGGATATAGTAGAACAACATAACATAGCAGTGCAAGATTGAGTATTTTGAGCTTAACCGGAACTATTTCTAGGCATTTACAGATTCTATTCATTATTTAATTACTTCTTGTAATCATTGTAAATTACTTCTAGGGTTGTAGCCCTTATTGTAAATTGAGTAGTGAGCTCTAAGCAGTGTGTCTAAATGCATGTGCATTACCCTTAAATGTAATATTTCTATACTTCTAACAAAGTATATTTATATTGTGGGTCTCAATCCCATCGTGGTTTTTCCCTTGACCAGGTTTCCACGTAAAAATCCTGGTGTTATGGTGTTGTGGATATTTGATTTATGTGTTCGCATCTTTCTTTTGTTGATTTGTATTAGATGGTTGAAAAATCAAATTAATATTGTTAAAGACTACAGAACATTGATTCACCCCCCCCCCCCCCCTCTCAGTGTTCCTTGATTCCAGCAGTAATCCACTTGGTTAGGTATAAAAAGTCATTGTACATGCCACCCAAAGTTTCTGCACAATTTACCACATTGCAGTCAATTTTTCTATTTTGTTCACCTTAAAAGCTTTATTTTTTTCTCCTGAAACCTATAGGAGATGTTAGGGAAGAGGTTTTACTAAATTATTCTTTTTGTTTCATTTAATTTCATTGTGATTTGAGTAAGATATAACCATTTTTCTAAAAACTATCAAAACCCTCATTAGGGTTTCCAGTGAGTGGAAAAAAATGTATTTTAGTCTGTTTCACCATTAAAAACTCACACTACTAATTGGAAAGGCTCTTATAAATATGTATTTTCATTTCCCAATCTTTCGAGGTTATATGGTGAAGGATGCACATGCCAAAGTTGATAGGTTGGTTTGATATACACCATGTATTAGACCTTTAAGACAACACTATAAAGAAAATAATACATAAAACTACAACAAGGGGGGGTCCATCTTGTGTGAGGGATGCTGGAAAAGGTGTGGTGGATACCAAGGTACAAACCTATGAGGCTTGATTCCATTTCATCAAGAAAGGCCAAAGGAAAATATGATTGTCCTTGCGTATGTTTACTGTGATTGTCATAAGGAAGCCAGTGACAATGCTTGTTGAATGAAGTTTGGATGAAGTATTGGATGGAATGTGTCTAGTTGAAGGAGCCTTGAACCTTTGGGAAGAGTCCCTCACACAAGTAGACTAGGAGGTTGGAAGCCTTGTGGAATTTGGTCAGATCTCTTGACTAATGTTGTTGACTATCCTAAAACACCCTAATTGTCATAGTCCTAATGTCGGTCCTAATGCGAGACATAATTCCAATCATGTTTGTTGCAATGGAGGGTCATATGGAGAGTTATGAAGTGTGAGTCATAAAGGGTCTCCAAAGGTCCTTTGTAGGGTGTTTAAGTCTAGAGGAGAAGTTGGAGGTATTGATGTGTTCGTCAGCCTAGATCATCAATAGAAGCATCCCTAAAGGATGAGGGTATGTCATTGAAGTTGGTCCTCAAGAGACCTTTTTGTTGTGTTGTTACTGTCCAAACTTTTAAGTGTACAATACCCTATGATGTTTGTCCAAAGTCTAGAGAATGTTCAAACCCTAAGGGTCAAATAGTGTCTCAAGGGTGTCTAATTGATAAAGTATAGAACTACTACCCTAGTAGATTGAAACCATTGAGCTACCCCTACCTCTGCATCACACATGTATCTAGATAGTTTTTGTCTGAGGCAAATTTTTCCTTTAGATAGTTTTTCTTCCTTTACCAAAAGATTGGTAAAAGTTTCTTTGAAATGCTCTTTAAACATATTGCGTTATCTTTAATTTGATAGTATATAGTCATTTCATTTGTATCTTTATATGTCGCATTTCCGGTTGATGTTGATGTTGATGTTGATGTTGATGGGCGCGTACTCCAAGAAAACAAACTAACTACATTTCCATCTCAATCTCGCTTTTTAGTTTCTCTTTCCCACGAATCAAACTACCGAGCAATATTTGTTCTCACTTCTCTCTTCACCGATAAGAATGCTTCAAACTATCAAACTATCAAACTACTGAGCTCCTTCACGAGAACAGGAATGGAATTTCAAGACTGCTGATACAGGTGATTCAGGTTAATTTCTATATTTGTTCACCGATAAGGATGTTTTTCTTGCTTTTCTGCAATCTATTAAGGAATACGATTTCTCATTTCTTTAGTCCCATGTTGAAATAAGTTTCAGAAATTGTTGATTTGTTTGTTGAAAATTATGAGTCCAACTTGCAGATACATGGGTAAATGTGCCCTTGCTAGGTTTGTAGTTGCCTGTTGTATGATTTTACATATAAAGTTTATCTTACTGATATAGAATCTTTTGATCTATACTAGTTTTTGTGTTAATTTGCATTTGTGATACGGAACCTGACCTTCGTTTTCTCACATCCTTCCTCTGAGTAACAGGAACAATTTCTCCCTCTTCATATTTATCTCGAAATAGCTTTAGTCAGACGATTTCCTCCTTATCTTTGTGTGTGAATTATGGTTATTTAGATCCCTTACAAGAAAATAAAAAAGTTACAAGAAGCAAAACTTAGGGTTCTCTAGATTGAATGTTTTGGTCGTCTTCTCTTAAATTATTTTCGTCAAATCCACATTGTCTTTGAATCCTGTATACAAAACGTGCATCTCAGCTGTTTGTTTGAGACGATCTACTGTAAATTTAACCCGTAATAGAGTCTCTTCATTTTTCCCCAAGAGTAACTCTGTTCGCTTTTTTTCTTGGAAAAGTGCAATTCTACCATGGAAACAAGGCCAGACAGGAAGGATATATTTGCAAGAAGACCTAAAATGAATTCATAGTTTTTTGTGTTGATCAAACTTATTATAATTATTTGAATTTGTTTCTTAATATATAAATATAAAATGACGGGAAAATAAACGTAAAGATCCACAATCGGCAACTCGTACATCGTTTCATCCTGCGAATCGTATATTATTTTACAGTTCTGTCAGTGTATACTGAAAATCATATATGTCAGATTTTTCACCAATTTCTGACCCTATGAAATAATTTGGGCAGGTCGTAACTTCTGTCCGAATTGTATCATCTTTTTCACTCGTTCATAATATTTTAGCCCCAGGAGCCTGCCAAGGTGCACCATACAAGAAACCCCAAAAGATTTGCATTTAGGGTTATTACAAGAAATCCTAAAGAACAACGCGGCGAGGAACAGATTTAGGCAGCTCAGAAAACATCGGCCCAATGGATTCCATGCAGGTAAAACAAATATGAACATTTCTTTTTAAATTTGGGGAGCACACATGAAAGTATTAACACTTTTTGGGGGTGAAATTTTCAGGCGAATTCTGATGGACAACAGCGCCCTTTTCATACGTTTTGGCATGCGATGGCCGGCATTTCCATTCCATGCACAGCCGTTTGGGTATTTCTTGGATTTCATGGCATAACCACCGCCATGAATGCTAATGGTCTTTTTGTCAATGTATTTGGAGTGGGTTCTATTGTTGCATCTTTTATCGTCGCAGTATTACTCGTGGTAACTAGGGCTCGGGGAACGGATCGTACAATTTTCCTCACCTTTTTGAATTCAACGATACTTTCCATGTCGGGTTTCCTTGCAGCTTTTTACACTGTGCAGCCGTCATCGTATATTATCAGTCTTGGTTTTGTTAGTTTAGCATGCATGGCTTTTAATCAGTTTGAAATATGGTCTCGCTGACTTGGAGGCCTGTAGAGTACTCAGAATTTGTCAAGACTCTATGAAAACAGCTTTTTCTGTGAACAGGATGAAAAACTTTTTAACCCATTCTGTTTTACAGTAGATAATGGATTCTCTTTAACATATAGAGCAAGGCGGAAATGGCTCGCCAGGCTGTAGCACTAATGGGTTTTGGTTGGTTTTTATCATGTCAATGTGCTTAGCATCAGGACGAGGCCATATTTCTTTATGTTTATAATACATATACCGTAAAATAAATTTGATATTTCAATATTTGATCTTAAATTTTAAGACAAGTGAATGACTTTATTTTAAACCAAATTTGTCAAGTAGATAAATGTATTATAGCTCTCTGAATCTGTACTTCATTACTCTTGGAAATTCAAGTCTTTTTAACTTTCTAGTCTTGAGTTACTTTCATATATTATAACTAATGTATTGGTATATTAATACTGTACTTAGTCTTGGAAATTCAAGTCTTTTTAAATCTGTACTTAGTATATTAATCAATGTATTGGTATATTAATCAATGTATTGGTGCATTTTAAAAACTGGATAGTCATTTCTTTCCATGCACTAGAAGAAGAATTCAACTGATTTATGATGTAATTAATGTCATGTATTTCTCTTAATTAGCTTGTGTACTAATACTTTAACTAAGATGATTGATAGTTGAACTGGTTTGACATTAGTGCCGGATAATATTAAGCATGATCTGGAAGAGAGAATATTTAGAATTTCGTCCTTGTAAAGTAATTGAGCCACCTGGCACTTGCTTATTTTCCATTTTATTATTTTAGAGAGAGAATGAATGTTATATTCTTTTCTATCATAGATAATAGATATTTGTAAATTTTGTTTGTTGTTTTAACTCTAAGAATAGTATAGGTTTTTTTGAGCATCCTTGCTTAATTTAAAGATAAAATTTATCACTTTTTTTGTTTTGTAAAACAGTAATATAAACATGTGCATTGACATGTTCTATATTAGTTTTTTCATTTATCTACTACACACATTATGGTCACTAATAATGTCCTCCACACATTTCTAGACTATTTGCATGATTATATGCTTCAGTAGAATATCATTAAGGTTGAACACATCATGAGCTTTTCTTATTAGCATAAGTCATCACCTTGTGCTTGATCAAGAGTCTATATTTAAAGGCAAAAACAAAGCACATGGACAGATTGAGTTCTTTGTAGTTATAGAGGAAATTGGCAATGCTAAATTGAAGTTAATTTGCATTATTTTGGGTGTAGCATTTAGTACTTGGCATGCCCACTTAAGATAATTTCAAAGTCTATAAAAGATATATTACTAATAAGATTTATTGAAAGTTCTTTATACATTTAAGATTTTGAAGAAAATTATGTTACTAAGGTTATTGTTTATCTATAAGGTTCAAAAGTTGTCACACTTAGTTTTATATGAGAAATGGAGTTTCTATAGATGTATGGAACCTTTCTTTTATTACATTAAATGTCATTTAGTATTTAATGTAATTGATTTTATTTTAGAGCATCTTAATGTTATTGGACTACACGTTATAGTATTGACTTTGTATATTGTTATTAATATTTTGTAATTATTATTAATATTATACACTATATTATTCTATTTATAGAGTATAGAATTATTGGTTATTGCCAACAAGGAGCATTACTATAGCATAATTTAGATGCCATTAGTTTTGATTGATGTGCAAAAGAGAAATCAAAATTTTAAAACCTTTGTATGGTAATAATCATTGATGTTGAAAATATGTTGATATTCTTCTCTATCATAGATATTTATAGGCAACCTATGACATATAATTGTAAATTTTGTTTGTAGTTCTACGTATAAGGTTACTTTAAATTTTACTATGATTCCTCTTAATTTAAACAAAAGATTTATATCATACATTCTAGTATTTTGTCCTGTCATGTAAAAGATTCTAGTATTTTGTCCTGTCATGTAAAAGACAAAATAAAACACTAACAAAATAAAACACTAACATTCACGTGTTTTCAAAATATTCTTTTTCTTTATAAAACTATACACATTATAGTCACTAATCATGTTTAGGCAAGAGGATAATTTTGGTTGAACACATCATGTGATATTTTTTATTAGCATAAGCCATCACATGGTATTAACCATGAGAGAATTCGAATGTGCTAGCTTATAATAACATGAAAAATTGAGAACATATTAAAATAAAGCCATTACATTGAGGTTTAATAAATGAATTTCTTCAATTTGAATTTACTTTAACAACTAACAATATTTCTCAATCAAGAGTATAGATTTAATGTGATTAAATGGTTCCCACTTTTTTGTCAAAGTAGGATATTGAAAACAATATTTTGAATTAAATATTCCGTTTCTAAATTCTAAAGCACCTAAACCATCAAGAATTTGTAGATGATGTGAACTAGTGATTTGTGAGATTTTATTTGTAGATTCTAAATATATTTGTTTTGAAAGTTTTGAAATTAAATTGTAATTTTTTTTTACATAATTGTTAATAAAAAAATAAACTTACTGTCAACAACATTTTTAAAAGTGCCACTTATGTCATTTTGCATAATTTTTTTATACAAATGATCAAATTATATTATTTTAATATAGATTTGCAACATGGATATCAAATTCTTGTAATTTGTTTCATTAAATTCTTACATATTATTTTAATTTAAGTTTTGAAGTCAAACCAAATAAAATGTAGACATAGATTTATGTCATCACACATAACTTGTTATGTATGTATCAAAATTTAATTTATTTGTTGGAACAAGAACATCAATACCTAATGAATAGATAATATTTATAATTATTTTTATTAATTTAATATATTTCACATGCATAGAATAGAGAACCCGATGTCATTAATTTATAGTCAACAACATTTTTGAAAGTGATGCTTATGTCATTTTGCATAATTTTTTTATACAAATGAAAAAATTATATTATTTTAATTTAGATTTTAAAATCCTCGAAATCCATTTATCCGCATCCATTTCCATCCATAAATTTCCTTCCCAAAAATCAGAAAATTCCAAAAAAAATTTAAAAAATGAAATAAAAAAATCTGGAAAAAAATAGAAAAAAGAAAAAAAGTAAAAAGAAAAGTTCATTCAATGGTGAAAACTTGGTAAACAAGCAACTTGGACAAGTACCATGATGAAAACCTAGCAAATAGGCATCATATGCAATTCACTCCATCCTTTTGCTCTCCACACTTGGGGGCAATTTCTTCTAACCATCTAGCCATCACCTGCTCCATCTCATCTACCTGTCATACCCAACATATCCTATCCATTTCACTTCCTCCATCCTCCTCTAGATCTTGACCAAAAAAAAGGTAATCATGTATACATTCTTTAGACACCTCTTGGCATCCATTTCCCCATCACAAGATTTTCTCCATCATCCTTCCTATTTACCCATCCTTCCTCCCATCCATATAATCCTTTCACATACCTTCATAGTCCTTATCCACCCGTCACCCTATCTTCCATGTAATTCCCTCAACTTCCTATCATTCCTCCTATCATATCCCTACTAAGTGCCTCGCTACAAATGAAATATCCTAAAAGGGACATCTTATCGCTTTGCAGCATAGTCGCTAGATACCCTCTCACACCCACTATTCATTCACTAATCCATCCATCCACCAATCCTTATCTCCCAGTTCCTCCATCCCTTATTCCATAACCTAATCCTTTCTCAATCCTCATCTACTTCCATCTCTTTGTCCCTCATCCTTTCATCCCCTAGTCACTTCCATAATGCTTTCATCTCCAAATCCTTTTTAGCCTATCCTCCATTCTTTCATCCCTCCTATTGTATCATTCCATCACCTCTTACATCCCTTGTCATTGGTATCTAGCTCTAGGCTACCCCCATGCAATCAATCCATCTTCTCCTTGCAATCCACCATTGCATGCAAATCCTTTCCATCTCCTTCAGCTATCCAAAAGAAAACACCAATAAATTCATCCAAACACATCCATGGTCTTGTTCTCAGAGTTTCTCCAAACCTTGATCACAATCCAATCATCATCATCGAGATGCATCATTCTTAATCATTATATTATTTTGGATACATCGTTTTCACATCAACAACACCCCATCAATCAATAATCCATTGTGACTTTTCATCTTAACTATAGCACCATCATGTTTGTCCCTAGGTCTTCATCCATCATCCATGGCTCGTGTGCATCTTTTAAATAGTGTCTTGTACATAGTGTCAGTTGTGTGTTTCTATCTAGGTCCACTTGTGCATATGTATCCCTACATCTCTTCCTTTATATAAGTTAGTGGTGTCTCATCAATATCGTATCCCATCAGCTAGTTCTTTAATAATTATTTTTAATCATCTCTATCATCATAATCATATCAGGTTCCCTTTTGTCATCTAATCTCGTTGATCCCTAATCCAATCATCAATCTATGTAGGTTGTATTCTTCCTTTAGTTAGATGAATATCAAATCCCATCCGTTAGTTATCCTTTTGGCAAAAGATATTTTAGGCACTCATGTTGACTTTGATTCATTTTTGTCTTTGTTTATCTTTTCAAGCCCTTCATTTTGTGTCCTTTTAGTTGCCACAATCCTTTACATCATGGTGTGCTATGAATGACAAAACATGGGACATGGTCTTGTCTACTTTTGTTTTGCATGGCTTGTTTGTTCTTGATGTGTCCCTTATTTTTTATTAAGGTAAATGGGTTTTACAGGGACCCGAAACCCAAAAGTTTTACAAAACCAGAGAATAAGCATCAAAGATCATGACCAAAAGAAAAAGCTAAACCATCTTGGTGCAAGCTCGCCAAACAACCTAAAACATAAAATATACAAAGACCAGAAGAAACAAAGACCTATCGATAAAAATGCAATAGATTTGCATTCTTCTAAATAACTTTCCTATTGATAGCCTCCAACTTGTCCATGATAAATCCAAAGTTGCCTTCCCGGTATGGGTACACGGACCTGTCATAGTATGAGAACAAGAAATATGACCACCTATACCCTACACTTTCTTTTTCTTCTTGGAGTCCGAAGGAGTGATACTGGCAATAGGATCAACCTTGTAATCTGCAATAATATTATTGACCCTCATCAAGCCTTCAAAACTATTATTCATGGTGGCCTTGCTGATCTGTATCATATTTTTCAAAATTCCTTTAATTTCTTCCAAGCTAACCTCTAGATTATATATTATTCTTTCATGATTTGATTTCATCTTGTCCAAGTCCTAACTAACTTTCTGGGTCAACTGGAGGAGTTTCTTCATATTACTGGGTCCAGGTTTGTTCATAAAAGTATCCACAATACCATTTATACTCTCTTTTAACACTCTAATATCCATCATCATCTTTCAGAGACAATCCAACAGATTGTTGGCCACAAAGGAAATGCATTTATCCAAATCTGCGTCAATTTCACCCCTCCCCTATTTCCCAAGATCAATGTCTATGGGAATTTCAATTTCAATCTCCTATTCACTATCTTTATTGGCCCCCCTTCCAGATTTGGGCTTCTTAGATTTGGGAGAAACAAAGTCAGTAGACTTGGTACCCAGATTTTTATATTTGCTAGCGACCCACCTAGGGTGCTTGTTATGCTTACTGCTACTTGTCCCATGGGTTATATTATGAATGGGACCCTTACTAGTAAGTGAACAATACTCAGGGTCATCTGACAAGTCTTGATCCTGCCAGTCCTTGGCAAGCCTGCTATCTTCCCGTTCCAAATCTATGTTAGAAACCACTTGAATCTCCGGGTTGAAAGAAGAAACATGGGTTTTCAAAATAGGGGACGAATTGACTTCATGGGCTTTAGCATAATCCATAATAAGATGAATAATGCCCTCATGGAGGACTAGATTATCCATATTCTCTGCATGTTTCTCAAGACTATGCCTTAAAGAAGATGGCAAATAAACTAGATTGGAAATTTTTCTATCCTGCCTGAACTGATTCAAAATGACAAAGTGGTAGGAAAAAATGCTCACATGCCAGCCATCAAGAGTGATGTATCTCATTATAACCTCCACCACATTGGCCCAAGGCATTTGAAGATTGTTCTGATTGTAGCCACCATCAACCAATTTTTGAACCCTATTTTGCACCTTTTGCTTGTCGAAGAAAGTGGAGATAACTTCTTCAACAAATTTTTGTTCTCTATAAAACTTCCTTCCGTCCATCTGCATACTAGTAATTTCAGTGATAAAATCTTCATCAATCCTAAACTCAATGTGATAGACCTTTAGGATACCATTATCCCAGCCTCTCACAAAATCTTCAGTGGCACTCGATGAATTCCCCTTCAACCTTTGTATATACGTCACTAGGCCCCCATCATAAATCTCATTCCAAACCTCAGTATTCCTTTTCCATGTCGCGAACCCTATTTATCAATAATTATTTAATTAAGAAAATAACATTTACTTTTCGCAAATAAAATGAAATTGAAATGGAAATGAAAATTTTTAGAGGAATTAGATGATAATGTGAAAGAAATTCAAATGCAAAGAAATGATTTATATTATTTTCTGTAAGTGTGATTAAATGATCGGTAATATTTTTATTATTAGGGATTGTCATTGCTAATGAGAAATTGAGTGCAAGTGAATGCAGGAACAGATGAATGTGAATGAAGGTGAGAATAGGGTTTAGGTAGAGTTGTCTTAGCTCCAGGATTTCGCTAGAATAGATGGAATATCTCACACACCACATTAGAATTTATATTTTGGATCTTGTAAAGAAGGATTATTTAAATGACCTTATTTGAGTATTTGTTTAAATTGGAATGATAAATTTGGAATGAGTAGTTTTACTTGATAGATTGATTTAAATGTTTATACATGTATTTTGATGTTTGTATGTGCATCTTGTGAAATGGATTAAATATCGCGTTTATATTTTTACTTCTTGATTTATGATAATGATATATATGTGTGTGTGTGTGTGTGTGTGTGTGTACATCCCCACACACACACACACACACATTATATTATGTCTTGAAAAAAAAAAGATAATTAAAATTTGAATTGATTTATTAATATAGTTATATATATAATTATACATATTATATATATGAGTTCAAAGAAAAATTTGAACATATACATATATATACGTATGTAATTACTATATATGTAAATATATTATTGAAATTAAATTATTTTGTTTTATGAAAAGACATTATTTATATTTATATATATAAATATAAATATAAACATGAAAAGCCACTTAATTGAAAGCATAATAACTGATAGGGTTGGCAGATTTATTAATGCAAGTCATAGTCAAACAACATGTTATGAGAGTCGATACTAGTTGATTTGGCATAACGTGGAAACTTAGAAAAATTGTTTGCAAGAAAAACAATAATATGTCGACCATGCCACAAAACAAGCATTTAAGTGTTTGTATTGAAACTCGACTTGCAAATTATATATCACATCGAATAAGGAATGCGAAGTGGGAGTCAATGTTGACTATTTCACATAGCATTCTATAACAAGTTATTAATAGCTAAGCTTACCGCATAGTGGAATCGAAGAATAATAGTTAAGCTTACCGTATATTTACAGGTCAAGGTGCCATGAGAACTATTCCATGTACGGAAGGGAGTGAGTCAATGTTACTACCAACTACCCACCCAAATCTCCACCTTCACATGCATTTCAACTGCAATTTAATGTGGCATGATTTAATAGTAACGTGGTAATTAGTCCGCATAATAACACTGGTAATAAAGAACTTAAACGACTTGAGCAGTTTGGTGTCAACAACAGGGATAATGAATATCATTCCATAGAGAACACACAAGTGTTTGAAACCATCTAGGACTATGATGTTGTAGTTAAACTAGTAGTGGTGTCAAGATAAATAAGTCACCACTAAGAGAGATGGGCCCAAAAATAGGAAAGAAGGTAGATGAAAACACTATATATAGAACATTGAATTGGAAGAGAAAGATAGACATACAACAAAGGATTAGATAATGGAATGTGGAAGAGAAAAGTATTGGAGGTTTAGGAGTATTACGACCAGTCATAAAAGATTGGTGATGATCATCTCAAATTTAGTGTCGAATTTCAGAGGTGGGATCTTAAAACAACCATTAGTTCGTTTTATTATTAGAGAATAGAAAGAGAGAAGAAGATATTGTGAAAAAGAGAGAAATTTGTTGAATATAGAAAAAATAAGAACGAAGAATAGAGAATGGAAATATAGAGTAGTGAGTAGAGAAGAGTGAGCTCATGAGATATAATAGCGTAGAGGGGGAAAGTAATAGAATCTGGATGTATTGCAGACATTTTGGGAGAATTTATTAGTGCTCATAACAGACTTGGATCATATTTAAGAGGTAGGCTCTATTATAGAAAGTTTTGTTGTAGAAGATAAAAGAAAGTTCTATTTTGTTCAGATTTATACAATAATCAAATGAAGGAATTAGAATCATGATATTCAATTTCCTGATCATATGAAACCATTTTAAATTGTTTTAAAATATGTTCATGTAAATAAAGATGCAATAATAAAATATTTTCTTAAAGTTTGTTGATAAACATAGTGTAACTCATAGAAATTAGATCATAAAATCCTCTAGAAATAGAGCAAGAGGACAGAGAAAGTTTATGCGTTATAAACTTTGAACTTGAACCACAAAGAAGATGAAACACTAGGATAATGAATTATTAAATATTCAAGCTTATTTTGATTTCATGAAGAAAAGAGTTACACTCCCAAATTTGATCCTTGCATTAGAAGTTAAGATGATTATTGGGTAACTCATTTGAAAAGCCATATAGGTATGCGCATTATGAATTTTCATCATGTTAAATATTGTTATGAAAAATTAGTAAAATCCGTTAGTTGAATTCATAAATCATGAAAAACCACATATTAGTATCAAACTAAATATGTTATTTGAGAAAAGAGGTAGACAAACCAAAACACATGGAAAGATAGAGAACTTAGGAAATATTAACGTGGAAATTCAAAACAATAAGAAATAGAATGCAACTTAATGATTGCACTATTTAAATGTTATGATAAATGAATAAAAGAATGTGTACTCATTTTTTTATTCTATTTTTATGTAAAGATACATATATGTGTTACACCTTCGTAGTTTTTTATTTTTGACTACTTGAAAAGATAGAAGTGAAAGAATGTTCTCTTTTCGGATATATATTTATTTGTCAATGAAAGATTGTTTTCTTGCCAGACAAAGTTGGTTTTAAATGAAATATTTTGAAAGTATGGTTGCAGGTCTCTTATTGTGGTGAGATGACACCCTTGCACTAGTACCAGTTGATTATGCTTTTCTACATGAGCATTGAATCACACATTTTGTTGGCTTCGTTAACCTTTCTAGCTGGAACATATAAGTTTCCTTTGTGCTTCACAAAAGGAATTTTGCATGAGATGTTTACCATTCATGGACATTTGTTCTCTTCTTTGATGCTATATCATGTGGAGGATGGTGTGCAACTTGGTCTATGAGATCCATGAATCTTGACATGCTATTTTCTAGAGTTACACATTTAAACACAACTTGAAGACATCCACAAGGATCTTGAGAATATTGCATCACACTCTTTCCTAGAGATGAGTCTCCACCTACCTCAAGTTTAATGGACACATTGGAGACTACAATTGATCTTTCACTACACAACCTTGTCTTCGGTACTGAAGCCAACCTTTCAATGGTACTATGAACTAAGCATGGTCAATCATGATGAAGACATTTTTCTTGTTGATCTTCATTTCAAAGTTTTACCTACATGCAAACTAGTTTTAACGGTGACTTTCATTGAAGGAATTCCAAGGAAACTCCTAGATTTGGATGGTACCACTTCAACATCCATATGAGAGTTTTAATTTCTTTGGTCATTATATGCAGTTTTTCATAAGAGAAAAAAATGAAAAAAATAGAAAGAAATGAAACAAAAAGAAAAAAATGTAAAAAAAAAAAAAAAGGCAATAACTTCTAACAATGAAAGCCTTCAGGCATTGTTATACAATTATAATTTGAAAACCAGTTTCTAGCGGATTGTAGTTGAAATAAATTCTTAGTGGTGAAAAGTGTTTTTACAATGCCACTAAGCGGTGAGTGAATGAAAACTGGCTTGACAATGGTCACTTGTCATTATAAAAAATGAACAAAAAAATAAAAAAAATAAAAAAATCAATAATTTATTTGAGCTAACTATTTTTCAGGAACACTCGGATGCTTCTATGGTTCTTTCCCTCTCTCTCGGTGTTTCTAGCATCTCTGGTTACTCACTTATGTAGCTATGCCTTAGTTTCTGTTGCAGTCACAAGTTTTGGTTCCTTCCCTACTCATGGTTCACAGTTGCTGAGTTATTTTGGCTACCCAACATTGGAAAACATGGACATGCAAGTTTGTAAAGCAATCAGTTTAATTTTTGATTCTTTTATCTCTCAACTTTATTAATATTTTTTATTATATGGATAATTTCTGCAACATCTCTACCTATCCTCTCCTTGTTCCCCGAGGACGGTCAACCCTTTAAGTTGGGGGGAGGTATACCACCCTTATTATGTATCTTTTCACCCATTACTTCACTTTATCCTTCATAGTTCATCATGCATGATCATTTCATATTGCTTGTCATTTCACCTTCATCCTTCATGTTGCCTTTCATTTCAATCATTTCACATAGCTGGGAGTCGTGATGATTTTTCATGATACCTCCTATATATATAGCATTTATACAATTTTGATGTTATGAAGACTAAAAAAAAGAGAGAGAGAAATTGAAAACTGAAAAAATGAAGAAAAATAAAAAAAGATGAGAAAAAGTGGAAATGAAAAATGAAGAAAACTAAAAATTGAAGGAGGTATCAAGAAGGAAATTGAAAAAAAAACAAGCAATAAATATTGTCATGAGAATCTTGTTATGAAGGGATGGTGAAAAATAATTGAAAATAATTCCATGAGGCTTTGTTTGAAGAGGACTTGACAATTTTTTAAATGATTGCACGAGGATGTGCAATATGCTAAGTTGGGGGGAATGATAAGAGATAATTATTTCTAATTTTATCTCACATTTCATTTGTTCATAGTCACTTACATATTCCATTCCTATTATATTTCATCCCATCTTATGTTGCATGTGATTAATATAAATAAGTAATATTTAATATAGTTTTTAGATAAATTAATGAAAATTTACTATTGATTGACTTTACTAATGAGTATTGTTATTCCATGCTTGTACTATACTGATATGTGGGTGCAGATCTTACTGAACTTCCTGTCGCAAATTTACTACTAATTGACTTTACTAATGAGTATTGTTATTCCATGCTTGTAGTATACTAATTGACTACATGCTTAGTATTGTTCATGTTAGTTTAGATATTGTAGTTTATGTAATTGTATATAATTCTAATTGATTCTAATGTGCTTCATATTTAATTACGATTTCAATAATTGGTGTTAAGTTTATGTTTTAGAGTTTGTCGTGTGCAGATCCTATCGCCAGGAAGTGACAGTTCCTGTCGTTGGGGTTTATTTTTGTATGTTCTAGCTACATTCATCCCCACTTGGCTTGTTATCTTCATCCCTTGAGCAGATAGCCAGTGTACCTTTCATCAAGTCTACGATCCTAGATTGACATTAGAAGCAAGTTGAATTGGCTATTAAATCTTATCAACTATTCTTAATATTGAAACCACAGTTCTACAGAACATGTGAATGTACATGTTTAAATTTATCTTTTACAAAACAAAATAATGTGATAAATTTTATCTTTAAATTAAGAAAGGAAGCTCAACAAAACCTCAACTATCCTTAAAGTTAAAACGACAAACAAAATTTATAAATATCTATCATCTATGATAGTCAGGAATACCAAACAAAACAGTTAACATTCACTCTCCAAAATATTAAAATGGAAGATAAGCACATCACTTTACAGAGATGAAATTCTAAATTTTCTATCTGCATCATGCCTAATATTAAGCAACGCTAATGTAGAAGGAAGAAAGTTTTGTCAGAAATGTCAGTCTGGTCAAACCGTCTCAGCTATTGATTATCTGAGCTAAAAGTTTTATTAAAAAACTAAACAACAGAAATATATGATATTAATTGCACCATAATTGACTCATCAAATTAGTTGAATTCTTCTTCTAGTTCAAAGACTGAAATGGCTATCCAATTTTAGAGATAATACATAACACATAAGTTATAATGTATGAAGATAATTGAAAGACTGGGTAATAAAAGAAGACTTAAATTCCAAAGAGTAACGAAAAAATAAGAATTCATTAAACAGAATGGGTTAAAAAAAAATTTCATTTGTACATTGTCTTGATAAACTCTGAGCACCTTGCACGTTGAAATAATACAAACCAATTTAAAAGCATGCTTACTACAGTAACAAAATCAAGACTGATAAAAAGCCACGACCAACCAAAAACCGCTGAACTAATGCCACAGCCCTAGTAATCACAAGTACTAATGCCACAATAAAACATGCAACAATATCACCCACTACAAATACATTGTAAAAAAGGTCATTAGCTTTCATGGCGGTGATTATGTTACGGAATCCAAGAAAAATCTGACATATAGTATTATCAGTATACACTGACAGAATTGCAAAATAATATATGATTCACAGGATGAAATGATATACGAGATTCTGATTTTGGATCTTTGCGTTTATTTTGCGGTCATTTTATATAGGGGAAGAGCACCAGTAGTTGAGCATCTTAATTTTGTGCTTCTCAAAATCTTATGTGGAAATTCCAAATCACTCCCAATTTTTTACAGTAGCTTACTTGGCAAGTCCCATGCTTAAAACTAAGCTTTTAGCACCACATCATTAAGTATGGTGCCACATCAGCATGCTTTTTGCCTAGGTGTCCAAAACAGCCCAAAAAAAAGGTGAGACCAACAGGCGTGCAAAAGAGGCCCTATAGTTGTGCAGCTGATATGGCATCACCTGATTGATTACTTTTTACAATATTAGTACATTTCCTAACAACTATTGGTACATTTCGTAACAAAAATTGATATTTTATGTTTCAAACAATAGGTTTTATTTGTTCTATTTTTGGAACAAAACGTATCAACAACCCTTACAACAATTGGTACATGCTCAACTACTCGTGCTCTTCTCCTATTAAGAAACAAATTCAAATAATTATAATAAGTTTGATCAATACAAAAAAGTATGAATTCATTTTAGGTCTTATTGCCAATATATCTTTCCTGTCCGGCCTTGTTTCCATCGTAGACTTGCACTTCGAAAAAAAAAAGGGAACATAGTTATTCTTGGTGAAAAGTAGAGAAACTCTGTTACGGGTTAAATTTATAGTAGATTGTCTCAAACAAACAACTGAGATGCACGTTTTGTATACAAGACTCAAATACAATGTGGATTTGATCAAAATTATTTCTAGGGGAAGACGACCAAAACATTCAAAGTAGAGAATCCTAAGTTTTTCCTCTTGGAACTTTTTAAATTTTCTTGTAAGCGATCTAAATAACCATAATTCACACACAAAGATAAGGAGGAAATTGTCTCACTAAAGTTGTTTTGATATAAATATGAAGAGGGATAAATTGTTCATGTTACTCAGAGGAAGGATGTGAGAAAATGAAGGTCAGGTTCCGTATCACAAATGCAAATTAACACAAAAACTAGTATAGATCAAAAGATTCTATATCAGTAAGATAAACTTTATATGTAAAATCACACAACAGGTTGTAAAGATTAAAATGAGCAGAGAATCAAAAACCAAAAAGCAAAAAAGAAACACACAACACAAGATTTAACGTGGTTCACCACTAAGTGGCTATGTCCACCAGAAACACGGGGAATTATCTTATTAACCAAATATCCAATACATAGTACAATCAATATGGGCTGCACTTAGCCATTTATATAAACATATCAGATATGAAATGGAGAGTCTAGGGAAGACAAATAGTCATGTGACCATTGGGCTTCATATACCCAACACATGTAACTATAAACCTAGCCAGGGCACAATTACCCATGTACCTGCAAGTTGGACTCATAATTTTCACAAATAAATCAACAATTTCTACAACTTATTTCAACATTGGAAGTGACTTATGAAATGGGACTAAAGAAATGAGAAATCGTATTCCTTGATAGATTGCAGAAAAGAAAAAAAAAAGCATTCTTATCGATGAAGAGAGAAGTGAGAACAAATATAGCAATTAACCTGACTCACTTGTATCAGTCTTGAAATCCCATTCTTGTTCTCGTGAATGAGCTCAATAGTTTGATTGGTGGGAAATAGAAACTAAAAAGTGAGATGGAGATGGAAATGCAGTTAGTTTGTTTTCTTGGAGTGCACGCCCATCAACATCACAAAGAAACGCCAGCTCATACGTACAACTTTCTATCCATCTTGCAACTTTTTAGCCATCTTGCAACATATCTTCTCTTTTATTTTTCATTATTCCATTTAGTTAAAATCAATTTATAACTATCATTATTTGTTATTTCGTCATATTCTACCATTTTGTAGCCTCAAAATCTATGCAAGATTGTACATTAATTTTCTCATGATAGTTCTATTTTCTACCTATGCGAGATACCATCTTCATTATATCAAGAATTATGTCTATCTTCATTATGTTAGACAAGACAAAATAAACAATGGTACCATCCTCGATGGTAAAAAGTAGAATTAAAATAGAGATCAGTTGCTAAAGTAATAGTTAGTTGTAGATATTCACAAATCCCTTTCTTGCACATTCTTCTAATATTATGACTCAATATTACTCTTCTACTATATCAACCTTATGACTTCTATCTCTCCTCAAAGTTCTAAGTTAGAGCTTTCCAAATATATCATTCACTTCAAACAAATTGATTTTAAATAGTGATCATTCTCTACTACATATTCCTACTCAAATCAACCTTATTGTAGTCACTAGCATTATAGTCGATCCTATCAGTAGGGTCAATATGATAACATAATAAACTCTATTCACTAATGGTCTTGAAAATAAGAAGTACGAGGAGTTTAAAGCTACCATTTTTTTTCATGGAAATATTTCTCTTAGGCCTATTGATTTCATTTCTTTTTCAGTCCTTGTGGGATCCAAGACAATGGATGATATTAGAGAAAAGCACATAATTCCTTAGCTAGTTTTCATGGATGCTTGATCACGACAATCATCCATAAATGTGTGAAGCTTCCCCATGAGGACATCATTCATATGACCCAAGATATTGGATACAAACCGCTGGTGTCATGTGGGTGCTTTCTACTTGATCACTTTTGGCTTACTTTGGTAGGGCCCATGTTGCCCCATGATGACTTTTTATACAAGGCCTATTATAGATACAAGGTTGGGGGTTCATGACATTCTTATATCCTTCCTTATTTTTCTTCTCCAATTCCTTCTCCTTAGCCTACTTTTACATCATAGCATGCTTCGTCCTTTATGCATTCTTCTTTGGAGGCTAAGGACAAGCATGTTCACTCAAGTATACCCCCTCATTCTTTTAGGAATTCACAACCTCTAATGGTGTCTTCTTTTCATCTAGTTGTGCTCAACATAGGAAGATGAAATATTCCCATGTTGTCCATGTCCAAACCATAAGGCCTCTGACTTTTGATTCTTCCTACAACTCCTTGTCCTCCTTTGTATAGAAATAGAAAGAACTCTCCTCATTTTGATTCTTCATGGGTAGCTCCTACATCCTGATCCTTGAGGGATCCTCCTATTCCTCCTCCTCCTATGGAAAAATGAGGAAAGGTGCTTATTGTTAAGACTAAGGTCCTTGCATCTATAACACCTCTAGCTCCACTCGTGGAGCCGATTATT
Source organism: Cryptomeria japonica (assembly GCF_030272615.1). Classification (NCBI taxonomy): domain Eukaryota; kingdom Viridiplantae; phylum Streptophyta; class Pinopsida; order Cupressales; family Cupressaceae; genus Cryptomeria; species Cryptomeria japonica. Next base: position 296,178,957 of record NC_081414.1, read on the forward strand.
TTGGTGGCAATGATTGTGAAGACAACTTAATTTGTAGAGTATGATGCTCAGGAGCCTTTCTAGGTCTTTGTTCTTGGCCCCCATCACTATAAAAAATAGCTTGCATGTTATCGTAAGCATCATCAGTATATGATGGCCCTTGAATGCGATTCCTTGTACAAGGCTAAGGATGACCCTCTTACTTCTACTCCTGAGTTTTCTTTTTCATTTGTTCTTGTTCCAATTTTTGCTTCTATAGTTACTAAATTCTCTTGCTAACTCTATCTTAGTTCTAGTTCCTTCAGGTGATCCGATGAACCTCACAAAAAAGGGTGCAAGTTCTCAGAATTCCATCCTTGGAATCTTTGTTTATCACTTTGTTACCTAATATCCCACATTTTACATAGGCCAAGGTCTATTGAACCCAAGACGGGACTGGGAGGAGGGGTGAATTAGTCTTAAATAAATAATTAATGCAGTAACTCACAACATTTAATGAATTAAACAACAACACATAATCAACACATCAACACCAAAAATTTGTATGTGGAAAACCCAAACAAGGAAAAATCACGATGGGCACTTGGTCACAAAATATATCCACTATGTATGTTAGATTACAATGAAAGAGCTCACTGCTTTGAACTAATTGACCAAGGCTAACTCCTCTTGGGGAAAGCTACAAAAATGACTTGCAAACCTGATGCTAACTACAACAAGGCAAGATACAACAAATTGATTTGAAAAGAAGGATCTCTTTATCATGAAATTGTCCTTGAACTTAGCATCAAGAAACCAATAGCAACACACACAATTTAGATCTCATCTAACAACACACTATGTCATATTTCTACCATAGTCTCAAACAACTTAGATATTATTCAAACACAACTCTTCCACTTTGTTCTTCGCTGAACTTCACTGTCTGTATCCACATCACAAGCTTTGTCTCGCTACACAACTCATTCGCAAACATTCTTTATATACAAGATAGATCTTCAAGGCTTGAACCAAGTCAGCCAAAATTAAAATTAAACCTTCCAAACCAAAAACACACACGTTGATCCACTCCAGGAGAAAGAGGGGACACACACATCTTCCTACGTCCAATCCATTGATCCCCAAACACCAAAATTTTACCCATAATATAACGTGTCCATATAGACAATCAATGAGCCAAAACATATTCTCCAATGCAAATTACTCTTATTTGGATCTCCACACATGATGGTGAGACCCATAACACATAAAATTACCTTCCACAAATCATATCCATACAAAAAGGTAGGATTAACACAAAATATAACATGTGGCTATGAAACATACCACAATATTTGAAGAACACAAAGATATTTTCAAACCACAAAACTAACATATCCATAATGCCAAAACATAGCTAATGAAGATAACAACATCAATAAAAAATTTCGGACCCAAACACTTCCAAAACAACAAATAGAATAACTGCAACACCAATACAACAAGATATCTCTACACCATAGACCTTCAAACCGACATCTATCTGCAACAACAAGTTTGTCATTAATGACAACCACAACAACACATACTTCCAATAAGGGCATATCTGATGAGCTTGTATTTTGTCTATTTTTATAGCTTTCTATCTGGATTTAGTTAATTTATTATGTCATATAAGTTGGCAATGAAAATCTGCAAAGAACAATTTGGTATATATAGAAGCCAATGATTAGTTTATTATCATCATTTTAAAAAGTTTTATTCCCACTTTGAATATTTTGAGGTTAATCCCCTCAAGGAGCTAATTATTTTCAATTATCTAAAGAATGCTTCCTTTTATATTCCTTTCATGTGCACACTCCTTCTTTATAAGGTCACCCTCCCTAGACCTCTATAAGAATTAAAAAAACCTAAAGGATATAATTTGATTGTGATTGAGGAAGCTAAAGAATAAAAGTGTTCGATCTAGTTCACCTAGTCATGATGCAAGCCAAATTACCACCTCATCTTCTTAAGAAAATACGATTCAACCCTATATATTTTTTTCATATCTAATTTAGTAAAAATCCTCTTGTTTTTGTAATAATGCATGAAATGTATATCTTCTCGAGAAACCACAGTTGTCATTCAAAAAGCCTCTTTTTCTCTGGATATAATTTCATCTAAGTAGGTTTTGATTTTTCACCAAAAATATGATAAAATTAAATTAGAGCTTTAGGGCTCCCCATCTAATTAATAAAAGAAATAATGTTATTCTCAAAGAGTGTATCATCTTCTTGGAAGTTTTGGACTCCACAAATTTTTATAAATCATTTAATGATGCTCTAAAATTATTGAAAAAGTTGATTGGAAATCCATCTTTCCCTAGAGTTTTCCACCTCTACAAAGGAAAACCCACTTTCTCTACTAGTTCAATATTAATAAGGGAAAGAAAGTTGTAATTCTACTCATGAGTCATTAGGTTAGGGATAATTTGAAATACTCTTGACTAGTTACCCATGTGAGTTTTACATTTATTAAATAAGGGGCATAAATGTCCATAGAAAGCTTTTGTACTTTGAATAAAGGGGTAACCAACTTTTGCCATCATATTCGAAAGCCTCAATAAAGTTTTAATTTTTACAAGCTATGATATATTTGTGAAAAAAATAAGATTTATGGTCACTCTAACTTTTTCTTTAGAAAGAGCTTGGAGCCTTTCCCCTTTATAAACAAAAAACTACTTTATCCACTTCTTTAATTTGAGAAAGAGTGAGAAAGGTATCATTCAACTCCCAAGATAGTAGGTTAGGAAAAAAATTAACTCGATCTACGAACTAATGTCAATTTTGAGTTCCTTAAATAAGAACTAAAGATAAAATTTTATAGCAAGTTTCCATTTCAAGCAAGGAAGTAACTAAATTTTGGTTGTAACCTTATCCACCCTCTTTTAGAGAATCTAATTTACCCTTCCAACTCAAAAGATTTTCTTGAAGCTTAGCATCTTCAATTTGAATAAGAAACATAGTTTCTTCCATAAGTAGCTTTATAGTTAAGTCATGGTATCTTATCTCGATTTTTTTTTTTCTAAATTTTCATCCACTATTCAAACTTTATTGAATACATAGTTAAAGGAGCTATGGTTCTAGAATTTGCCAAAAGGAAAGGCAACATGAGTGCCTCAAATATATTTTTCCAAAAGGATAACTAACAGATGGGATTTGGTATTTATCTGACTAGAAGAAGGATACATCCTGCATAGACTAATAATTGGATAAGGGATCAACGATATTAGATGACAAAAGGGAACTTGATATGATCATGATGATAGAGATGCTTACAAATAATTGTTAAAGAACTAATTGATGGGATACGATATTGATGACACACGACTAACTAATATAAAGCACGAGATGTAGGGACAATATGCACAAGTGGACCTAGATGGGAACACATGATTGACACTATGTACAAGATACTATTTACAAGATGCACATGAGCCATGTATGATGAATGAAGACCCAGGGACAACCATGATGCTGCCCCAGTCAAGATGAAAAGCCATGATGTATTGATGATTGATGGGGTGTTGATGTGAGAATTATGTGTCCAAAAACAACACAAGGATTGGGAAGGATGCATCTTGATGATGATGATTGGAGTGTGATCAAGGTTTGCAGCAAGGTTGGGAACAAGACCATGGATGTGATTGGATGAATTGATAGGTGTTTGGTTTTGGATAGTTGAAGGAGATGGAAAGGATTTGCATGAAATGGTCGATTGCAAGGAGTATATGGAGTGACTAGATGGATGATATTCGATTGCATGGAGGTAGCCTAGAGCTAGATACTAATGACAAGGGATGTAAGAGGTGATGGAATGATACAATAGGAGGGATGAAAGGATGGAGGATAGGCTGAAAAGGATTTGGAGATGGGAGAATTATGGGTATGGTTAGGGGATGAAAGGATGAGGGACAAAGGGATGGAGGTAGATGAGGATTGGGAGAGGATTAGGTAATGGATGAAGGGATGGAGGAACTGGGAGATAAGAATTGGTGGATGGATAGATTAGTGTAAATGAATGGTGGGTGTGAAAGGGTCTCTAGGGACTATGTCACAAAGGGATAAGATGCCCCTTTTATGATATTTCACGTGTAGTGAGGCACTTAGTAGGGATATGATAGGAGGAATTATAGGAAGTTGAGGGAAGTGAATGGAAGACAGGGTGTTGGGTGGATAAGGACTAGGAATGTATGTTAAAGGATTATATGGATGGGAGGAAGGATGATAGAGGAAATCTTGTGATGGGGAAATGGATGCCAAGAGGTGTCCAGAGCATGTATACATGATGGCATTTTTTTTTGTCAAGATCTAGAGGGGGATGGAGGAAGTGAAATGGATAGGATATGTTGGGTATGGTAGGTAGATGACATGGAGGAGGTGATGGCTAGATGGTTAGAAGAACTTGCCCCCAAGTGTGGAGAGAAAAAGGATGGAGGGAATTACACATGATGCCTATTTGCTTTGTTTTCATCATGGTACTTGTCCAAGGCATCTTTTTGCCTTGTTTTCACCATTAGATGATTTTTTCTCTTTACTTTTTTTTCTTTTTTCTAATTTTTCCATTTTATTTATTTATTTATTTTTTTCTTTTTTGGAATTTTCAATTTTTGGTAAGGAAATTTATGGATGGATATGGACGATGATAGATGGATTTTAAGGATTTGCAAATCGATATTAAAATAATTAAATTTTATCATTTGTATTAAAAAATTTATGCAAAATAATATAAGTGTCACTTTTTAAAATGTTGTTGACTATAAATTAATGGCATCAAGTTCTCTTTTCTATGCATGTGAAAAATATTAAATTAATAAATAAAAATTCTAAAAATTATCTATTCAGTATTAATGTTCTTGTTCCAACAAATAAATTAAATTTCGATACATACAAAACAAGTTATGCATGATGACATACACCTATGTCTAAATTTTAATTGGTTTGTCTTCAAAACATAATTTAAAATAATATGTAAGAAATGTCATGAAACAAATTGCAAGCATTAGATATTCATGTTTCAAATCTATATTAAAATAATATAATTTTATCATTTGTATAAAAAAATTATGTAAAATAACAAAAGCGTCACTTTAAAAAAAAATTGACTATAAATTAATTTTTTTTATTAAAATTTTTGTAAAAACATTTATAATTTAAGTTTAAATTTTAAAAATAAATATATTTAGAATCTACAAATAAAATCTCACAAATCACCAATTCACGTCATCTACAAATTCTTAATAGTTTAGGTGCAATAGAATTTAGAAATTAAACATTTAGTTGAAAATGTTATTTTTAATATCCTAGTTTAACCAAAAAGTGGGAACCATTAATAGGATTACCCTTCAACAAATCTTATTAGTAAGAAAATTTCCACAAAATTTGAAATTAACTTCATTGAGCATGTGAAGCACCCAATGTTGCAACCAAAATAATGCAAATCAATTTCAATCTAGCATTGACAATTTCCTCTCTCACTACAAATTACTTCATTTGGCCATGTGCTTTTTTGGGGCCTTTAATGACATTAAATCTATACTCTTGATCGAGAAATATTTTTGATTAAGGGAAAATGGGTTTTGATGGGTCCCTAAAACCCAGTACAGAAGGAAGATCAAAAGATAAGCATTAACGCACAACTAAACAAAAGACAACAACTAAAGAAAAGGCAGTTGGTGTACAAAATGCCAGCAAGTAAAAGATCAGAATAGACTACAAAAAAAAAAGACCAATAGAAGCCCGGGCTTAGGTCAAATTTTGAAGCATCTCCACCACTTCCAGCTCCAACTGATCCATAGTTTTTGTAGCCTGCTTGATGTCCTCTATTTATTTTCTCTGGTTCTGCATCCTTTTAGTACTGGCTCTGGTTCTTCTTTCGAGCCCAGTTTCCTTATCCTCAGGGGTGTCGTCTTTGACCTCAATAATACCCTCTGCAGCCTTTTCCCCTTGGTAGCTCTCCAGCTTGCGGACGAGGGTTTTCATGCTCACCGAGGCAGCCTTCAAGATCCTGTGGCTCTGCTCCCCAATTTTTTTAAGTGTGTTCTCAATACCATCTAGTCTATGATCAGTAGCATCTACTCTATTTTCCAGGCAAGTAAAACTACTGCGGTTGGCATTTATAATCTCCTTCGCATTGCCAATTGCCTTGGTTAGCTCACTAAGACATTCTGGGAGGGAGTTAAATTTTTTGAAACCTAGGGCCTGTAAGGTTTTGATTTTCCCAGCTTCATGGGCTTGCTTGACTTTTATGCCCTCGATTTCCTTTTGAATCCAGTTGAGCGCTTGTTTGAAGTTCTCCATCCCATTATTTATGCAAAAGCCTATGTCCACTTGATGCTCTTCCTAGTTCTTGACATCCATGGTATTAAGATTGACCTCCAGACTAACCTCTCTGTCCTTAGTGTTTTGATCATCTTTCATTATCGTGTCCTCCTCTATGACACTCTTCTGCTTCAAATCAGACCTGAGAGGCAACCTTTCTTCCACCTCCCTACCTTTTGAATTCTTCTTCTTCTATTTCAGGCTCACCTGGGTTTGAGCCTCCTCACTTCCAGAGTATGTGTCATTGTTAGTCCCTTCCTCCTCCTCATTCCAACTATCATCCTCCCCTCTTTGTTTATTTTTAGCAGACCCTCTGTTTTGTCTCCCTTGTTCTGATTTTTTCTTTTGTCTACTTGGTTTGACCATTTGGGGGTCATCTTCAGCCTCTACTTCCATATCATATCCATCACCTTCTTCCTCTTCCAACTCGTCAAAATCTTCATCCGAGTCAGAAATCTCTATAATATTCATCTGGACGATCGGGTTCTTGATATGATTATACAGAATCACCATCAAGCCTTCATGCATTTCTAGGTTAATATGGGAATTTGAAATGGCATCCTTAATTCCTGCGTTAAGGGAGCAAAAAAAGATAGTAGGGAAGAGAAATCTTATCCTTGTGCCTAAAATGATTTAGCAGAACAAAGTGGTAGCTATAAACTCTAGTATATCTACCATCAAGCATGATAAAATCCATAATAGCAAGTAAAAACTTTCACCAAATTAATTTGATTACCTTAGGCGAAAAGTAGGTGTGGCTTCCCTTCACCAGCTTAGCCCTTTCCTCCTCATTCTTCGGTAACTTCTTCACAAGAGCATCAGAGATTTTTTTGTCCCTGTAAAACTTGATGCCCTCCATTGGAATGCTAGTGGCCTCTGCTATCATTGTCTCGATCACTTTAATCTTCCTATTTTTGATGGTGAGAGTCCCTTCGTTCCAACCCTTCTTGAAAATCTTGGTGATTTCAGGTCATTTCTCCTACATTTTCTGCATAAATTTCATCATCTTAGCAACATGGAGGATGCTCCAGAACATGCTCCAGACTCTTCCATTTCTCAATGGTAATCGCCTCCATTCTCTTCCTTTTATCTCCCATGGTTTGTTAATTTCAATCTGAAGCTTCAAACTAATAACTTTCTTCTTGCCAGAGTCTCTGTGAGAGCCACTTCGATTACTACAAAACTTTCTAATGTTTTTGTTGGGCAGGGTTAAAATTGCCCATAAAGCATGCGAGATTACACTACAATGATGACTGTACTTCCTCCTCGGTAACCTGCAAAGCCAACGCCTATTGCCACAACATTGTCTTTCGCTTTGGGAAATGATACTAAATCTATCCCTGCTTACCATGTAATCTTTCATAGATAACTATATCACGTGCCACACATGGTAGATCCCTTTCGCCATTCCAGGTAATTATAGTTTTACTCTGTACTAATGCGTTGGCCACCCAGTCTGCACTTTGATTAGCCTCTCTGAAGACATGTGTGATGTGGCATTTCTTAAACCCCTTCAGCAAATCTCTGGCAGAGTCTATGATGTTCTTGATGGTCCACAAGGGTTGATGATTGCCAATAAGGCAATTAATTATGTTTTTAGAGTCACCTTCCAACCAAAGAAAATTAACCCCTAACTTGGAGGCTAATTTAATAGCTTGAAGTGCCCCCATAGCTTCCGCTAATTTAAATGATCGAGAAATGGTGTTCATTATTATAGTCAATTCAAATTGCAAAAAATCATTTATTAAACTTCAAAGTGATGGCTTTATTTTAAAATGTTCTGAAATTTTCATGTTATTATATGCTAGCACATATGAATTTTTTCATGGTTAATACCACGTGATGGCTTATGCTAATAAAAAATATCACATGATGTGTTCAGCCAAAATTATATTCTCACCTAAACATGACTAGTGACCATAATGTGTATAGTTTTATAAAGAAAAAAATATTTTTAAACATATGAATGTTAGTGTTTCAATTTGTCTTTTACAAGACAATACAAAATACTAGAATGTGTAAGATAAATCATGTATTTAAACTAAAAGAGGAAGCTTAGTTAAACTTAAAATAACCTTATACGCAGAACTACAAACAAAATTTGAAGGTAGGTTGTCTATGAATATGTATGAGAGAGAAGAATATCAACATACTTTCACCATCAATAATTATTACCATACAAAGTTTTTAAAATTTTGATTTCTCTTTGGCACATCAATCAAAACTAATTGCATCTAAATTATGCTATAGTAATGCTCCTTGTTGGCAATAACTAATAATTTTATACTCTATAAATAGAATAATATAATGTATAATATCAACAATTATATAATATTAATAGTAATATACAAAGTCAATACTATAATGTGTAGTCCAATAACATTTATATAAACTTCAAAAAAATCAATTATGTTAGATAGTGAATGACACTTTATGCAATAAAAGAAAGGTTCCGTACATATATAGAAACTCCATTTCTCATATAAAACTAAGTGTGACAACTTTTGAATCCTATAGATAAACAATAACCTTAGTAACCTATTTTTCTTCAAAATCTCAGATGTATAAAGAACTTTCAATAAATCTTACTAGTAGTAAATCTTCCATACACTTTGAAATTAACTGAAGTGGGCATTGCCAAGCACTCAATATTGTACCAAAAACAATGCAAATTAACTTCAACTTTCAATAAACCTTATTAGTAATAAATCTTCCATAGACTTTGAAATTAACTAAAGTGGGCATGCCAAGCAAATGTTGCACCCAAAACAATGCAAATTAACTTCAATTTAGCATTCTCAATTACCTCTATAACTACAAATAACTCAATATGTCCATACGCTTTGTTTGTGCCTTTAAATATATATTCTTGATCAAGCATTATTTCCTATTAATTTCAAGTCAAATTCAAACCTTTCATTCTTAAAACCTCAAAGTGATGACTTTATTGGAATAAGTTATCAAAATGTGGAGTAGGAGGTGAAAGCTAATACTAATAAGAAAATCTCACCATGTGTTCAACCTAAATTATATTCTCACCTAAACATATAATCATGCAAATAGTCTAGAAAATGTGTGGATGGCATGATTAATGACCATAATGTGTATAATAGATAAATGAAAAAATAATATAAAACATGTGAATGTACATATTTATATTAATCTTTTAGAAAACAAAAAAATGTTATACATTTTATCTTTAAATTAAGAAAAGAAGCTCAAAAAAACCTAAACTATTCTTAGAATTAAAACAACAAACAAAGTAAATACAAATATCTTTTACAAACAAAATTTACAAATATATATTATCTATTATCAATTACTTTACAAAGAGGAAATTCTAAATATTCTCTCTTCCACATCATGCTTAATATTACCCTGCACTAATGTAGAAGGAAGAAATTTTTGCCAAAATCATGTCAGTTAAAGTATTAGTACAAAAACTAATCAACAGAAGTACATGGCATTAATTACATCATAAATCAATTGAATTCTTCTTCTAGTGCAAAGAAATGGCTATCCAGTTTTTAAAATACTCCAATAAATTAATTAATATGCTAATACATACTGGAAGACTAGATAGTTAAAAAGACTTGAATTTCAAAAAGTAATGAAGTACAGATTCAGAGAGCCATAATACATTTATCTACTTGACAAATTTGCTTTAAAATAAAGCTCATTCACTTGTCCTAAAATTTAAGAGCAAATATTGAAATATCAAATTGATTTTACTGTAACTCAAATATCTGATTACAAGTAACAAAGTCTATCCCATAAAAACATGGAAAGCTTGGTATTATGTATTATAAACATAAAGAAATATGGCCTCGTCCTGATGCTAAGCACATTGACATGATAAAAACCAACCAGAACCCTTTAGTGCTACAGCCTGGCGGGCCATTTCTGCCTTGCTCTATATATCTACTGAAAAAGAGAATCCATTATCTACTGTAAAACAGAATGGGTTAAAAAGTTTTTCATCCTGTTCACAGAAAAAGCTGTTTTCATAGAGTCTTGATAAATTCTGAGTACTCTACAGGCCTCCAAGTCAGCGAGACCATATTTCAAACCAATCAAAAGCCATGCATGCTAAACTTATAACAAAACCAAGACTGATAATATACGATGACGGCTGCACAGTGTAAAAAGCTGCAAGGAAACCCGACAAGGAAAGTATCGTTGAATTCAAAAAGGTGAGGAAAATTGTACGATCCGTTCCCCGAGCCGTAGTTATCACGAGTAATACTGCGACGATAAAAGATGCAACAATAGCACCCAATCCAAATACATTGAGAAAAAGACCATTAGCATTCATGGCGGTGGTTATGCCAAGAAATCCAAGACATACCAAAACGGCCGTGCATGGAATTAAAATGCCGGCCATCGCATAGCAAAACGTACCAAAAGGGTGCTGTTGTCCATCAGATTTCTCCTGCAAATTTCACCCCAAAAAAGTGTCAATACATTCATGTGTGCTCCCCAAATTTAAAAAGAAATGTTCATATTTGTTTTACCTGCATGGAATCCATTGGGCCGATGTTTTCTGAGCTGCCTAAATCTGTTCCTCGCCGCGTTGTCCTTTAGGATTTCTTGTAATAACCCTAAATGCACCTCTTTTGGGGTTTCTTGTATGGTGCACCTTGGCAGGCTCCTGAGGCTAAAATATTATGAACGAGTGAAAAAGATGATACAATTCGGACAGAAGTTACGACCTGCCCAAATTATTTCATAGGGTCAGAAATTGGTGAAAAATCTGACATATAGGATTTTCAGTATACACTGACAGAACTGTAAAATAATATATGATTCGCAGGATGAAACGATATACGAGTTGCCGATTGTGGATCTTTACGTTTATTTTCCCGTCATTTTATATTTATATATTAAAAAACAAATTCAAATAATTATAATATGTTTGATCAACACAAAAAACTATGAATTCATTTTAGGTCTTCTTGCAAATACATCCTTCCTGTCTGGCCTTGTTTCCATGGTAGAATTGCACTTTTCCAAGGAAAAAAGCGAACAGAGTTATTCTTGGAGAAAAATGGAGAGACTCTATTACGGGTTAAATTTACAGTAGGTCGTCTCAAACAAACAGCTGAGATGCACGTTTTGTATACAGGATTCAAAGACTCTGTGGATTTGATGAAAATAATTTTAGGGGAAGACGACCAAAACATTCAATCTAGAGAACCCTAAGTTTTGCTTCTTGGAACTTTTTTTATTTTCTTGTAAGGGATCTAAATAACCATAATTCACACACAAAGATAAGGAGGAAATCGTCTGACTAAAGCTATTTCGAGATAAATATGAAGAGGGAGAAATTGTTCCTGTTACTCAGAGGAAGGATGTGAGAAAACCAAGGTCACAAATGCAAATTAACACAGAAACTAGTATAGATCAAAAGATTCTATATCAGTAAGATAAACTTTATATGTAAAATCATACAACAGGCAACTAAAAACCTAGCAAGGGCACATTTACCCATGTATCTGCAAGTTGGACTCATAATTTTCACAAACAAATCAACAATTTCTGAAACTTATTTCAACAAATCAAGAAATGAGAAATTGCATTTCTTGATAGATTGCAGAAAAGCAAGAAAAACATCCTTTTTACTGTTGAAATAAGAAACGAGAAATATAGCAATTAACGTGACTCACCTGTATCAGCAGTCTTGAAATCCCATTTTTGTTCTCATGAGAGTTTGTTTTCTTGGAGTGCGCGCCCACCAACATCAACATCAACAGAAAATGCCTGCTCATACGTAGGAAGATTATTTAATGTTTCATTTAATTTTCCTTACACAATCGTTGACCTTCCAACATGGAATAGACGAGAGAATGTTCACCTATAAACATTTAATGTATTTTATTTTTAATTTAAATATGTTTTTTTTCTAGGAAAAATGAAAATGTTTTATAAATCATGTAGAACAAAGAAAATTTTGTGGTATGTTTGGAGGTTTTCCATAGCTATATAGTATGAAATCCAAAGCAAGACTCGATCCATTTCTTATTTCATATACTAACACTTGCACCTCAATCAGGTGTTAAAGTTACTTCAATAGTCAAATATGCTTTGGTATGTTTTGGGTGATTTAGAGGGTTGAGAGATCATAAGAAATGAAAATTATATTTGTTAGGGCTAATTGTGAACAATATAATTAAATTGAATGTAAAATGTGAAAATAATTGAATATGAATGAATGGAACTTACTTTGAACTCGAAAGTTGTGCAAAATGTTTTATAGTACAAAATTTTTACAATGTATGAAAACAATTAATTTGAGAGGTTGATTACATATAATACATTTGTTGTTGATCATTAGGAGATCTTCTATATACCTAGCATAATTGAGTAAACCATACAAAATTTTGTTGTTGATCATTAGGAGATCTTAGATATATAACTAGCAAGTCCAAATATGCTAGCTAAAGAAGCATTGTGACAATAATGACAAGAGATTTACTTTATGCATTTCCAAAGGATATAATGTGAAAACTCATTCTATCATTCTATCTTTAAATTTTCTCAATTATAAAATTGTTGTGTATAACTAATAAGAAAAATGCATTCACTTTGGGCTATTTTAAATAATTCTGAACCTAATTACATGCGTTGTGTTCATGGATGACCAAGCCTTCAACCAATAAGATCTTGCAACTAGCCTTAACTAAAAAAGTATTGGTCCCTTCCATCCCCAACCAAGGACATCCTCAGTAGCATTTTGTAGATCTTCAACATAAGTTCTACTTTGGAGAATTTTCTAAATTTCCTCTCTAAGTTCTCTTTGGTTTTTCTAATGTCATAAATTGCATACCTTGCAATTTCACATCACATGAGCCCCCCCTTTTGATTATTAAAATATAATAATGCAATATGATCTTAATCAAATTAAGATGCTCTAATTTTATAAATATGTCTAAATTCCCAACCTCTTTTGTTTGATTTCTCACAAATGAATGCACCTCATGTAGATCCATGTATGATGCACCTGCATCCTATAATAATTTGCAATTACATTACACACCACATGTTTTGGTAATATAGTGTCTTTATCAATCTACACATACATAAAAAAATGTATCTAAACTTCCTACATCAAAGTTTAAACTCTCATTTTGTTATCTCAGTTTCAACGACAACTCACACTGTCTCTAATTTTTAGAAAACTCTACAACACTCTTTCTATATATATGTATGTATATGTATATATATAGAGATAAAATACAAAATACAAAAAAAAAAGTTAGGTTGGTTGGTTGGCCTTCGAACGAAGGTTGACTGTTAAAAAATTTATTTCATTTTTTTAATTTAGGGACCTTCGCTCGAAGTTTTCCTATCAAAAAATATTTGGTGGATAAAAAGGGTCTTCAAACAAAGGCACCTTAATTCAAAGGTTCTTGGTTAGGTCTCCCCGCCATCCCTCTTCATTTTTTTGTTAAAATTTGGGATCCAAATCTTAGGTTGAACATTTAAATGGAATAAACTTGAAAAACCAATTTGCAAGATCGTAGACTTCAAAACAAGTTTTACGATAAGTATAATTTTAATATATTTTAATTTTATAATAAATTTATATTTTATGTTTTACTAAACATAGGATTTTCACAACATCAAGTTCTCTATTCTACACATTTGAAAAGTAGTTAATTAATGAAAAATATCTACGCATTAGGTATTTATGTTGAACATTTAAATGGAATAAACTTGAAAAACCAACTTGCAAGATCATAGCCTTCAAAACAAGTTGTACGATAAGTATAATTTTAATATATTTTAATTTTATAATAAATTTATATTTTATGTTTTACTAAACATAGGATTTTCACAGCATCAAGTTCTCTATTCTACACATTTGAAAAGTAGTTAATTAATGAAAAATATCTATGCATTAGGTATTTATGTTCTTCTTCCAACAAATAAATTAAATTTTGATACATATAGAACAAGTTATGCATTATGGCATACATCTCTGTCTAAATTATAATTGGATTGAATTCAAAACTTAATTTAAAATAATATGTAACAAATGCTATGAAACAAATTGCAAGAATTAGATATTCATTTTGTAAATCTATAAAATAATATAATTTTATCATTTGTATAAAAAAAATTATATAAAATAATGTAAACGTCACTTTTACAAATATTGTTGACTATAATTTTTTTTTAAATTAAAAGTTATTTAAAAAAATGTACAATTTAAGTTTGAATTTTTCCAAATAAATATATTTAGAATTTATAGACAAAAAGCAGATATTTAGTTCAAAATGTTGTTTTGTATTGAATGGTTGAATGGTCCAAAATACTGAGACTCACTACTAGATGACTCACTACTAGATTACAACAACTTACTGTCAGATAGGTCACTGCTATAGAAGTAATAAAAGAACAAAGGAAAATTGCATCTACAAATTCATGAGATCAATTCCAAGTAGGCTCAGGTAACAACATAACTACTTGCAATAGATTCAGTAAGGAATCTCTGCAAAACCTTCTTCAATCTGTTTGCACAAATACCACGGCACTAGAACACTTCTTAACACACCTTCACTCTTACTCACACTGTCTCATCCACACTCACACACACATACACCAAGATAATAAGTTGATCAAGTATAAAAAAGGATCTATACAACAATGCATCACTTTGATCAACACGTTACATAATTACAGGGACCAAAAACCCACCTTGATCAAAATTTGTTGGCTTCAACAGTCTTCTACACTTTCTTTCCATAAACATCTATATCTATTATAGACACAAATTTACAATTACATGTCATAGGTTGTCCATAAATAGCTATGATAGAAATGAATATCAACATACTTTCACCATTAGTGGTTATTACCATACAAAGGCTTTAAGATTTTGATTTCTCTTTGTCACATCAATAAAAACTAATTGCATCTCGATAATGATATAGTAATGCTCCTTTGCTGGAAATAACCATTGATTTTATACACTATGAATGGAATAATATAATATACAATATTAATAATAATTATATAATATTAATAGTAATATACAACATCAATACTGGGGGATGACCCCACAATGCAGTGGTGTCTACTCGACTACTTAATAGCTCCAGGGAAAAGCTAAAAAATACTGCTTTGATTGTGACTCATAAAAATAAAAATAAAAAAGGGCTCCATACATATATAGAAATCTTATTTCTCATATAAAACTAAGTATGACAAATTTTAAAAATTTATTATTTCTACTTGAATTTAAACTTCAATGTGCTCATGTAAATTTTCCTTAATAAACCTTCTGCTTACAATATGAAAATAATGATAAATTAATTAATTAATACAGTAAAAAAAACTTTGAATGAACACTATATAACACCATAAATACAAAAATTGGTTATGGACAAATTCACCACTACAAAATACATTGCTTCTAGACTAAGTTGGATAATATGATTTGATTGAGAAAATAAAATATTTAAGTCTTATAGATGTACCCATGTTGTTTCGTTAAAATATTAAATTCTAAAACCCTTATTTTGTAACAAAGTTACAAGATTTCATGGTTGCATGACATATTTCTTGTCTAAGTATGAGTTTCAAGTATCCTTTCTATAAATTTTGGGTGTGTCCATAAGTGAGTGCAAAAATGTAATATGAAGAATAAAAAAGTTACTAAAAAAATTGAGTACATGCATCATTCAAATGTGTCAAAATTAAATAAATGTCATTCACCTAATTTGAGGCTATAGATTTCATCATTCATATAATTTATTGAGATTTAAAAGATCAAATTAGAAATCATGTGATTTATTAGGCTTTGCAATATCATATTTGAGTGTTGGTTATGAGTTGGTACCAATGTTGAAACTCAATAACCTTGCATAAAGCCAAGGAAGAACATAAAGAATATATTTTAATCTAAAACAACTTAAAAGAATTTCTAAAAAAATACTAGAAATATCTAAATAATATTAAACAATTGTGATACTTGGTGACTTCCTCTTTGTAAACTAGTATTCTACATGTTGGGTCTTTTGGTTAAAAAACTCCTTCCAAGTTCCTTAATTATCTTCATATATTGTATCATGATTTATTTCCTTTGGTACAATAAAGAATGAAAATGGTAAGCCAAGGCATCATGCTCTAGTATCTTTGGATGAATATGGGAGGCCCTTGAATTTAATCTCGCACATGGTGATGATTGAGAGTTGTTAATAGTAGAGAATGTAACCATTGGAGGATACCTTGTTGGGGATTGACTTGATGGCCTTAATTTGGATTGAGGGTAACCCCAAAACTCAAAATCAAACCGTTGTGTAACTATCTTCATCATTCTTAGTGTCTATGTATTCTTATTTGTAAAAAATTAGAGAAGCAAGATTGCCTAAGTATACCAATGTAGTCTTCTTGGGTGGTAGTGATGGGATGTTTTAGTGTTTGAGTGGATCATCTTTGTAACTACCATAAGAGTGCCTTTTTGATCTCATATTAATGTCATAGTTTTTCATAGCATGTGTATTGCTACAATAGTATTTTGTAGGCAATATATGTCTCTTCATCACTTAAGCTTCGACCAAATGGATCACATGGATTGAGTTCATGATGAAAGTAGTTTTGAAAAAAAAAATTCTTTGCAAGCTAGGCAATAGTAGGTGTCCCTCACTAGTTGTGGTTTTAAAACATCTTGTTTGTCTTTTCTAGTGTATCTGATAAAATAATGGAAAAAGAAAGAAAAAGGCTCAAGTTTGTCATCATTACCACAATGACATTCATTATCATTACTTTCTTTAATAGAGGCATCAAGATTTGATTAATCAATTTAAAAAAACAAAAAGATAACATTTGAGGGAAAAACTCACTAAGGCATCAACACTTCGGCCTTCACATAGACCTAGCCACTGAAAATGATATACATTAACAAAGGTATACTTTTTATGTAACTCTATGAGTTATGAACTCTTGGAAAACCTTAGTAAATCTCAATGTATCACCATAAAACCCATGTTGCAAATAAATTAACCTTCTACACTATGTTGACATGAAATTCTAAATATTCTCTCTTCCACATCATTCCTAATATTAACCAGCAATAATGTAAAAGGAAGAAAGTTGTGCAAGAAATGTTAGTCTCGTCAAACCAATTCAACTATCAATCATCTTATTTAAATTATTAGTAAAAAATGAAAGAACTAAAAAATAGAAATACATGTCATTAATTACATCATAAATTGACTCATCAAATTAGTTGAATTCTTAAAATAGCTATCCATATTTTAAATGCACCAACACATGGGTTAATACAATAAATCATAAGCTATAATATATGTAGGTATCTAGGAGGCTGGATGGTAAAAGAAGGCTTCAATTAAGAAGAGTAATGAATAAATGAAGTGCAGATTCACAAAGCTATAATACATTTATTTATTTGTACAAATTTGGTTTAAAAATGAGCTAAATATTATAAAAGATGATATCATTTGGACAGGAGTTATGACCTAAAGCCCAATTTATTAGGGTCAGAAGTATGTGAAAAATTTGACATGTATGATTGTTATACTGATAGAACTGTAAAATAATATACTATTCACAGGATGAAATGATATACCTGAAACCCAAATTATTTCATAGGGTCAGAAGTTGTTGATTGTGGATATTTGTGTTTATTTTACTATCATTTTATATTTATATACTCCATCCAAAAAAAAGAAAGAAAAGAAAGCAGAGTTATTCTTCCAGAAGTGTGAAGACACTCTATTATGGGTTAAATATACAATTGGTCGTCTCAAACAAATAGTTGAGATAAACCTAAAGAACCATTGATCAATCCAGACTTTTTAACGAGAGTAAACGCAACGGAAACACAAAGATATGATGGAGGTAATGCAAAACAGATTGTTTTATTTCATGAAAATTGATTACAACCAACCAACTTATAGCATAACCAGCTCATAGGTCTGGTAGAACATACAAAATAGGTGACAACCAGGACCTTGAATCTTAAGATCTATCTTCTATGCATAGCATCACTACTTGATTCTTTGATTTATTTCATTCTAATCCACAACTATAATTATATATACAATCCAAAGGATCTGTTCGGCCCAAAAAGGGATCAAAACCTGAAGAACAAGACCTAACATGTAAAATCAACAAGGTCGGCCTCCACCAAGAGATTCCTTCAAAAAATCCAAAGGATGAAGTGTAGATTGTAGGAAAAGTTTGACCACATGCCAAGGAACATCAAAATCAATGCTCAAGGCTCGACAAGCTTCGGAAGGGGTTCCGGTAGATCACCAAAATAGGTCTAGGCAACCGGTAACAAGAAACTGTTAACCGGTAATAGGAAACTGTCAAGGAAACCGATAGTGATATCTTGTCGGAAAATGATGCAAATGTGATGTGGTTTGGAAACAAGAAATATGATCAAGTCTTCAAGTAGAATCAAACTCCATAGGAACCGATGAGCCAAAACTAGGACATGCAGAAAGAAAAGCTAAAAATGCAAACAGAAAACAAAACAGAAAGAAAATATTTTTTGTTGATGCAAGATTGCTATAAATTGGGGATGCTCCTATGTCAGACATCTGAGGTTATTGAAAAATTGAGCCTCTCACTTTGTTGGGGTAAGAGGAAAACCAAGGCGGTCTACCTCTGTCTGAGAAATCCAAGATGAATCTTCAACTAGTTTGTCCTTCTACTTCACAAGATACTCCTTTTCCTGACTGCTCCGAGTACTACGCCCAATCTTACTGTCCAATTTTTTTTAATCTGATCCGGTTCCTTCCAAGGTAACTGTTTCTCTGAGTCTACAATATTGTCCTCACTAAATTTTGGTTCATGATACTCATGAAGATTTGCAATATTAAACACAGGTGAAATACTCAGACTATCTGGTAACTCCACTTCATATGCATTTCCAGAACTGAACTTCCTCAAAATCTTGCAAGGTCCAAACTTTTTCATCTGCTTTTTTTATAAGCTCCAATCAGGAATCTCTCTTTTCTCAGATATACCATCACTTCATCACCAACTTCAAACTTCTTATGTCTCCTCTTCTCATCTGCCTTCTCCTTATACTTGTTGTTCATGTCTTCCAAATGCTTCTTAACCTAAATATGCAAGGTTGCCATGTGATCTGCAAAATCTTCTACTTCTGAACTTCTCCAGTCTTCACTGCTAATATCTCTTAATTATGATATACCTCTAGGGTGCACTCTGGTAACTATCTCAAAAGGTGTTCTTCTGGTACTCCTATTTACTGAATTATTGTAGGCAAACTCTTCTTGTGCAAGGATCAAATCCTAGCTTCCGGTTTTATCTCCAACTAAACATCTCAACAAATTTCCCAAGCTCCGATTAACAACTAATGTATGTCCATCAGTTTGTGGATGAAAAGTAGAACTAATCTTCAAATATGTCTTCATCTTCTTCCGAAGTGTTCTAAAAAATAACCAACAAACTTAGTGTCTCTGTCTGAAACTCTTCTCTTAGGTAATCCATGCAATCTCACTACTTCCTTGAAAAATAAGTCTGCTACATGCAATGCATCTGATGTCTTCTCACAAGGTATGAAATGAGCCATCTTTGAGAATCTATCCACTGCCACAAATATAGAATCATTCCCTGTCAGTTTTTTAGGCAATCCAAGTACAAAATCCATGCTTATATCCTCCCAAGGTCTTACCAGTACTGTCAAAAGTTTATACAATCCCACATTCTGGCTACTACCCTTTGCAACTTGACAAATTCTACAACTTTGCACATATTTCTTAACATCCGTGTGAATCTGGGGCCAAAAGTACTGCTCACTCACCAATGCTACTATTTTGTCAATATGAAAGTGTCCATCTAATCCTCCACTGTGTTTCTCCTTTATCATATTCTCCCTCATAAAACTAGAGTAAATAAGGGAAATTATTGTAGGCCTTTCTTCCCAAATTCTCTATGCCCAAACTTGTTGCATTCATAACAGTTTCCATTGAATCTATTGGATCTAGGCTTATTGTTTAAAAAATAAGGGAAATTATTGTAGGCCTTTCTTCTACACACATTATTAGTATGTCCTTCCTTGAGACAATTGAAGCAAACAGGTTTAAACTTTTGTTTACCTTTATCCTTGGATGTTGGTTGCTTCTTTGATGCTTTAGCTTTTGTTCCAGAGGTCTCACCTTCCTCATACCCAGAGAAACCAAGTCCAGTGGTATTCTTTACCGGTTTTGTCGATTCTAGCTTTTGCTCTAGCTTAGCAGTACTTTGATTGAATTTGGCAAGTATGTCCTTTGACTCAGTAAGTTCCTTGGAAATAGCAGCATTAGATTCCATCAAGGTTGCATTCTCAGAAATAGCCATGTTTAGTTCACCTTACATTTCTTCTTTTTCCACTTTACTCTCTTGGAGATGAGTGGTAAGGGCACTAATTTCTTGCTTCGGCTTGGAGATCTCATGATCTTTGTCTTTTACCAGATCTTCAGCTTTCTTTCGGGTCTCAAGCTCTTGACACATTCTGATAGTCAGTCCTTCCAACTCCTTTCTCAGGTTGACTTTAGATTCATTCAATTTTTCAACTAGGGCATCCATGTCAGCTTCATCAGAAAAGCTATTTTTAGTAAGTTCCATCAGTTTCTCAGCATGCTCTCTTCTCTTGGCCAAAGAGGCTTTATACTTGACTTTGATTTCATCATAGGCTCTCTCAACCTAGATGAGACGATGATTAAGTTCCCTCACAGCGTATTCCCTCATATCTCCTTCCAAGTGGTTAGACTTATAGAAAGGTTGGTTTTGATACCAATTGATGAATACTAAGAGGGGGGTGAATTAGTATACCAAAAAATACTAAACTCAAACTCTCAAACAGTTTAGCAGATAACGGATATAACATATTCACTAATAAACCGGTTAAGATAAAAGAAAACCAAATAGAAAATAAAACATTCACCCACAAAACCACAATCACCATAACACAAGATATTTGATGTGGAAACCCAAATGGGAAAAACCACGGTGAGCAGAAACTCACAAGTAACTATCTGCAGAATAGAAACTAGACCGGTTAAGGTCATACAATGTTCTTCACCAGAACAAATCTTGTTAGGAATCTAGATCTCTGTTAGGAGATAAGTCCTATTAAAAACTACCTTGTTAAAGGATTTCATATCCACAGTTGTGAACCACCTTGTTAGAGGATTTACAAAGGCTTTGATGGGCCTACCCGGTTAAGGGTTTCAGACTTGTCAAAGATGTGAGTAATCAACAAGTGAGTGATACAAATACTGTAGACACCTAAAATTGTCCAATCTAATTAAATAAATATCTTTATTTATTTAATTATTTTAGCGTAATTCTTCTATTAATTAAATAAATCTTTATTTATTTAATTAATTCATTTATCCTCTTCTAGCCTTATTTCTCATTTAAATAAATACATTTATTTATTTAAATTATCCTTTTCCCAAATTAAATAAATATCTTATTTATTTAATTGATCTCACTTCTTCTATTAATTAAATAAATCTTTATTTATTTAATTAATTCATTAACCTTTTCTACCCATGACACATGTCATTCATCTCTTAATTCATACACTACCTACCCCTTTCATTATTTTATTATTTCTTTTACCTACCCTCTAATCATAGCCGACCTCATTTTACACCTCTCAATCTTATCCCTCCATTTCTTATGGTGTCTTCTATATAAGGAGATGTTTCCTTCATTATCAACCCTAACTAACTAACTACTTGATCAATTGACTACTTGGCATATGCGATCCTACTTGCAACCACATTTCGTTCTTTGTTGAGCTCTTGTGCACATAAAATCTGAGAGCAAATATATCAAGCAAAATCAATGGAGATAGGAAGAATAGAGATCCAAACCCTATTGGACATGTGATGGTATAATCTTTGTGATTTCATTTGATTTGCATTGTCTTAGGTAATCTTCATATGTTATGGTGGATCTTTGTTGTTGTTAGGCTAGGGTTTTGTGGTTGAATTCATTTAGCCTTTCAATATCATTATTATTGCTATCCATTTTCACCATATACAGATACTAGAACAGTATGCTTGGTTAGATCCTTGATAGCTCATTGTTAATACTGCGTCTGTGTGCGTTGATCTTTTTTTTTGGAGTTTTATTGATTTAGTTTTTGGTCATTTAATATTTCAGATCTGGTTTATTTTGAGCTAACATCTTCAGATCTAGCTAACAAAATTGGTGCAGCTTGTCTTGAAAGCAAAATCGTTTAATTGAAGGCCCGTATTTTCACAAAGTCTTTTGGATCTAAAATTTACCTAACTTGTGTGTTTGCAGGAAGGGGTGATTATTTCAAACAAATCCAAACTACTAACAAATCTTTGATGTAGGTCCTTGGCAAAGGTTTTTGATTTTTTTGTGTGCTTTGTTTTCAATAGACTAGCAAACACTTCAATTGGTGCACTAAAATTGAATCATTGTCTTTTGTGTCTTGAGAAATAGGCTCTTTTTGTCTAATCTTTAGAAGGTTTGTCTTCCCATGTGGTCATTAGGAATACTAGTGAGAAGAGAACGACCCAAGTGGTAGCAAAAGAAAAGCCATCTTCTTCCAAACCACTATAAATAATTGTATTCATGGTAAAAACTATGAATAACATGTGCTGATTAGTTCATACCGACACTATGTCTCCCCATAAACCCATTTGATCAAATTTATTTGATCAGTTGTAGGGCGTAACCCCTACCGGCTAGGAGCCTTCTGTATTTACAGAGCTAAAAGTGTCGCATGTATGGCCACACAAGCGGATGCCCTTACTAGCACCTTTTTGTTTTAGAAGCCCAAATCCTTCTAGTTGTTGGGGCAGGAAGTCGGACCTCTGGTAGCGGCCCACACACATAGGGTTCTTAGTAGAGATACAAAGTTTGCCACAGGGAGTTTTCGTGGGGATTGATGCTTGGCTGACCCGAGAAGTGAGTGCTGAGGGTGGAGCCAATGAGGTCAAGCATCTAAGTATCCACTCTGAATAGCGTAGCCTCAGGGGTAAAACCCCATGTGGGATCAACAACTATTGTCTTGGCCAGCCATAAGAATTGTGCTTGACTTATTTTAAACATTCAAAACTGTAAAGCGGAAAAAATCGAACCCTAGTCGTTCTCCCCTTCCCAACTCCAAGGAGAGAGAAGGGAGAGTCACTAGGGTTGATGGTTTTCACTTAGGAGGGACTTTACATTCAAAAGAGGGGTTGAAACCCACAAGATCCAATCCCACGCAATGCAAGATTGGATTCTATATGAGTTTCAAGGGGTAAGATAGCAAGGATACCCTCTTTTGTAAAGAATGTGGATAGAATGATTAAGCTAGGAATGCATAGAAAGTAGGAAAGATTCACTTATAAACAGAGATAGGGATATGATATGAAGCTGCGGACCTGGAATTAGCAGTAAAATGTCGAGACGGTGCTGTCCTGCAAATTTGAGCAAAAGTTGACGGGACGATGGCGCCCGGCGTGCACACGGTCCTCCGAAAAATCCGCGAAACGAAGGGGGGTCTGTTCGTCTCTGCACAAGGATTCCAAATCTTCAATTTCAGCCGCATACCTGCAACCTACACACAGAAAAGCGAAGACGATTGGGGGGTTAGGGATTAGGGGTTTGCCCTTAGGTCAAACCCCGGTTTTGGAATTAACCAAGAAATGAGAAATGTTGTAAATGTAAAGTAAAACAAGTACTAATACCTTGTTGTAAGGATGTTTTTATCCTTATATGCGAAGGTATAGATGTTGTTGTATGTTGTATGTTGTATGTTGTATGTGGTATGTGATATGTGATATGTGATCTCCTCTTCAATGGTTGAATCCTTGTCTTGAATGCAACACTTAGCCTTGAATGGAGACTTAGAATGATCAATTGCTTGAAGGAATGCTTGAATGCTTGAATGCTTGAATATCGTTTCCACGTCTTGTACACATATGTCCTTCCTCTTTTTTTTATCTACCCTCAATGGGAGAGGAAAATGTAGTTTATATACTTGTCAATTAGGGCTGATAGACTGATTTTTCTGACCTTGGGCCGACCAGGAAGTGTTATTTTCCAATTTACAAACTTAAAGACCCGAAGCCCCATAGGAGACCAGGCCCAAAATAGGGCCAGGGACCAGGGTGTTGGGCGCCATGGTCCTGGGGGACCAGGGCACTGGGCACCCTAGTCCTGAAGGACCAAGGCGCTGGGCGCTCTGGTCCCACCTCCCGGGACAGCAAGGTGCAAGGAGGGATCAGGCAGGGTTCTGGAAAAATGCAGTTTTTGATGTTGTGGACAAGTTTCGGGGTCTCCATTCAGGTTCCGTGTTGCATCACCATCGTGAAGACCCAAATGCAGTCAAAATTGCAAGTGTCACAATTTTAGGACGCTACATTTAGCCCCCACTTTAGCGGGAGTATAAGCGTACGCTCATACTTCCGGTAAAGTACAAGGAAACAACATTGAAAAACTTTCACCACGTCAAGGAGGCAAGATACACCAAGCCCCCAATGGACTAAGGATCTTACGAATTCGATTGACAAAGTAAAAGGGAAGATCACGAGGGAGAACCATGACTGTCAGTAGTAAGGTTCCCTCACTATGAGTCATGCAAGAAAGATATCAAAAATTTTCAAGGCAAAGCTAAATTTGTCAAGAAATTTTTAAGTATCTTGAAAAGATATGAACGGGATTTATGCCCCCCTACGTTAAAGCGATCGCACACACCTCATCGGGGGTGATTGCTTTAAGGTAGTGATACATATAAGAAATGAGAAGGAGCACGTTATCACAAGGATTTAGCCCCCAAGGATAATAGATACAAAACACAAAGCACAAGGTGACTTCGCTTTCCTCAGGGTCAGTATGCTGTATGATAATTCATGTATATCATATGTATGTATGCATAATTGATCTTCATTCCCCAATCAAGGAAGGTCACCTAGAAGAAGGGAACACATGTGTCTTTTGAGTCATCATGAGAGAGACCAAAAGAGATCTCAATGTTTTGCATCGTCCTCAAGTAGACAACACTAAGGACAACAAATAGAAGAATGAGAATAACACATAGAAGAAGTAACAAAAGAGAGGAGGAGAGAATCTGCTATGCTAATGAACTAGTCTAGCACGTCATCTACCCCCCGATCTTGCTGATCAATGTTTCGGGAAGGCAGGGAACATGCTAGAGGAGGAACATTCAACACAGCAGATGGAGCTATCACAAGATCCAAACAAGGGCTATGTTTATGTTCCAAGCCACGTTGTTCTTGTCTAGGAGCTAGGATAAGTGCTTTAGAAAATTCATTAGATAAATGGTTATCAATATCAACAAGTTCATATTCACTATCAGAAGCAAGAGAAGTAACATTTTCATCATGAATAACATTTTCATCTATATCATCATCAAGATTTATAAAAATAGGATCTTTAACTCGCACAGGATCAAGACCATCATGCATCTTATGTTTAGGAGATTTTGGCTCAATTTCCGGCTGAGGAGAAAATGGAATAATGCTTGTTGAAGGTGTTTTTGGGGATTGCAAAGTTTGAGAGGCAGCTGCCTGAGCTCTAAGATGATGCTTTCGTCAGTGTTCACGTGCAGAACGATTTCGTCTAGTCTTAGTAGGAAGTTGAGAAGATTGAGGAGGAGGAATGTTCTCATCCTTATCACTTGGGTGTTTAGGTTGTGGTCTCTTAGGTTGAAAAATAGGAGAAGAGGAAGGTCTCTTCTCTCCATAAGAGGAAGGAGGAGGAACTGCTCCATATAAGGGAGGAATATTTGGTTTAGGAAGGAGACCAAGTCCATCATGACGAGGAGGGATAGGTCTACTTTTAGGAAGTTTATTAGATATAGGCATAGTCACATCCATAGGGATGGGTTGGGAATCTTCTTGAGGAAAGACATTAGTTTTATCTTTCAAAGGAAGAACTTCCTTCTCAAGAATGATAGGAATGTCAAGTTTGGGTGTTCTAGGTTCACTTAGAGATAGGATCATATCTTTTTTCCACTTTTGATAAGATTTAAAAAGATGATCACTTTGCGGAGGAAGAGATTGGAATTGTTTAGGCCAAAAGTAATCAATAGGAATGCTAGAAGTTCTTTCAGCTGGTTTAAAGAGACTATGATTGACAGTAACAACTTCACCATTATGGGGAAATTTCAAACACTTGTGAATAGGAGAAGCAATAGCTTTCATGGAAGATAGCCAAGGATAGCCTAGCTTCACACGAAATTGTTCGGATGATGGAATAATAGCAAAGTCCACATCAAGGGACTTGTTATGGACCTCAATAGGTAATGTAATAGAACCAATTGCAGGAGAAGAAAATGCATCAAATAGTTTCACAACCACATTTGTTTCATCATAGATCACTTGATTCAATTGCAAAGTAAAAAGGAATTCTTCAGTAATGACATTAACCATACAAGAAGGATCAATAAGCACTCCACGGCAAGGTGTATTTTTGACTTTTGCAACTATGTATAAAGGACCATCAGGTGCCCTGATAGTTTCACTAGAATCAAAGGTGATGGAAATTTCTTTAGGGATTTTCTGCTGCTCCACAAAGTTAATCACATTCAGAGTCATGGACACGAGATCATCAGGTGAGACAGAGGAATCAGTAGTATCAATCACATTAGAGGTATGAGAAGGTAATGGATCAGTAAAAATATGAAGATTTTGGTTAGGAGGAGCTACAGATGTATTGCCTTTATCATTCACTCCAGAAACAGAAATAGTATTATTATCAATCAAATCTTGAATTTTACCCTTTAAAGCAAAACATTTTTCAGTATCATGCCCAGGATGACGATGAAATTGACAAAAAGATTTGTTATCAAAATAGGGTGAATTAATCTTTGCAGGATCTATTTGCCTTATAGGAGGAAGAGTAAGCACATTTTGTTCCAATAACTTATTCATAATACTATGCAATGATTCATTTAAAGGAGTAAACTTTCTTTCTTTCTTGAAAAACTTAGAAATAGGAGGCACACCTGATGCTGCATTCACATTGTTGTTGATGATGTTTTCATTGAATTTAATGGACTCTCTATTCAGTTTAAACTTCCCAAATGGTTGTTGACTACTATCACCCTTATCACTCGAAGCCATAGGATGTGATTGTTCTATTTGACTCACAGTCAGTTGATAATGGTGAAGAGTTGCGCACAACTGTTGGAAAGAAGTAAACTCAGAAAATAGGAGTTTGTCTCGAATATCTTTTTGTAAATTAGAAATAAAGATTCTTTGAATATCATTGTCAGGCACTGGAAAAGAAATTTGAGCATACAAATGCTTATATCTACCAATGAAATCAGTCACTTTTTCTTTAACACCTTGTTTACAATGCATTAAATCAATCAAAGTAACTTTAGGACTTATATTGTTTTGAAATTGTTGAATAAAAGCATTTGCAAGTTGTTCGAAAGAAGTAATAGAATAGGAAGGCAACGAGCAATACCATTGTAGGGCTTTGTCTCTTAATGTTCTAGTAAACAGTTTTGCAAGTAACCTTTGGTCATAAGCAAAATCAGTACATATTGTTTGAAAGGTCTTAACATGTGTTAGAGGATCACCCTTACCATTATAAAGCTCCAAATGCAGAATTTCAACATGTTTAGGGGGAATAGCTCGGACAATGTCAAGAGAAAGTGGGCTCGCAACATCAAATGTGGGCACACTAAACTTAGATTGATTCATAGAGGCAATTTGTTGCTGTAAAGAAGAGACAGTTTGTGCAAGATTGTTAATGGTCGCTTCAGTTGAAGAGTTCATATTAGACGTGTTAGATTGTGATGGAGGTGTTATGTTATTGAAAGAAGGTAGAGAGTAAGGTGGTGGGACACTATGATAGTTAGTCATAGGAGATGATTGGACAAGAGGAACACTACAAGGAGGAATGGAAAACGAATTGCCCCCTTGTGTCATGTTCATTTGTGGTGATATAATAGGAACACTTATTGAAGGAATGAATGAAGAAGTCGGATTGAATGAAGGAAGAGGGTTGATTGAAGAAGAGGGATTGCCCCCATGACTAGTGATCATAGGAGGAATGTCTTGTATAGAAGTAGTCATTATGTTTGATGTAAAAGTAGGTATACTAGCAATAGAAGTCGTCAAAGGAATAGAATGATTAACTTGAGTAGGAGGTTGTGTATAACCCAAAGTTTCAGCACAACTCTTCATAGGCATCACATTTGAATCCACAATGTGTGCAATACCACGCAAAATATCAATTCCATTCTTATCACTTTGAAGCATACGTTTTAGACCCTCAATTAAAGGAAGAGCTTGACTATCAGGGTATTCTTGAGACATCCATTGTCGAAAATCGTCAAATTGGATATCCAATTTTGAAAGTTGTTCTACAGAAACCTCATGGAGAGCTTCTTCATCATTAAGAGGATTAGAGGAATTACCCATGTCCTCGTTAAAAAGGCCATTCAAATTAGGTTCCATCTCCTCGGTAATTACACCTTGGAAGGACTTAATTCTAAGGCTTCATCTAACGGGAATAGTGTAAGTAGGACTTATTGTTGTAAAACTCATGCACTAAAGAAAGAGAGAAGATTTTGAATTTTAGAGGTAGCAAATTTCAGTAAAACCGGCCAATCTTCTAGATTTAAGCTGTTAAATACAATCAGGACAATCTCCCGAAATTTCAAAAAAAATGTCCGGGACCGTGGCGCTCGGGGTGCACACGGTCCTCGCAACTTTTTTCAAAATTTGTAGGGATGAAAGTTATGATGATTTTACAGCTAACCTGAAAAAATTGAGTGATTTTACGATCTGTAGATAGGCCAAATTAAAGTTGCAATCTCAAAATTGAACCCTACCCAGATTGTCGAAAAATGCAAAATTTGAATTTTGAAAAAGAGAGGGAAACTAAAACTTTGAATTTTATGATTTTAGAGGGAATGCTGAAAGCAATGCAAGTTTTGAAAATTAACAATTGACTCAATTTCACGCAAAATTCAATTTTGAAAGCGGAAATCAAAGTTGTTGTAATTAAGCACTTAATTTCAAAAGTCACAAATTGCAAAAATTTGAATAAATCACTGAAATTTCGAATAAATGATAACACACTTTTTAGATTTAGGACTATAAGAAACACAATTTTGACACAAATTTCAATTTCAATAATTTTTTGAATGATTAGAAGCCTCAATCCAAGCAATCGCTAGACCAACTTTGACTGTAATTTTGAAGGTGTTAAAATTGATAAAATCAGCCAAAATTCTGGATTTTAGTAGAAAAATACAGTAAGATCTAGTTCCCGAAATTTCAGAAAAAATGTCGGGGACGATGGCGCTCGGAGTGCACACGGTCCTCGCAACTTTTTTCCAAATTTTCAGGGATGAAAGATATTGTGATTTTATTGCGGAATCCAAAGTTACAGCCGATTTGGAGGTGTTTTGATTAGTGAAATTATCAGTCAAAGGTTGAATCAAGAAGGTCTTAAAAATTAGGGTTTTGACATTTAACCACTTAATTTTTCAAAATTAAAGCACAAATATGAATTGATAATTTGTAATAGAAGGGCAGATCTGAAACAAGCATTAACAATTAAACATTTCACAAGCTCAATTACTAAAAAGAAAATTTAGGGTTTTTATGCAATTAACCTCTAAAATTTTGCAAAAGGTCAAACATGGAAATGTAATCAAGGCATCCAATTTTCAGATCTAACCATGAATAATCAGAAAGGATGTTCACGTCGGGTTCACCAAAATGTAAAGCGAAAAAAATCAAACCCTAGTCGTTCTCCCCTTCCCAGCTCCAAGGAGAGAGAAGGGAGAGTCACTAGGGTTGATGGTTTTCACTTAGGAGGGACTTTACATTCAAAAGAGGGGTTGAAACCCACAAGATCAAATCCCACGCAATGCAAGATTGGATTCTATATGAGTTTCAAGGGGTAAGATAGCAAGGATACCCTCTTTTGTAAAGAATGTGGATAGAATGATTAAGCTAGGAATGCATAGAAAGTAGGAAAGATTCACTTATAAACAAAGATAGGGATATGATATGAAGCTACGGACCTGGAATTAGCAGTAAAATGTCGAGACGGTGTTGTCCTGCAAATTTGAGCAAAAGTTGACGGGACGATGGCGCCCGGCGTGCACACGGTCCTCCGAAAAATCTGCGAAACGAAGGGGGATCTGTTCGTCTCTGCACAAGGATTCCAGATCTTCAATTTCAGCCGCGTACCTGCAACCTACACACAGAAAAGCGAAGATGATTGGGGGGTTAGGGATTAGGGGTTTGCCCTTAGGTCAAACCCCGGTTTTGGAATTAACCAAGAAATGAGAAATGTTGTAAATGTAAAGTAAAACAAGTACTAATACCTTGTTGTAAGGATGTTTGTATCCTTATATGCGAAGGTATAGATGTTGTTGTATGTTGTATGTTGTATGTTGTATGTTGTATGTTGTATGTTGTATGTTGTATGTTGTATGTGATATGTGATCTCCTCTTCAATGGTTGAATCCTTGTCTTGAATGCAACACTTAGCCTTGAATGGAGACTTAGAATGATCAATTGCTTGAAGGAATGCTTGAATGCTTGAATGCTTAAATATCGTTTCCACGTCTTGTACACATATGTCCTTCCTCTTTTTTTTATCTACCCTCAATGGGAGAGGAAAATGTAGTTTATATACTTGTCAATTAGGGCTGATAGACTGATTTTTCCGACCTTGGGCCGACCAGGAAGTGTTATTTTCCAATTTGCAAACTTAAAGACCCGAAGCCCCATAGGAGACCGGGCCCAAAATAGGGCCAGGGACCAGGGCGCTGGGCGCCATGGTCCTGGGGGACTAGGGCACTAGGCGCCCTAGTCCTGAAGGACCAAGGCGCTGGGCGCTCTGGTCCCACCTCCCGAGACAGCAGGGTGCAAGGAGGGATCAGGCAGGGTGCTGGAAAAATGCAGTTTTTGATGTTGTGGACAAGTTTCGGGGTCTCCATTCAGGTTCCGTGTTGCATCGCCATCGTGAAGACCCAAATGCAGTCAAAATTGCAAGTGTCACAATTTTAGGACGCTACAAAAACATTCAAGACCAAACAGCAAAACATTGTGTCTTTTGTGGACCTTCAAGTGTATGCAAAACATTTTTACATCAAACATCACACTTTCTTTGAGTCATTTTTTTGGAGTCTAGACACTTGCAAACATTGAGTCTTCATCAATACTGTGTCCTCTTGTCACAAAAAAATAGTCAAACAGTCAGATTTGGTCACAACAAAACAAATTCACAGATTGGAAAAAATTACACAAATTTTACAGAAACGCGCTTGTGTCTGACATAATAGCGTCTGTGTTGTATAACCGCGTCTGTGAAGGGCAGAAACGCGTCTGTGTTTCCAGAATCAACAGTGCATTTTACAAAAATCTCAAAAACGTGTCTGTGTTAATAGAAACACGTCTATGCAGTATACAGGCACGTCTGTGTTCAGTATTGAAAAACTTTTACAGTCCAGCAAACAAACACAGTCAGTTTCAAAATTCTTGAGCTTCCTAGGTTGTTTCTCCAGGTTTTCATCTAGCATTCAACCTATCTTTGGGTCTCACAAAGTCCATCATTTCTTTACACCTTACATTACATTCACATTTGTCTAAACTTGAGTCAAAAGGTCACTTGCTTGTCCTCATCATACTTTGTCAACACACTACATACAACAACATTTTGCTAAGTGGTCCCTCATCAAGGTCTATCACCTTTGGGTCTCATTTGGTCTTACTTAGAGTCAAGGTCAACTTACCTCATCAAGGGAAACTATCCTCTCTTTGGAAGTCACACCTACTCTACTACATACATACTTGGTCTTACACTTTAGACATTGCAAGTAAACCTCAGATTCATTTACATTCCATCCAACTCTTGGTCTTCCATACTTTTTCCATTTTCATCTAGTCTCAAACATCTTGGTCAATACCTAGTTCATGGTTGAAACCCGTCTTCAAAAATCTAGGAGAGAAGCTAAAAAGGCTCAAGAGTCCGCAAACATGAGTTCCTATGAGTATGACAAAGATATCTTTTTCAATTCTGGTCATACTACATTACCTGACATGGATGCCTATAGAAACATTCCAGATGTTGAGAACATGGACACAACAAACAACATTGATACACATAATGATGATATGGACAACTTTTCAGTACATTCAGCAGATGTGGAAGAATCCATTATGGATCCCCGTTTCAATCGATTGGTTGAAGAAATAATGAGGAGGGATAGACAATACTTCTTACAAATGATGACACAAAGTGGAGCCAAGATACCTCATGATTTTGACATGTCTCAAATAATAGAAAATCGACCTTTGCAACAACCTCACTCCAACATGGATCAAAGGAGGCCTAATAGTGGAGGCAATAGAAGACCACATCTTGTGCCTGAATCACCATCATCTTTGTTTCAAAAACCAGAGGTCCCACATACACATGGTCAAGCATATGATACTCACCTTTGCAGACCATTATGGAAGTCTTATGCAGAGAAATATGCTCAATCACATATCAATGCTAAGGATCAACCACCAAAGCAATTGGATATTCAAAGGCGTGCTCAAAATTTGGACACAAGGAAACCCCGTGTCAAATTTGGGGGCAATACATTAGAACATGACATGCCTGTAGAGTATGGTATACATGGACAAAATAGATATTTCATTCCTCAACATGACTCTATACCAAGTGGTCCATATATGCAACATCACTATAGACCTCCTCCATATGAACATGTGTATGATCAGTATCATCCATATATGCAACATGCTTCTCCTCCAATTAGTGCCTCAAGCATAGGGTATGGTCCAAGAAGTCGATCTCCACCTAAGAACAATTTGGAGCAACAAATCAGGGACTTACAAAAGAAAATGGAGGACATAAATACACCAAAGCCAACATACACAATGAGAGACATATGTCCTTATCCATTTGACAAGAGCATTCCAATGTCTCCTTTTCCTACATACTTTGTGACACCTATGTTTGATAAGTATAGAGGAAAAGGGGATCCTAAGGCACACATAAGATAGTTTTTCACAGCTTGCATTGAGTTAGCAGCAGAAGAGACATATTTGATGAGATTATTCCCACAAAGCCTAGGCGATCAAGCTATGGAATGGTTCTCCCAACTTCCACTTGGAATTAAGTCATGGGGTGACTTAGCAGAGGCATTTATTCAACATTTCTCCTACAACATAGAGACGGACATATCAGTTGCTACTTTGTGCAACACCAAGCAAAAAGAGGGAGAGTCTTTTGCATCATTTTTACAAAGATAGAGGAATCTAGCCAGCAGATGCTCTTGTGAAATTCCACAAAAACAAATGGTAGAAATGTTCACCCAAAATGTTAACAAAGACATTGGCTATGATCTAAAGAAAGTTTGTTTGTCCACCTTCAAGGACGTCATTGAAAAAGGCTTAGCAACAGAGAAGGTCCTAATTGAACAAGGAGTCATTAAGATATTCAAGGAAAACAAAGATGACTTTAAAGGAAAAGACAAGCCAGGATTTTCAAATAAAAACAAGAACACAATCAATGATGGTGTTGTTGATGCAAATACAGCGCGACCCAAAATCATTTTTTCAAGATCAAGCTCTACAAACAATCAAGTGAATACTCAAACAACTTCTAGATCACGAAGGAAGTACACCCCATTGGGAGAACCACTTGAGTCAGTTTTCAAGAAGCTAGTGGCAAACAAAGTAATCACTATTCCAGATTTTCCTCCATATGAACCAAAGGTTAAACCAAATTGGTGGAATGATGATGAGTATTGTGAATTTCATAAGAGCAAGGGTCATTAGACAGGAAATTGTCATCGACTGAAGAACATCATACAAGATCTCATTGATAGAGGTGACATTGAGATTGAGGGACACTCTTCCAATCAAGAACATGAAATGTTTAAGGAACCATTCCCAAAACATGACAAGGGAAATGCTAAAGCCATAGATGACCAAAACAACTATACCAGAGCAACCTATAACTATGATTCAACTATCAATCACACTTCGATGGACAATTACGTCTCTACCATTATTATCAAGGACAAAAACCCTGAGAATTCTAACCAGAGACCCAAGATTGTCCTAAAAGGTGTTGGATCTTCTTCCAAACCTACCTCTGAATGTCATGTCACAACTCGTCGAGGAAAAATCACTTTTCAAGGTGCTCCAACTAAAAACACCGCTTCTTCATCAACCAAACCTGAGTATGACCTAGTAGAACAGTTAGAGAAGACACCCGCGCTCATCTCCATCCTTGAGCTCTTACGCATATCTCCCACAAATAAAGCTATTCTTGACAAAATCTTGAGAGACACTGTCTTTCCTACTAATCTGAACGTGGACCAATTTCAAGCCATGGTGGGATACCTTTCCATTCCACACTCCCTTACATTCACAGAAGCTGATGACACATCCGTGAGCCAACCACATAATGCACCACTACACATTGAAGCTTTCATACACAAACATCGAATAAAATGAGTCATGATAGATGGAGGAGTTGGTCTAAACATTTGTACATTAAGCACAATTAAACAATTGGGATATTCTGATAAAGCTGTGAATTCTACAAACAAAATCACCATCAAGGCATATGATGATGAAGAGCGTTCATCCAAAGGCACAGTCACCTTACCTCTTAGAGTTGGGCCAGTTATGAAGAATGTGGTTTGTCAAGTCCTAGACCTAGATCTCACTTACAACATATTGCTAGGGCGTCCTTGGATTCATGAAATGAGGGCAGTCCCATCTACATATCACCAATGCATTAAGTTTCCTCACAATGGAGTGGAGGTAACAGTTAACGGTGATCCTAATCCATTCATATACTGCAATAACCTGAGATCAAAAACTGAGACCATCATTCCCAGTAATCGTGAAGTTGTTCCTTCTTTGGCATACATTGATCCTGAGTCATTAAAACCTTCGACATCAAAACAAGGTGAGCTTAAAGGCAAATTTCAGGACAAGGGCATGGGGGAATACATTTTAAATCAAACCATGTACTTACAACAAGTCATGAGTTCACCAAAAGAATATGGAAGACCACATCCTAACAAGAAAGTATCCATCATTGTACTCAAATGGGACCCTACTACCTTTCAAAGATGGGGCGAACTGGAAGAGGAAGACTTATACAAAATGCTTTACAAAGACATTGAAGATGATACACAAGATCACATCAGTCTACCATGTGAGAAATATGGCAAAGGTTTCAAGATCCTACAAAAATTTGGGTATGATGGAAAAATCCCTCTTGGGTTACGAAAGGAAGGCATCATTGAACCTTTACAACCTGAATTGACATTCAAAAAGGAATGCTTGAAGGGACTTGGTTTCCTGACTTCCAAGGTCCACGCTCAAAGGATAGAAGAAGCCTTACAAATCAAAGCTACCAAAATTCAACAAGAGGATCACTATTCCACAGACTCCAACAAATGGGAATGGGGTTCAGACAAATCCTCCAGTGACTACGAGCTCACTGAGACATTCAGAGAGCCAGATGAACCCACAGAAGAAGAGTAATTTTATAAAAGATTCAAAGTTGGTCAAGAAACAACCCACGAGGATTCCACATTGTCCTTGTCTCAAGGTCCTAGGTTGAAATCACATAGGATGATAACACATGTCCTAGAATGCACTACAAGTGATGATAATTTGGATTCGTTCGCGATCGAGACTGATGAGGAGAGTTCCATCGACGACCTCAATAATTACCTTGACATACCCGAATATAACTCCATCTTCACTCTTAGCCCCACTAACTTCGAAGACATTAAAGGCCTTCCCCTCGTTCACCACCAACTCATTGATTGGGATCATGAAGGACCTGCACAGTTTGACACATTCCAAAATGATGAAGCTTTTATTGACTATCTTGGCATACGAGATGATCTTCCCCCTGGGGACCATAAAGCGGGATACACTATAGAACTCAATAACGTGGCATATTTTGGTGAGGGCGTCGGACCTTCCAATCACAAAAATGTGAAAATAAGAACAAACCAAGGGTCTTATGGCATAAACCACACTATGGCGCTGTCTGGCCCCAAAAAAGTAAAAAGAAAGGACATATTTGAGGGCGAAAACCTCTCTAAGGCATCTGAAGATCGAAGGCTCGACATTCTCCCAGCATCATATGAGGAAAATTCATCCATGTTGGTAGAGGAGACTATCAAAACAAACATTGGTACAGAAGAGGTTCCACACAACATATTCCTGGCTCAATCATTGACGGAGTCAGAAAGGTCAAAATTCATAAGTTTCTTCAAAGAACAACAAATCAACTTTGCATGGTGATACGCTAATATACCTGGATTAGATCTGGATTTGGTAATGCATCATTTGACAGTTAAACCAGGGGCAAAACCAGTGAAATAGAAATTAAGAAAGATGCATCCACAAGTGGCATTACTAGTCAAAGCAGAACTTGAGAAATTATTGGATGTCAGATTCATACACCCAATTGATTATCCTGAATGGATCTCCAACTTAGTGCCAGTCAGTAAACCAGATCGCAGCATCAGAATATGTACAGATTTCAGGGACATCAACAAAGCTTGTCCTAAGGATGACTTCCCATTACCAAACATAGATTTGATTGTAGATCTCACAGCAGGTCATGAAATGTTATCGTTGATGGATAGATTCTTTGGTTATAATAAAATAAAGATTGCGTCTGAGGATCAACACAAAACATCATTCACTTGTCCTTGGGGAACTTTCTGTTGGAATGCCATGCCCTTTGGGCTAAAAAATGCAGGTGCTACATATCAAAGAGCCATGACTACTATCTTTCAGGATCTCATGCACGTAACTGTGGAAGATTATGTCGATGACCTCTTGGGCAAATCAATAGACAGAAATACACATTTGCACATACTTTCAGTCATCTTTGATCGGTTGGAAAAATACAAAGTAAGATTAAACCCCAAGAAATGTGTCTTTGGAGTAACCTCCGGGAAGCTCCTAGGATTCATTATATCAAAAAGAGGAATCGAAGCTGATCTAGCAAAAGTCAAGGCCATCCTAGAGATGCAACCACCAAGAAATATCAGTCAACTTCAGTCTTTACAAGGGAGACTCTAGTCCATACGAAGATTCATAGCGCAACTTGCAGATAAGTGTAATCCTTTTCAGCACTTGCTACATAAAAACATCAAATTCAAATGGGATGATAACTGTCAACGGGCTTTCCAGACACTCAAAGATTATCTTCTGAATCTGTCAGTTCTGATGCCACCAGTTCCAGATCAGCCTCTGTTACTATACATATCAGCTACTCCAACAACACTGGGGGCACTCTTAGCACAACAAGTTACTGAGGGCAAAGAAAAGGCAGTATACTATATCAGTCGCACATTGGTGGGATATGAGCTAAACTACACACCAATTGAGTGTGCATGTCTCACCGTGGTCTTCACTTCATAGAAATTACGACATTACATGCTCACTCATAAGACTAAGTTGGTTGCAAGGATAGATCCATTAAAATACCTTCTCAATAAAGCAACGCTTACTAGGCGACTAGCCAAATGGGTAACGATCCTGAGTGAATTTGATATTGAGTATGTGGACAGAAAAGCAATAAAAGGACAATCTATCGCAGATCAATTAGCAGATGCTCCCATGATCGATGATGTTCCTCTAAGTTCAGAATTTCCAGATGAATCCATTTTAACAATGTCACATGCAAAACCATGGCAACTGTACTTCGACGGCTCATACACACAGCATGGGGCAGGAGCTGGCATCCTCTTTATAACTCCTCAAGGGGATTCTATACCAAAATCATACCGCTTATCATTTCCTTGAACTAATAATATAGCGGAATATGAGGCATTAACAACTGGATTATGGATTGCAGTTCAGTGGAAGATCCAGGAACTTTGTGTTTTTGGGGACTCTCAACTTGTAATCTGTCAAGCAACTGATGATTACCAAACAAAGGATGAGAAATTAATGCCTTACAAAAGAATGGTGGATGACCTGAAACAACATTTCACAAAAATAGACTTTGAGCAGATACCAAGAGAGCAGAATCGAGCTGCAGATGCCATGGCTACAATTGCTTCACTGATCGATATACCTCTGAATGAGACCTGCTATGAGTTCGTGGTGGATAACCTTTTGGTTCCTTCATATGAAAGCATTCCTACTGAGATGATATGTGTTGTCGGTCCTGAGTCCCAGTTATATGGTTCCATCTTCACATACCTTCGTGACAATACCCTACCTCCTGATCTATCCAATAACCAACATCGCACTTTCATTCGCCAATCTTCTCGATACGTCATTTTAGCTAATATCCTATACCGGCGAGGTCTAGATGGCACTCTTCTTAG
The DNA here is from genome assembly GCF_030272615.1 of Cryptomeria japonica. Classification (NCBI taxonomy): domain Eukaryota; kingdom Viridiplantae; phylum Streptophyta; class Pinopsida; order Cupressales; family Cupressaceae; genus Cryptomeria; species Cryptomeria japonica. The sequence continues at coordinate 296,217,621 of NC_081414.1, forward strand.
ATGTTTAGAAAGTGATGAAGCTCAGATTGTGTTACATGAAGTACATGAAGGGATATGTGGTCCACATGCTAGTGGTCCTACCTTAGCCAAGAAACTCATCAGGACTGGATATTACTGGCCCAATATGGAAAAAGACTCATATCAGTTTGTCAAGAAATGTAAGTAATGTCAAATTCATGGAGACCTCATCCATGCGCCAGCGCAAGAACTTCAACTAATTGTGTCTCCTTGGCCCTTTTGTCAGTGGGGACTCGATCTCATAGGCAAGATTCACCCTCCTTCTTCCAATGGTCATAAATTCATTATCACTACCACAGAGTATTTCACAAAATGGATTGAAGCCGTGCCTCTTACACAAGTCACTAGAAAACAAATTGCTACGTTCATCCTCAACTATATCATTTGTCGATACGATATTCTTGTTTCTATTATCACTGATAACGAGCGTCCCTTAAAAAATTAGGATGTTCGTGAACTTTGTGACCACTTCCATATTTCCCATCGTTTCTCCATGCCATATTACCCCCAAGGTAACGGTCAAGCTGAGGCGTCTAATAAGACAATCCTTAAAATCCTAAAAAAGATAGTCAACGACGTTGGCCGTAATTGGCATATCCAACTTAATCCTACACTTTGGGCATACTGCACAAGTGTCCGCACACCTACAGGAGCTACACCCTATTCACTTGTCTATGGCACTGAAGCCATATTGCCTATTGAGGTCGAGCTACCCTCTTTACGAATCTCTTTGCAAAATATTATCAGTGATGAAGACTATAGGGTCTCTTGCTTACAAGAACTTGAACTATTGGATGAAGGAAGACAAACTGCTTTTAATCACCTCAAGGCTTATCAACAACGAATGAGTCGCAGCTACAATCATAGAGTCAAGCCTCGCATATTTGAGGTAGGTGATTTAGTTCTCAGAGAAAACCCCAAAAATCAACAAGACCGAGAGAAGAAGGGCAAGTTCGAACCGAACTAGCTTGGTCCTTACATCATTACAGCAGCATATGGATCTGGGGCATATCAGCTCTCAACTACAGAAGGTGAACCTTTGGAAGATCCTATCAACAGCATGCACCTTCGCAGGTTTTACACATAGCTCTTCAGAGTATCCTAATTCAAAATACAAAAAAATCAAAAAATTCAAAAAAATTCAAAAAATTCAAAAATACAAAAAACAAATTATAAAACAAAAAAAATCGTTACTTGGTGAAAACCTAGCAAACAGGTGCCTTGTGACACAAAAAACATTGAAAAATTGAAAAAAGTAAAGAGAAATAATTTCGTCCAATGGTGAAAACCACTTCAGTGGCGCCCTGGGCAAGTACCATGGTGAAAACTGGGTCACCAGCGCTATGCGTAGAGACATTGCTCCTCCCTCCTTCAGGATTCACTTTCATCATTTCACTTTGCACACACTCACAACCTATTCGTTCATAATAAACTTACCCATTCCCATCATGGCTTGTTATTGATCTACCCAAGATTGGTTAGCCATTCATAATAAACATTCATTTTCACCTCCCTTTCCATCCATAATAAATCAGATCCTATCTATGGCTAAGGCAAATCCTACGTCTAGTGTTGGGTGTGGAACTAAGAACATCACATGTTTCGAGGAGTACAGTTTCTTCCAGCACTAATTGGCAAAGACCCTATGTTAACCGGTCTAGTCCTTATGAGATGGAGAAAAGAATTAATGTGATTTGTGTAATCTACAACAACTTGGGATATGTGGCAATGAACTATTGAAGAAGGACATGCAGAAGAAATGTAGGACTATAGAAAGCATCTGGAATGGCATGTCATCATTGTAACAAACTAGGACACATTGCTTAGTTTTACAGAACATAGAAGAACCAATCGGTGAATCATCTTGTAGATTGGAAAGGAAAGCAAAAAGTTGATATTGAAGAAACCACAACTGAGATGAATATAACATGGAAGAAGAAGAGTGATGACAAACCAGCTAAGGAATTAAATTATTCACCTAGTGTGGAGAACCCATCACCAACAAACTAAGTTGTTTCTACAACTTGTGGTGAGCTTATTGTCAAATATTGAGATGAACCCCTGGATGAAGTACTGTAAGTTAAATCTGAATATTCAAATGCATTTTGATGTTTATAAGTCTTTTTAAATCAAAACTGGTAAATATCATTGAGTTTTTGCAACCGGTAATATGCTTAAAAGTGTTTTAAGGCATTTTAGGGTATTGGACCAGTTAAAGCATTTAATGCAGTAGCTTGAAAGAAAATAAAAGGAACATTTTGAACTTCATTTGACACAATGAAATCTTGAGAGCATTTGGTGAGCGAGCAGAGCAGAGGAAAGTTTGTGATTGCAATATTCAACATGTCTAGCAAAGATCTGAGGTGATCAGTGAACGGTGAATGGTGTTGAAGGTTTTAACGGTGTGAAACCCTAGTTCAGAAGTAGGAAAGGTATTTATTAGTGAATCTTACTCTTTGCTTCTAATTTTTGCATATTATAGTATGGATAATCTGCATCTAGTTGATGTGACCAAGAGGCCACGACTAAAGTTTAAATGACATCCTTACAAATCAGAGGAAATAGACCATGTCGGTGCCCTATCTAATGTACCGTATGGAGTTTTGCATGTCGAGGATGTTAGATCTTTTTATCACTGCAAACTGGAGGATATGGGTGTTTCAGTTATATATGAACAATATAGAACATTGTGTGATGATAAGGGCATACTGAAAGATCAGTTCAAAAGTGTCACTGAGAAAGGGTTCCATCATGTAGTTAACTTCATTAATGATTGTGATGATGAGTTAGTTATATTTGTTTTGAGTCACATTCATGATCAATTTATGTGGTTGGATTAATCGTATAAAATAACTAAGGAGGTCATTCATGCAGAAACCATATTCTGCTCAACCGGTGAAGTACCCTTACTTAGATCAGTACTCAAGAATGATGTTGAGAAGCTGACAAGATTAAGATAGGATGGTACAGAGCCATGATAGTAAATAACATCAATGATCCAGCTATGAATTATGCCTCCATGGTGATTGGATATAGAATCTACTATTCTAGCAGACTGAATAGTATACCGACAATAGCTATTCATACTACCTACTGGATGGTAAAGGAGAATGTTGACTATGATTTGGCAGAGGCACTGAGAAGTCAGCTGATGGTAAATCTAGAAGATGTGAAGAAAGATAAGAAGTTGAGATTCAAACTTAGATAGTTGGTTACCGATCCTGCAGATCAACTCAAGACTTTTGAAGAAACAGCATACATATCAGTTGAAAAGGATTACAAGAAGAAAAGGACATAAATCCTGATGTCTGAGAAAGACAAAGGTAAGGTAGCACTCACGTTAATGAAGACTTGTTGAAGAAAGCACTAGAAACTGGAGGAAAGATTTTGGCTACTATTTCTAAGTTTTCACTATTTTGTGCTGACTTGAAGGAGAAAAGGGAAGATGCTGAGAAAGAACTTGAAATATTGAGTGAGATATTTAGGCCACTAAATGACTCAATTATTCTTTTTGGTAGATCAGTTGTAGACTTACATCACAAACTTGAGATGTATGAACATGAGAAGGTAAAACAGGTTAGATCACTGAAGGAGCTCCAGACTCAACTGATTCCTAAAGTTGAAATTTTTCAACAAGCATATAAGGAGTTAGAAGCTATTTTTGCTACACTTGAGATGAGCATAGTTGATTCAAAGGAGGAATTAGCTGGGCAGATAAAGATGCATGTTGAGATTACCAACACACTGTTAGAGACATGGGATAATGATCTCAAATAGTTGAAGTTTCATTTCAGTGATGCTTTTTCTAAAATTGCTTTGTAAAAACTTTATGACTTATATTTATATATACTCTGATGCAAATTTTGATGTAAAATGTATATATCTTTCATGTATTTACTTCTTTATTTGACATTGTTGTCAAAGGGGGACTAAAAGTTGATAGTTAGTCAAAATTTTGTATGCAATGTAAAGAGGGAGTAATAGGAGCAATTTCTAAGGGGGAGTACATGTCATACACTAAATTTTTGTATTGCACACTTAGTCGACAATTTTTTTTTTCTAAGTGTTGCGATCAATGCCAAAGGGGGAGATTGTTGGCATTTGATCATTTGATCTTTCCAAGTAATTGTTTGTTTACTTAATGCAACCGGTACATGTTTGATTAGATTATTGTATGATGACAATGTTGTGTGTTGTCATTGTTGGAAACTATGTTTTTACAGTCACCTAAGTCCTATAGGTCAACTGACAAGTTTTCACTGGTAAACTGTAGAGACAATTTTATCAGAACCGGTAATTAGGACTTTAACCGGTAAAAGACAAACAAAGTTATATTTCAACAACTGGTACAAGAAATATATGAAGAATGAGATGATGCGGTTTGACAACAACAATGAAGGATGATAGATGAAGTTATGTTCATGATCACACATGCTGATTTGATTAGATGAATGAGATTTGATTGACAGAGTAGGTATTCTAACTAAGACTTAACCAGTAGTGATGAAAATCATTCAGATTGGTAAAATGAAATAGAATTGGATTTGTTATGTCAGTGGCCAACATAACTAAAGCGTACAATGCAAGATTGTCTAGATGCATTGATCCTAGGGAATTGTAACAAGGCTCTAACTGATCTTATGATGATTTTAAATGTGTGATGAGGTATGAAAGGATATATGTGTATGAGCTTGAAAGTGTGAAAAATCATTAGCGCATTTTGTATTTCTGATAGTGTGATGATCAGAGCAGTTGAGAGATGAAGTCTATGTGATGTTGTAATATTTAGAAGTGGATCTTATCAGACACTGAAGATGTTATACTGAGATCATTCGTACTTGTTGTCTCCCTAATAGTTGTAGCAAGAAAATCCTCTTACAAGGTCACTCCTAATAAGGTGCAGTCAGATCCTAATAGTTCTGATAATTAAATCCTCTAACCAGGTGACAAAGTAACTTGTGTTTGAAAATCCCAATAACTTGGGTAGCTCCTACTAGGGATGGTCCTCATAGGCCTTTTTGTAAAAGCTCTTAATAGGCTTAGACACTTCTAACCGGTTGTGCCCCTAACCGGGTGTTGTAGACATTAACTGGTTAGATCTCTATACTGCAAATAGTGGATCTTTGTGGGTACCTACTCCCACTGTGGTTTTTCCCATTTGGGTTTTCCACGTATAATCTCTTGTGTCATGTGGTTTATTCTCTATGTGGTGATTGCATACTTGCTATTATTTCTTATATGCCTATTAAGTTTTAAGTTGGTGAAATTGATAATTAAATTTGTATTGTTTTTACTTGCACTGATTCTTCCCCCTTCTTAGTGCCTTATAAGTTCATTAGTCAAATATTTCTATTCTACAGATAGTGAATTTTGTGGGTACTAACTCTCACCATGGTTTTTCCCTTTTGGGTTTCCACCTATAAATCTTTGTGTTATCTAGAGCATGATATATTGAGTGTTAGCTTATGTGGTGATATTTCTTTTATGTTTATTAATCTTTAAGTTATTTAAAGTAGTGATCATATTTGTGTTGTTTCTTTTGATTGCACTGATTCATCCCCCCTCTCAGTGCCTTATAAGTTTATCAATTGGTATCAAAACTTGATTCCCTTAAGGCTTAACCGCTTGGGAAGGATCCTCAAGGCTATCATGGGGGATATGAGCTATAGAGAGCTATCTAATTAGCTTGTACAATCCAAAGAATCCCTAGGCAAATTGAGGGTAAAGTACAAAGCTTCATTGGAAAAGAGGAGAGAGTTGGCTGAACAACTATATGAAATTAGTGAAAATAGTTCTCCTGATGAAACAAACATGGATGCATTGGCTACTAAAGTTGAAGAACTAAATGATGACAAGGCAAATCTAAGGAGAGAGTTGGAAGCCCTAACCATCAGGATGAGTCAAGAGCTTGAAGCAAGGAGGACAACAGAAGACAAAATCAAAGAAAATGAACATGAGATCTTTAAACTAAACTGGGAGGTAGGAACAATGTATGCTCATCTTCATGATGAACAAGAAGAAAAAGAAGAAATAAAGGCTGATCTAGACATGCCAATGTCTCTAAGAGAAAGTCTAATGAAGAAGAATGAAGATCTTACTAAGGAACTTGCCGATGCTAATGAAACACTTGCAAAGTTTAACAAAAGTTCTACTATGCTTGATGAACAGATTCAATCACAAAGGATGAAAGGTGAGACACAAGGCTTGGGCTACATTACTTTTGAGAGAGGTGAGCCTTCCGGTACAAAGGACAACATTGAAGAAGGTAAATCTGCACCTAAGATCCAAAAATCCACCGGTAAGAAACCCTACAAACCAGTATGCTTTAATTATCATAAGCCAAGACATACTGCCAATGTTTGTAGGTCTAATTCTTTTGATGGTTATAGACCTAATGCCTATCAAGGATACAAAACTAGAAACTTTAATCGATATTGTTACACTTGCAACATGTATGGGCATAGAGGTTTTGAATGCACGTATGGAAAAAATAATCCGACACCCCACATGAATCATAGATCTAGTGGAGATTGGCAAAGAACTTTTAATGACTTGAGAAATGCAAATTGGCAAACCCTATGCTAATTGATCTAGTCCCTATGAGATGGAAAAGAGAATAAATGTGATTTGCAAAATCTATCATAACTGCAGTCGTGTAGCTATGAATTGCAGAAGAAGGATTGGTAGAGGCAATGCTAGACCCTGGAGAGCATCTGGTATGACATGTTTTCATTGTCACCAATGGGACACATTACAAAGTTTTGCAGAGCTAAAATGAGTCAACTGGTAAATCAGTCTGTTGACCAAAAAGGGAAGAAGAAAGTTGATGTGGAAGAGACTAGAGAAGAGATGAACGAAAAAGAAGAGTGATGAGAAACCATCAGAAGATCCTAATTCTTCACCTAGTGTGGAGAACTCATCACCAACAAACCAAGCTGTTAAAAGGCTTAGGGGAGCATAATGTCACATCCATTTCTGGACCCCCCTATATGGTGTGTAGTAAGATAAATCTACATATCTTGATGCATTATGATATTGTGAAGTGATGTTATGATCAAACTAGTAGATTTGATGTGATATGAGAACCAGTAGCATATTGAGTGGTGTTTTGGGGTTTGTTTGTTTATACAACCAGGAATAACATTTAATGTGGTAGAGCAAATAAAAGGACTTTTTGAATATCACTTGTCACTTTTCATTCTTGAGAGCACTCAAAGAGAAAAAAGAGCAGATAAGAGCTTGTGTGAGTAGCATTTGATTAGATTACCTGAAGATTCAGAGTGATCTATGATGGGTTATCAGGGAAAGTGCATTCTCAGTGTTGAAACCCTAGTTGCAGAAGTGTTGAAAGGTATTTATCTGACAAATCCTGTTATCTATTTCTAAGTTTGAATATTTGAAGATGGATGCACCACATCTGGTAGATGTTACAGCCAGGCCTCATCCAGAGTTTAAAAGGCACCCTTTTAAATCTATTGAAACCGATCCCGTTGGAGCCCTATTCAGAGTCTCATATGGAGTTTTGCATGTAGAGGATATTAGATCATACATTCACTATAAGTTAGAAGATATTGGAATTTTTGCTATATTTGATCAATATAGGGTAATGTGTGACAAGAATGGAGTATTGAAAGAACAGTATAGGAGGGTTACTAAAAGGTTTTCACCATGCAGTAAATTTTATTGATGATTTTGAAGATGATCATGTAAGATATATTTTAAGTCGTGTGCATGACTAGTTTATGTGGCTAGATCGATGACATAAGATCACCAAACAAGTGATTCATGCAGTAACTGGATTATGTTCCACCGATGAAGTTCTAGTACTGAGATCGGTTCTCAAGGATGATGTTGCCAACTTGACCAAGTCACGATGTGATGGAAGAGCTATGACTGTTAATGAGATTGATGATCCTATAGTAAAATTTACTTCTATGGTCATAGGATACTGGGTATATCATTCTAGTAGGATGAATAACATCCTTGTTGCAGCCATCCATACTGCTTATCGGATGATCAAAGAAAATATTGATTATGATTTATCTAAGGTATTGTGAAGTCAGTTAGTGCTCAATCTTGAATCCATCAAGATTGAGAATACCATATGACCCTTTATGACACCCCTTACGACACCATATGAACTGATTAGAATCAAATATCCGATTTAATTGGATATCCGATTTCTTTGACAAAAATTTTAAATTTTGAAATTTGGTTCGAGACTGCTTTGGGATTTATCTGGGAAATGCCAAGCCTAGAAAGTAAACAAAAAAACATGTTTTTAAATATTCCTTGTTTTTTCAAACTTCACCCTAGTGGCTAACGACTTTTTTTTAGCCGAAATTGATAAAATGAAAAGGGGTTTTTTAAGCGCATTCTCAACTTTCCAACAATATAAGGTTTGCCTTATTTTGAATTTAATGAATAATTATTATTTATTTTATAATTGAATTCTAACTAAAGTCCTGATTGATAGGCTGATTGAAGAAACACCCATAACTTTCAAACAATATCACATTTTTTGAATCTAAAACATGTGTCACATTCTATGTTTCGTCTACTATAGGATTAAAAAAATTGAATTTCATAAAGTTTAGACCAAACTAAGGTGGTAAGACGTACGAGTTTTTTAATATCTAAAAAAGTTGTAAAAAATTCATAATTAATTATTGTAGTCACATAAATCTGTCCAGTTTAATTAAATGAATATTTGCTATTTATTCGATTAAAAATCCACTAGCCATCAGTTAATTAAATTAATATTTAATTAATTCATCTTCAAATATTCTCCTATTAATTAAATAAATTATTCAATTTATTTTAATTAATTCATTAAACCAAACTCACAAATCAATTAAATAAATAAATTCTATTTTATTTAATTAAATCCCCCTTTTCCTCTTTTAAATAAATTAAATAAAACATTTATTTAAATCATTATCCCCCCCACTTGCAATTTCCTACAAATGCAACTTGCACACATTTATTGAAATAAATGAATTTTATTTTAATTAAAATCCTATTTTTCCTCACCCACCAAATCCACTTGCACTCCTAAAACCCCTTATAGGTTGTTCTAACCACTTCCTAATTAACCTAATCCATTCCCTAATTATTGTCACATTCCTAAGCAACTTGAAGTCACTTATCAAAGACTTCAAAGTCTTTGAAAAGCATTAAATGCTTTGTGTGTTCAATAATTTAACCTCCAAAGTCTTCCAAACCACTTATGGCTCTTACATGACCATTAATGGCTCTTACATAACCATTTATGGTTAATTCAACTTGCACTCATGAGTCTCCTCAAGCATTTATTGCTTTGACTATGGTTATCCCTTTTGCCTTTGCACGAGAGTTTATCCATTGGATAAAAGCTTTATTCTTTGAATAAAGAATTTATTCATTCAACCCAACCTTGACCTTAACTCCCAAGTTAACTCTTAGGTCATGTCAAGCATTTAATGCTTATTCCCTCTCCTCTCAACCTATCTCATATTGACACTTGTCATCTTGGGATTGGGTTGAAAGTCCTCACATGAATTGAATATCATTCAATCCTGACCCTTGTTGAGATTACTCAATCTCAACCATGCATTGCTCCATTTTTCCTATAAATAGAGCCCATTTCTTCATAATCCAGATCCTGAAAACTTGTATGCATTTAATCTGTAGTGAAATTTTATAGAGCATTTAGCATAAATCACTAGTATATTGTTATTTTGGCCTAAAATAAATCATTTTAGCATCATAGCATCTAATATTAGCTTTTATCCATATTTGCATAGTATTTTAGAGTAATCATTTATAATCTTGAATCTCCATAAGCATCCATAGTGCAAAAAGCTGCTGAGAGCTACACTAATTTGGAACTTGGAGAGGAGAGGAACAAAGGAGAAGGAGCTAAGAGCATGGTAGAAGGCATTTGGAGATCTCTTCTTGCATTTACATCCGTAGTTAAATGTTTTACTTTGTTTTTAGTATCTCTTTTGATATGCCTGCTTAGATTAGTCTTTGATTGAATAACACTAACAATTTCTTGTGTTTTTGTGTGTTATACGACCACAAGCTTTAGTCTAACCTTGTCCATTTTGCAGACCATCATTTGGTGAACCCGATGAGAATCAAACACCCAAAAACAATTTAAAAAAAAAAAAAACTAACTTGTTTGAATGTTTAGCTTGACACACAGGTTGCGCTTTGGCACTTTTGTTTATGTTCTAGCGCTATTGTCATTTTGTCTTTTAGCGCTTTTGTTTATACAATAGCGCTATTGTCTAAAGTTTAGCGCTTTTGCATATACTCTATCGCTTTTATCTCTTAATTAGCACTTTTGACCTGCTGCATAAATATCTTACTTTAGCACTTTTATCTTCCTTTTAGCACATTTGTGTTAAGTAGCGCTTCTGTTTGAACACAGAGTAGTGCTATTGTAATAGAACGTTGTAAAAAAGACCATGTAACCAAAAAAGTGAACTTTCTTAGGCTTGTAGAAGCCCACCATAGGTTCAGATTTTCCTAACCGTTTGTTTCTTGTGCACTTTTTTAATAACTAACTCCTTTTATTGCTTGAAGTTAAAATTTTTCATTTTGTTGCTTTAAAATTGAACAAACACAAAATTTCATTTCTTGCAAGTTAGGATCAATCTCATTTTGGTGCTCTAAAATTGAACAACACAAATTTGCTTCCATTGCAAGTTAGGGTACACTCTCTTTTTGGTGCTTAAAACAAGACAAGACAAATTTCATTTTATTGCATTAGACTTAAGAAAAAATCACAATCCACACTTCCATTTTGGTGCAAATAAAAATTCACAATCAATTTGTCTTATTTTGCAAATGTTTTACTTCATGCATACGTGTTTCAAATTAAGTTGACCAGGATTTCAAAATTCTAGTTTACTCAAACATTTTGCCTTTGAAGTTAAAAAGAACACCATGATTGTTGGAGCAACATCTCCAAATAGTTAAATCACATTGCGATGACAAGTTAAAAAGAACAAGTTAATTTCATGTTTGGCACACTTGTGCTAAGGGATTGATCACTCTTGGGAATGACCTCATGCGGTAAATACTTCAAGTTGCTATAGAAATCAGGTGAGAGCGAAAGTTGTAGCCTTGGGTATAGTTGTTCCTACAGTGTAACTTGCCAAAAGGACAAATGGGCCCTACCACAAGTTACAAGGCTCTTAAGTGAGTCACTGTAGAATGAACTTATGCCCAAAGACATCAAAAATTACTAAACACCTTTAAGTAGTAGCCCACCCGTTCTATTGATTGAGGATATTTGTGATATAATTCAGTGCAAGAGCTTAGATGGTTTTGCTCCCAAGATACTCACCATACATATTTCCTTGAGTAGAAACATAGCTTTTTGAAAAGTCACTTATGGCTTGATGAAAGTGGTGACTCCCCCATCATAGGGATCATCTATTTGTTATGCTCGTGCAAGACTTAGTATATCACATCCTTACCTGCCATGGCAGGATTCATAAGGTATGTAGTACCAAAGTTGAATAAATATCAAGATGTGGGCTGAATTTATCACAACTGGCCATTTGACCTTAGGGATAAAAAGTGTTTGAAGTGTTTTCATTTTAGTCAAGACCAAGTGCAAATTGAGCCAACTTCAGGTTTTGGAAAAAAACACCTTAAAATACATCTAAAGGAAAGGGTCATAAAAATTCCAAGGATTGGGTTGATCTAGACCCATACTCATTGTGCCTTTTTGGAGGCAACATTCTTGTGTTTGTGTGCTTGCTTTGTTTTCTTGTCAAAGAAACATCATAAAATCCAAAATTCAAAAAAAGTATTCATCCAACACAAACATTTTTCAAAAAAAAAAAAACACCAAAAGATCAAAAATAAAGAGAAAGGTATCAAACTATATGACCATTCTTCACATCTTGAGAAAGAAGAATATTCATCAACACATCAACTTGGAAAGAAGAGCATTAAGCTCAAAGGCTTTAATCAAAAGGAGGAAATTCTTCTATCTAAATAGACAAATCTTTGTCTCGCATAGAGCTTTTCTATGTCACATGCGTCTATACACAAAGCTTTTATGCAATATAGAGCTTTGAGTTATCACAAAAACCAAGGAGGCAAGATCAATCCTGACTTCTTTCCAGATATTTGTAGCACATACAATGTAGCTCGAGAAATGCCACCAATGCCCGAAAGAGAAGAGGTAGAATTTGTCCCATATGTGACACGAAGCTTTTATTGAAGTTAAACATTTCATCCATTTCTCACCTTCACATCATCACTTCATTTCAACTCTCAAAACATTAAGGGGTTCTTGTCCTAAGTTCTCTTTTGGATATTGCTTGAATCAAACACAACAAATCGCTTTTAGATTGTTTCTACATCTAGGATAAGCTCATCCTAAGAGACATATCTACGCAGGTTAAAGCTAGTCTATGAGTGAATCCTCTCATTACTAGGTAGTTAAGTCTGTAACACATCTCAGATTTCTTTAAACCTTATCACATCAAACCTTATCAAACACAACAAGAAATTCAAGAAAGAATTTTGGTCACATCTACCTTGAAGTGCTAGAGATCCATATGAAAAACACCACACCAACCATAAATCTCTCATTTCATCAACAACTCATCATCATTTTCACCCAACTTCAACAAAAACTTATAAACAAAATGGCTCATACCTGATCATGGTCAAGGCAACGAGAAATAGAAATTGAAGAGGAAGAGGAAGAAAATCTCAATGAATTTCAAGAAGCCCTTAGAGAAAAAACAAATGACAAAAACCCAAGTACTCCTACTCCTGCGACAATAGAAAGGGCACAACACAGCCCCCTCTTTAACAAACTTTTTGACGAAATACTCAAGAGCAATGCAGATGCTCACTTTTTAAAACTTGCTCAAGAAGGAGCCAAACTCCCCTTTGACTTTGATCTTGCACAACTAAGACAAGCATCAGAATGACAAAGTTGCAATGAGGAAGAAAGAGGTCGAGATCACATCAGACATAACATTCCTCAAGGTAATCCACCACCTCCTCCTCCAAATGACATAGAGATGTTGTGGCAACAAGTTGAAAATCTCACCCAACAACTTCATAGTGGTGTGAAGACTAATCAATTTTCACTCAATGACATTTGTCCCTATCCCTTTGATAGGAATCTTTATATGCCACCTTTTCCACGAGGGTTCGAAACACCCAAGTTCGAAAAGTATAGAGGAAAAGGAGATCTTCGCGATCATGTCAGAGAATTCCATTCAGCTTGCCTCGAAGTAGCATACGAAGATACATACCTCATGCACCTTTTTCCCCCAAGGTTGGGAGGAACAACCACATCATGGTTTTCCCGATTACTAGGTGGCATTAGGACCTTCGAAGAGATAGTTTAGAAGTTCTTGGCACATTACTCACACAACATTGAATGTGATATCACCATGGTTGATCTATGTAACACTAAACAAAAACCAGGTGAACTGTTCTCAGTCTTTCTGCAATGATGGCATCAAATGTCTAGTAGACGCTCTCTTCAGTTACCTGAACAAGAACTCATGGAAATATTTATTTCCAACTTAAACAAAGAAATGGAATTTCACCTGGACGTAAAAGACACAGACTCTTTCAATGACATGATCACCAAAGGCTTAAAATGTGAGTGGGCTCTCATCAAGAAAGGACTTATCAAAATCTACAATGAACCAAAGGATGGCCCTCGTCCACGCTTCAATTGTGACAAGCCTAGCTTTTGGAACAAAAACAAAAATATCATCAACGACGGGGTTGTGGATGCAAGAACTATCAAAAGGGCACAACCTGTGGTCCGATTTTTAGGACAAAATCCCCCACCCAAGAATAATACAGTTGCTCCTCCAAATCAAGGCCACATCACATCTCAAGATGAACCTAGACAACATCAATAAAAACCAAAGCAAACATATACACCCTTAGGGGAACCCATCGAAATAGTGTTACGACAGTTGGTTTCTCAAAATCTGGTTACCTTACCGAAAACATCAAATTATGAACCTCAAGTAAAACCTTCATTGTGGAGGGATACTGAACATTGTGATTTGCATCAAGGGAAAGGACATAAGACAAGCAATTGTCATAGATTGAAAGATCTTATTCAGGATCTTATTGACCAAGGTGAAATCAAAATCGAAGGACATGACCCAAAAACAACAAACAATGATCATCTCATGTTTAAAAATCCATTTCCATCACATGATCAAAGGGGCCCTTCCACTTCAAGGAGAAACACAGATACCACCGATTATACGCAAGAAGCATATAATTACACTGTGAATCACTTATACGATGCCAGTGAACAAATTGCAACTATTACTATTAAAAATCCCAGCTCCACTTGCAATGTTGTTACACGTCGCGGCAAGATTACCATAAAAGTAGCTCCACAAGGCACCACATCTATCCCAAAGCAGTATAACCTTGTGGACCCATTAGACAAAACGCCCACACTGATATCTATCTTAGAGCTATTGCGCCTATCTCCATCCCATAAAACAATCTTGGATCAACCTCTCCAAGAGACGTCAATTCCTACAAATTTGAACACAGATCAGTTCCAAGCCATGGTCAGAAATCTAAGGTCATCACCTTGTCTCACTTTCTCTGAAAGTGATAACTCTTCCTTCCAGCAACCTCATAATGCCTCACTACACATTGAAGGGTTTATCAACCAGCATAGGATCATGCAAGTCTTGATCGACAATGGAGCAGGCCTGAATATTTGCACACTACAATTGGTCATAGCTTTGGGATATGCCATTGAATCAGTGGATCCCTGCAAGAAGATCACAATCAAAGCCTATGATGATGCAGAGTGTTCATCCAAAGGAGCTATTGTACTACCAATCTGAGTAGGCCCTATGGTGAAACACATCATCTGTCAAGTTCTGGACCTTCCTTTGCCATACAATTTGTTATTAGGAAGACCTTGGATACATGCCATGGAAGTTATTTCATCCACTTACCATCACTGTATCAAGTTCCCACATAATGGTGTAGAAATCACACTCCTAGGTGATGCAAACCCCTTTGCATATTGTCATAATATAAGTCATCAACCAGAGATTACCGTTCCCAACAATAGAGAAGCCATCTCCTCCACGTCATATGTAAGCCCAACTTCCCTTTCCAGTTCAAACACTATTATACCCAAGCAAGAGAAGCTCAAAATGAAAATTGCAGAGGAAAGTCCAGGAGAATACAATCTAAGCCAACTCTTTTGTGTTGGACAAATTCCCACTTCTCCTAAAACACATGGAAAACCTCAACAAGTACTTCAAACGTCACTGGTAAAACCAGCATGCACATTGACGCCTTTCATCCTTGGAAAGAGTCAAGAAGAGGAGAACAAAGATGAAGACGTAGCAGAATGGATCTATAAGGATCCTATCACCACCAACATTCCACAAACTAAGCTTCCCATAGATCAATATGGAAAAGGTCTTCTCATTATAAAAAGAATGGGATATGATGGTCAAAGTGCTTTGGGGTACTGTAAGCAAGAGCGACATGAGCCGCTACTATCGGAATTACAACCCAAAGACAATGCAGGCTTAGGCTTTCAAAAGGAGATCTTTCCTAAGCTTAGGTTCAAAGGGAAATCCAGCAAATCGCTATATCAACCTACTAAAAAGAGGCCACCTTTGATTATAAAAGCAGCACCCCAAAACATAACAATTGTCCCATTAAAGCTAAAAATCCTAGCAAAACCATCTACAACGCCAGTCATCCCATCAATTGAGCCTGTAACACCATCAGCAGCAATGATACCATCAATAGTCCCATTAGCAGCCCCAACTATATCCAAATACCTATCAATATCTACAACACTAGCAATTCCAGTAGAAGCAGCAGAGTCAACACTACCAATGCTCCCCGTATTAGATTCGTTGATCCCCATAATCCTTCTGACAACACCGATCATACCTGCAGTATTTAACTCAAAAGATATCCTAGTACGGTACAGTAACTGGTTACTGGAAAGTGACTCAGAAACTGACTCGCATGAGTGGGAATTTGATTCAGTACAGCTTAATACTTCAGATGAGGAAGACACATCACCACCTCCACCTCACAAAGACATTCCTATTTACGAAGAAGCATAGATAAAGACCTCTTGGGTTCCTGAGCTGGAAACTTCTTCCACAGACCCTATGTTGCATCCTACACCTAATTTTGACAGGGAGAGTACCATCAATGACTTTCACCACAACGGCTTAACCCTCACTGATACATCTAGCAAACTTACCCTAATCAATGAAGTAATGCCCATTATCCATCCTGAACTCATCAAATGGAACCAATGTAACCCCCCATGTCTTGACCACTTCCAAAATGTTGAGGTGATCATTGACTTCTTGGACTTACAGGATAACATACCAAGCGTGGATCACAAAGGTGGATTCGCCATAGAACTTAACAGTGCAACATACTTTGGGGTGGATGCCAAACCTTTTAGCTACAAAAATATAACAATAAAACATGGATCTTCCAGTGAAGACCACACTGTGGCACTGTTTGATCCCACAAAAGTAAACAGAAAGAGCATATCCAACGGTGAAAACCTCTATGAGGCGCCTGAGGATGAAAGGTTTGACATCCTTCCCTGTAGCACATAGCAGGAACAATCAATGATTCTCATTGAAGAAACCAAAGAATACAATGTGGGGACTCCTAAAACTCCTCACCATATACACCTGGCATCTCTTTTGACTTCAGAGGAATAGCCCAAGTTTGTTGAATTCTTCCAAAATTGCCAAATCAACTTCACATGGTCATATGCAGACATGTCTAGTCTTGATCCAAATTTAGTCATGCATCACCTCACAATAGCAGATGGAGCCAAGCCTATCAAGTAGAAGCTTCGCAAGATGCATCCTCAAATTGCAGTATTAGTCAAAACAAAACTTAAGAAACTTCTGGATGTTGGTTTCATTAGACCCATTGATTATGCAGATTGGATATCCAACATTGTGCCTGTCGGCAAACCAAAAAGGGGCATCCGCATTTGTACTGACTTCTGAGATCTGAACAAGGCATGTCCTAAAGATGATTTCCCCCTACCAAACATCGACATAATCATAGACCTAACAGTAGGACATGCCATGCTTTCACTCATGGATGGCTTTTTAGGATACAATTAGATAAAGATCGCACTAGAGGATCAAAATAAGACAACCTTCACATGTCGTTGGGGCACATACTGCTAGAATGTAATGCCTTTTGGTCTAAAGAATGCAGGAGTGACCTATCAACGAGAAATGACTACCATCTTTCATGACATGGTGCATACCATAATGGAAGATTATGTTGATGACTTACTGGCAAAATCACTCATAAGAGAAGGTCATTTGGACATATAAGAGAAAATCTTTGATAGACTGGAACAATATCATGTTAGATTCAACCCAAAGAAATGTGTCTTTGGAGTAACCTTAGGGAAGCTTCTCAGATACATTGTCTCAAGTAAAGGCATTGAGGTTGATCCAGCAAAGGTCAAAGCAATCATGGACATGCCACCACTAAAGAATATCAGTCAGTTAAGGACATTACAAAGGCGCCTACAATCCATCCAAAGATTCATTACACAACTGGCAGATAAGTGTCACCTATTTACACACCTGCTACACAAAAACATCTACTTTCAGTGAGATGCTAGATGCCAACAAGCATTCCAGATGCTTAAAGACTATCTCATGAATACACCATTGCTGATCCCACTAGATCCAAGCAGACCTCTATTACTCTATATATCAACAAAAAGTACAACATTGGGTGTACTACTGGCACAACATAATGCCGAAGGGAAAGAGTGTGCTATTTACTACATCTCTCACACACTGGTTGGCTATGAACTTAATTACACACCTATTGAGAGAGCTTGCCTAGCAGTAATCTTGGCAGCCTCTAAATTGAGGCACTATCTGCTAACACACAAGGTACAACTCATTCCAAAGATCGATCCATTCAAGTATTTACTCAGCAAAGCAGCATTGGTAGGCCGCTTGGCCAAATGGGCAATAATTCTAAGTGAATTTGACATCGAGTATGTGGACCGTAAAGATATCAAAAGACAAGTCATTGGAGATCAGTTGGCTGATGCACCACTCATAGGCGATCATCCTCTCATTTCCCATTTTCTAGAAGAAGAGATATTCATGATCACAGAAACAAAACCATGGAAGCTATACTTTGATGGTTCATACACTAGGCATGGCTCGGGGGCAGGCATTCTATTTATCACACCTCAAGGTGACAGCATCCCGAAGTCTCACAGGCTCACATTTCCATGCACCAATAACATAGCTGAATATGAAGCCTTGATCACAAGACTCAGGCTAGCTATACACTGGAAGTTACAAGAACTACAAGTATATGGCAACTCCCAACTGATAATTCGACAAGCAACAGATGAATATCAGACCAAGGATGATAAACTCATGCCATACAAGAAAATGGTGGACAATCTAAAGGCCTCATTTACTACTATAACCTTTGAGCAAATACTAAGAGATTAGAATCAAGCTGTTGACACTATGGCTACTATCGCATCTCTTCTAGACCTTCCCCAAAATTTAACACGCTACGAATTCTTGGTCGAACAGCTTTAGATTCCCGCTTATGATATCCCCGAATCCGAGATGATATGTCGCCTTGTCAGTGCTGAATCCCCATGGTACGGTGAGTTTTACACCTATCTCCGTGATCACACCCTTCCTCCTAACCAATCAAATAACCAACGTAAAACCTTCATTTGCCAAACCGCTCGATATACCATTATTGCTGAAACCCTATACCGACGCAGTCTTGATGGTACTCTCCTTCGATGTCTAGAAAAATATGAGATAACAAAGGCCTTGGAAGAGGTACATGAAGGACTTTGTGGGACTCACTCAAGTGGCCCGTCACTAGCCAAGAAGATCATACGAGCTGGATACTATTGGCCATCAATGGAAAAAGACTCCTACTACTTTGTCAGAAAGTGCAAGAAATGCCAAGTTCATGGAGACCTGATACATGCACCAGCATAGGAACTACAACCAATCACAACACCATGGCCTTTTTGTCAATGGGGACTTGACCTTGTGGGTAAAATTCATCCATCTTCATCCAACGGACACAAATTCATTATTACCGCCACCGAATACTTCACAAAGTGGATCGAAGTTGCTCCACTTACCCAAGTCATCGGCAAGAAGATCGCCTCATTTATCCTCAATTACATCATCTGCCGGTATGGTGTACCCATGTCCATCATCATAGATAACGGTCTTCCTTTCAAGAATCAAGATGTCCATGAACTCTGTGAGAAGTTTCACATCCAACACCACTTTTCCACTCCCTATTACCCACAAGGCAATGGTGAGGCTAAAGCATCAAACAACAACATATTCAGAATCCTCAAGAAGACAATCAATGATGCCGGTCATGATTGGCATGTTTAATTGAATCCAGCACTATGGGCATATCAAACTAGGATTCGAACCCCTACAGGCGTAACTCCCTACTCACTAGTCTATGGAGCAGAAGCTATCTTTCCTATTGAGGTCGACATACCATCACTACGGGTTTCCTTGCATAATCTGATAGATGATGAAGCATACAAAGTATCACATCTTCAAGACTTAGAACTACTTGATGAGAAACGACAAGCTGCATACAATCACCTCAAAGCCTATCAGCAGTGCATGAGCAGAAGCTACAATCACCGAGTTAGACCTCATACATTTGAGGTAGGTGATCTTGTTCTCTGAGAAAATCCTTGTAACCAACCCACCCGAGAACATCAAGGAAAGTTTGAATCAAATTGGCTGGGTCCATATGTTATCACTATTGTATTTGGGTCCAAGGCATATCAGTTGGCTACTTCAGAGCGAGAACCTCTAGCAGATCCGATCAATAGCATGCACCTCAAATAGTTTTATACATGAGCTACACACAGCATCAGGCTCCCATACATACTGGCGAGAACACCAAAAACATTCAGATAAATTTCCTGAAGAAAATACAAAAACATAAAAAAAGTAAAGAAAAAGCATGCATCCAAATGGTGAACAACCACTCCGGTGGCACCTTGGGTAAATACGATGGTAAAAACCTGGCAAACAGGCGCCACTCGTATAGGCTATGGCTCCATTATCTTTCAGACTTGTTGCGATCACATTCATTTCATCCACTCATCCATCCATCCAAAGTCGTGGCTTGTTATTGATCTGCAATCAAAGAAAGTACTTTATGTGTCTTATATCCCGCTTTTTCATAGTCATGTCTAAAACTGGAAGTGGTTTCTACATTATTTTGTGATTCATTGGGGTTCTTCATTCTAAATTATCTCACAAAATACCAAAAACATTCAAAACTCTCTCACAAAATACCAAAAACATTGAAAAACTTGTCTCAAAAAATATCAAAAACATTGGAAAACTATCTCACAAAATCCAAAAACATCAGAAAACATAAAAAAAATCAATCAAAAACATGGCAACACCCTATACATACATTTTTTAAAGCCGATACCCAACAAACATTGTGACATACTCCAAACAATGACCACTTATCAATCAACCAAACAATCAACATCAACACTCAAACTATCTTCAACAAGGATGCATCCTCCCTTACCAAAACAAAGATAAGATGACATTTTCTTTGACAAGAAAATTTTGTTTAAGCTATCAAATACTTGGTTGATTTGTGGGTTATTTATTCATATCAGGTTCTTACAGCATTGTTTGTGTATCTTCTGCGAATTATTCCGATGAAGTACTGAGGTGTGTCCTAATGGTGTCTACGTGGGAAGTTCACTAAGCTACATGATCACATGCAAAATACGGTCATAGATCACTCAAGCTTGCTAACTACAGCATATACCTCGACCATATGAGCATGAACCATTATCGAGGATCCATATTATTTATTCTTTATTCTTTATATATATGCTATTTTTTGCAGGTATAATGCTCTTTCTTTGGTTCCTCCTACCTCATCCAAATTGGATAAAGGTTTTATCTCTTATTACGGTATGCACTTGTCTTAGGATATGATCAACCCAAGATCAAGGAGGACGATCCAAGTCATGCATGAAAGGAGGTAATCCTTGTCTATTCCGCAGGCAATACTCTGGTCAACTTGACCCATTATATCAAGTTGTTTGTATTAACTTGCTATATCAAACTCCATGTAAGGAATACCCTGGTCATCTTGAATCATTATGTCAAGTTGCTTGTATTTTCTTACCACATTTTAAAACTCAATGATGAAAATAGAGCACTATGGATCATCATTTCGTTGCATATCGCCCATCCATTTACTCATTCTTTATTCATATATGTGATTTTGTATGCAAATGTGAACAAAGTTAATATGGACAGTTATGTGAAAATTGAGCTGGTCTTGGATACAATCATGATAGAGTACTTTGATATATTATTAGTGCATCATGCAAAGTCTAAACAACCTTGCATTCATCTATCATGGTCATATCCATCATCATTACATTTAGTTGCATTTAGTACATTTCATATCATTTTAGTTGCATAAAATTACATATGGTTCATTCTCATTTACTTGCATTCATATCATTATATCATTTCATTATTCCACTCATGACATTTAGATTCACTTATATGATAAATTGTCCTTCTTTGCATTTACTACCATAATTAGCCATTACTAAACATTCATTTATCTATCCATTAGTTAAAAAGTGCATTCATTCATCCATTTTACTGTCTTATTATACTCATTTTATTTCCCTTAGGATTCATTTAGATTGCATTCATTATCCCTTTTAATTGCATTAAGATGCAGTTATTAACCATAAGTTGCATTATCATCACATTATCATTTTACTTCATCATATTTGGGCATTTAGAAATCATAAAACCATTTGTCTCAAAGATTGGTTCATACATTATAACATATGCATTCATTTAGAAATCATCATTTAAAAATTTGTACTTTACATTTGTTTATCCATGATACATTCATTTTTAAAACCATATAGATGCATATCCATAAAAAGAATCATTCATTCAAAGCATTGCATTAACATCATTGCATATAATTATCTCATCCTTCTATTAAAATAAAGTACAAGATACTATCTATCTCATTATATCATTATGCATACATCATCATCATGGCATTACATACATAAAATAATACATCAAACAAATCATGCATCTATAAACCTGCATTCACATGTTAGTATCCAACATCATAAATCATCATTAAACATGCACAGAGACATCATATAGGAATCATCTCATAAACGTATCCGTATAGTAAGTACAACCATCCATCTAAGCATAACTCATAAATCATCATCCTGCATAACATCCATACATATCAACATGCATATCATAACAAAAAAATGGGATATCCTCATATATATATCATCTCAGGTATCAAAGTACAATGAAGTCCAAAAAAATTGGCTACCAAGAGCCATCCAAGACATAGTCCAAAATGACCATATCAAAATACATACAAAATGCTCTCTCAGATGCCACTCTGACCCGATGTTGCACCACTATCACCACCTGCTCCCCCACTAGTCCCTGCATCATCTGATCTATCTCTCCATGGAGGACCCATCAAACACCCACTAGCTCCTGCATCACCTGACCTATCTCTTCGTAGAGGACCCATCACACCCCCACTGCTCTGCATCCTCTGAGACCACTCTGATTTCGCTTGCCACATCTGTGAATAGCTAAGTACTCACTGACTAGATGGCACCGCTTGCTCATATAAGCCCCACAAATAATCTATCTCCTCCTGTACCCGTTGCATCTCCCTCATCACATCCCCAGTAGGACCCTATGCTCCTACTCCTGCTCACACCCATACTCTCTCCTACAATGCCGCAAATCTCTCCATGACCTCATCCCTCTCTCGCAGCACTATAGTCAACTCTGACTCTCATGCAAATAGCTGCACATCTCTAGCTGCAACCTTTGCCTCCAGATCCTCCACCTGTGTCTTGGCCGCTATAAGTCGAGTCTACAAATATACTAGCATATGATCCCGAAGATCTCCAGTGGCTCCCTCCCTTGTATCCATAGGTGCCTCACTTGTAGCTCCCTCTCCAGTGGCTCCCTCCCCTCTATCCATTGGTACCTCCCTCTCCATACCTTGACCTCCTAATCTGACTCCTCCCTGCATCAATGGTCCCTGTGATATCTGCAAGGGCAAACCGCCTCTCCCTCTCCGCTGAACTCGCCCACCTAAGCCACCTCCACCACCTCCCCCATCCCCCCCTCCTCCTCCTCCATCACCACCATCCCCTCTCCCTCATCCACCTACTATTGGTCCGCGACCTCCTCCCCTCCTCCTTCTCCGTCCCCTATCCTCCTCAAAATCAGGAATTGGCTCTGTCGGATCTGATATTCGAGGAATCGGATGAGCCGCCATATACTGCGTATACTCCTCCGACACCCCTGCATCTACTCCCCTCGGCCGTATATCCCATGGTCTTGCCTATAGCATCTGAAACTCTACCAATTCTTGATCATAAGGAAGTACTGGCCCCCATGCATACCTCTCTCAGACCACTCTAGCATACTCTCCTGATCCCCTAGGCAATCCCTGCTGATGTCCAAACTATCTCATAACTCTACCCGACACCTGTCTCTCTACATGGTAGGTTATCCTCCCAATGAGGAATCGGGTCATGAATACATAAGGCAATGCCTCCAAATCATCCTCTCGAGGCTCACACTCAATATAGGGTCTCCAGATCACTGTATCCAAATCATCTAGTACCCGCCACCACCACTCTAACTTCCCCAGGTAGGGCTGACTCATCATACCACTATACATAAATACATAGGGCTGGTCGACTGCCTGAAATCTCAGACTCACTGGTCAGGTAACTGATAAGTGCTCCCACGCCCAAATATGCAGTAGTGTCACTCCCACTGCCAATGAGCCCCTCCCGTGGTATACTACCTCATGCAACTCCTGATATAGGTGCACTAACATGCACGGTCCCCAGGAAAATTGGGTCCCCTCTGTCATCATCTGCTCAATCACCTGCCCCCAACCAACGGCTAGACCATGTGATTGTCTAACCGGACATAGTAGCCCCCCCACGATCCTTGACAAAACACTGGTAATGGCTCGTACAATGTAGCGATATCCTGCTAGGCTATCGAACCATCATCAATATACACATCCTCATCAAAGAATCTCTACACCGCTAGGGTCCCCCATGCTCTATCATATGTCACCAGTGCACCCCGAACGGGAATATGCAGGACGTGTCATACATCCTCCAGTGTCACAGTCATCTCCCCTTGCACCAAGTGAAATGTGCATGTCTCACTGTGCCAACACTCTGCTAATGCTGTAATCAAACCGTGATTCATTCGAATCACGAGCATATGCATCACATCGTACAGCCTAGTCACTGCAATGCAATCCACCTCGGCCTCTGTCAGTCGATCACGTAGCCACTGTGTAGTGGGATGCCTCTCACGCAACTGTAAGATGCGTAAATCCTCCTATACATGTGCATCAACCATCATCATCAGTTGTTTTGTTTCAAACTTTCTTAAGTTTAAACCTAGACTATCAACAGATACTTTGATCAAGTATCTTCGGGTCTCAATAGGTAAGCAATCATGGCACACCTAGACTTCAATAGGCATTTATCCTAATGACCTAAGTCTCATCAAGGCTACTATGGTTCAAAATAACTATCACCTCACATCCCCATCCATCCATCATTGGCATCAAGAGATTTTTGTTCACACAAACTGGGGCATCTATTTTCCTCAAAAAAAGCGCTATCTTACAAGCAAAAGTGCTATCTCCTAAACAATAGTGTTAATACCCTAACAAAAGTGCTTAATCAACCATACAAAAGCACTCAAAACTACAAAAGCACTATAGTCCCTATGCAATCGTGCTGCTTACCATCAAAAGCACTCAATTGACTCCTCAACAGTGCTACACAAACAATAGTGCTCAAACATCTATACAATAGCGCTAATATTTGCAATAGTGCTCAAACGACTACACAATAGCGCCATTGCGGCACAAAAGTGTTAATTCATTTGACAAAAGCACCAAAAAACAGTTTCAGCGCTATTGTCTCGACTCAACTTGGACTCAGCAAAAAACACATCAAAAATGCATAAAATTCAAAATTTCAAATCTTGATACCGCTGGTTCGTAGTCATTTGGCCGCTGGATTCGTCGGACTCACTCTAATCGGTGTTCTTCTACGGGTACCAGCACCGTGACTGCTGCTTGCTCCTCCAAAACATCACTATCAGAGCTATAATTTTACTATGGTCGCAGATACAAATGACCCTATTTTCCTCCCTTTCTCCCCATATAAACCCGTCACCGTAACCCAAATTTTCCCCCGCTCACCGCCGTGGTCCCCGTGAACTTCCCGAGCCTTCCATTTCTTCATTTTATCTCCGATTTCTTCTATTTTTCACTAGGATTGCTAACTTCTTCTCTTTTATCACCCTGCCAATATTCATTCTTTTTTGAGAGATCGCCTGATTTTTCAAAAAAATTCAGCCCATCTCTCGAGGGGGCATACCACCCATTAAATCAACATTTTATGGGGCATTTCTTGACACCTATTTTTCTTTCTTTGAAATGATGCGATAAACTGCACCGTCTCAAAGAGGGGCAAATGTAGTCACATAAATCTATCCAATTTAATTAAATGAATATTTGTTATTTATTTGATTAAAAATCCATTAGCCATCAGTTAATTAAATTAATATTTAATTAATTCATCTTCAAATATTCTCTTATTAATTAAATAAATTATTCAATTTATTTTAATTAAGTCATTAAACCAAACTCACAAATCAATTAAATAAATAAATTTTATTTTATTTAATTAAATCCCCCTTTTCCTCTTTTAAATAAATTAAATAAAATATTTATTTAAATCATTATCCCCCCCCCCCCACTTGCATTTTCCTACAAATGCAACTTGCACACATTTATTGAAATCAATGAATTTTATTTTAATTAAAATCCTATTTTTCCTCACCCACCAAATCCACTTGCACTCCTAAAACCCCTTCTAGATTCTTCTAACCCCTTCCTAATTAACCTAATCCATTCCCTAATTATTGTCACATTCCTAAGCAACTTGAAGTCACTTCTCAAAGACTTCAAAGTCTTTAAAAAATATTAAATGCTTTGTGTGTTCAACAATTCAACCTCCAATGTCTTCCAAACCACTTATGGCTCTTACATGACCATTAATGACTCTTACATAACCATTTATGGTTAATTCAACTTACACTCATGGGTCTCCTCAAGCATTTATTGCTTTGACTATGGTTATCCCTTTTGCCTTTGTACAAGAGTTTATCCATTGGATAAAAGCTTTATTCTTTGAATAAATAATTTATTCATTCAACCCAACCTTGACCTTAACTCCCAAGTTAACTCTTAGGTCATGTCAAGCATTTAATGCTTATTCCCTCTCCTCTCAACCTATCTCATATTAACATTTGTCATCTTGGGATTGGGTTGAAAGTCCTCACATGGATTGAATATCATTCAATCCTGACCCTTGTTGAGATTACTCAATCTCAACCATTCATTGCTCCATTTTTCTTATAAATAGAGCCCATTTCTTCATAATCCAGATCTTGAAAACTTGTATGCATTTGATCTATAGTGAAATTTTAGAGAGCATTTAGCATAAATCACTAAAATATTGTTATTTTGGCCTAAAATAAATCATTTTAGCATCATAGCATCTAATATTATCTTTTATCCACATTTGCATAGTATTTTAGAGTAATCATTTACAATCTTGAATCTCCATAAGCATCCATAGTGCAAAAAGATGCTGAGAGCTACACTAATTTGGAACTTGGAGAGGAGAGGAACAAAGGAGAAGGAGCTAAGAGCATGGTAGAAGGCATTTGGAGATGTCTTCTTGCATTTACATCCATAGTTAAATGTTTTACTTTGTTTTTAGTATCTCTTTTGATATGCCTGCTTAGATTAGTCTTTGATTGAATAACACTAACGATTTCTTGTGTTTTTGTGTGTTATACGCCACAGACTTTAGTCTAACCTTGTCCATTTTGCAGAGCATCAATTATTTACTTCAAAAAAAATCACAAAAAAATGTGTCACATCCAAACATGAGTCTACTACTTATATTATAAATATTATAAAAAAATATTAATATTTTATTGTGGTTAAGGTGGTCAGACATACACCTACTTATCTTTTTCCTGAAACTTTAATTTTACTACGTTGAAATTTCAAATCTTGATCAAATAGGTTTTTTTTTCAAAAAAAAACTAGTAGCTTAGAAACTACATTCAATTTGCTACAGATTCTCTTCCTACATATTTTTAAAATAATGTTCATAACTTATTCAAATTTTCATGTCAAGTTGCATTACTCTGATTTTTTGAAATTTCATTGCCATTTAAGGCCTTGTTTTGGCCCACCATGATCTTGCACATACCCTGTTAGGTGTCAGCCTAAGTCTAGAGTGTTAGTTGGAACCTTGTGTCATCTACTAGCATTGGGGGTGGTTCCTTTGGTTCCACATGGTCGGCTAGTTCGATGCCTTCTTCCATTAGGATATTCTTTGTTGGATGCTTCATGCATGGATGTGGATTCTTATGTCTTCAGCTTTTGGATGGATATTGTAGGCTCAGAGGGATGTACTCATTCCTATAGAATATGTATTGTACTTATCATGAGATTGTAGTTGTTGTAATCAAATTATGTAGTTGAGAGCTATGCTCCTTGATGTAATTGGGATGATGTACATGCAATGATAGGTGATGCTTTAACGACATGGATATGACTCCTGTAGAGAATATATGATGTATCATGTTGTATATTGGGATTGTTTCATTAATAGAAATAATGGTATTAGATTCATCATTGTGCATTTATTATTATGTGTATGTTATGATGTTAAATGAAATGGACCAGTTACGTGATTATACTTAGTGTTCATGTGGTAATGTGCTTATTGTGTTAATGGATGTTTAATGTATATAAATAGATGGTTATATCTGATGTTTTAGATGATGTTTTTTTATAAGAAAAAAAGTTCTCTATTAGTAATATAATAGTTTTCTTAATTTCTCTAGGGTATTTTGGTGGGTATTACATCTGGTATCAGATCCCATGTTCATACATTGGGCACTCTAGTTTCATATGAGCCCATTGCGCATGTTAGCACTTTAGCATGAGGTAGCCCAACGGTTTATCCCTACTTGTTGTTTTCTTACTTTAGTTGCCCTCGATTTTAGCTTATTTTTCTTTTGTGTCTTAGTTAGACAAGATACCTGCAAGAGGTAGAGGCTATGGATGTGGTGATCATATGGGTACTCGATGAAATCCTTGCCCCAAGGTTTTTGAAGAGGCATGCCATGACCAGCAACAATATTTTCAACATGATGAAGGAGTGCAAGGTGGTGATGTAGTTCCATAGTTGATTAATGTTCTTCTATAGATTCTTGTACCTTCAGGAGCTAGGGAGGAGGAGTCTCCTCATACTGGACAAGTGGATGGAGTTACATATAAGAGAGAAAAGAGGGATCAGCGTTTGATCAGGATGCCATTTCAGTAGGACATCTGAGAGATATTTTTAGGTCTCGACCTCCCACTTTCGATGGATAGGGAAGGGAGATTGAGGCAGAGACTTGGCTCTTGGATTTAGGAAAGTGTTTTACTATGTGCCCATGTAGTAGCAATACTAAGGCTAGGTGTGCGATCATGCATCTTTATGGTATGGCTTCCACTTGGTGACACTTTGAGGAATCGAGGCTTCATTTGGACATTATGATGGTGTCTTGGGAGATGTTCTTGGAGTGGTTTTGCGATTATTTCCTATTAGATCTTTGGAGGCAAAGAGAGGTGCACTCAGTTGAGGAGAATTTGGTTCGGATTTTAGGAGTTTCTAGGAGTCACCCTCCATTAGTCGAGGGTGGATGTCATAGACATAGGTTGCAGAGGTATATAGAGCGTAGCAGGAAACATGCTATTCATTTCCATGCCATTCAATCAACACAAGATAATCAACAAAACCTTATTAGGGATGGTTTCCAGCAGGATGGTACACCTTCATCTAGCCAAGGTATCAGGTGAAGGAGTTACTACACTTGTGGTTAGAAAGGACATATTGTTATTCATTGATCTTAGATATTTTCTTAGATTTCCAATAAAAAGACATTAGTCATTGAGCCTACAATTGTGGGGAATGCAGGTGAGATAGGTGGCATTTCTTCTTGGTAATATTTGATTTTGGTGTTTTTGACTCTTCCATTTCTCCTTATTGGTAGAGTTATGCGGGATTGTTATGGCAAGCAAGTCACTAAGTGAAAGATTGAGTTAGTACAAGAACCAATGTAGTGATGGTTTCCCTTGCCCGTAGTTGTGATCAAAGTAGCACAACGGGAGCACTTTATGTGCCTAGCTTCCCCTGCCTCCATCATGTGTTTCTTGTAGCCATTTTAAGACCTTATTTGTTTTATGTGTCCCATGAATTGGATTGGAATACATTGCAAGTAGAGGGCATACGTAACTTTCATTGGAGCCCATGCACATTTTTCAGCATCGGGGAATTACCCTCAGGGGTTGTGACGTGGAACAGGAGAGGGCCGAATGAGACCCAAATGAATATTCTTCAGTGACTTAGGGGAATGTGACATGGATGAGAGAGCATTACCCTTATTTGTTGTTAGGCTTCCAAGAGTAAGCCGAGGCAAAGGGGGCGAGGATGTAGTGTCTCTCCTTGACTTATCTTTTGATCTATGTATCGATAGACTTATTGATGATATTTTGATGACTACTTATGACTTTATTTTCTTCATAGACACTATTTTATGGCATTAGACATTTTATATGGATATATGTTATATGATGACTCTCATAGATAATTGACATATCTCGGATTACTATGATGATGGACTTACATTTGATGTCTTATATGTGCTCATTGATTCATGGATGAATTATATTTCTTATGGGATTATGATGACATCTTGACTATGCTAACCCTACTTGATGTTTACATTGGATGAGATGAAACTATGATGTGTTTGACTGTCTTATTAGTGTATTCTTGATAGAGACAATGTCATATATCATTCACTACGAGAATGATATGACATTGTGATTCTCTCTCACTTGCCTGAGCATTTATGCTATATGTTATCCTATGGTTATCAATGGTTGTAGGATTGCAAGTACTAGACATCGATTCCACCTGGTCTCACAGGTTTGAGCATGTCTCTATCTGAATGGCAAATTGTTGGAGATGGCATAAATTCCCTCTATACACTTTACGCTTAAGT
Source organism: Cryptomeria japonica (assembly GCF_030272615.1). Lineage (NCBI taxonomy): Eukaryota > Viridiplantae > Streptophyta > Pinopsida > Cupressales > Cupressaceae > Cryptomeria > Cryptomeria japonica. The sequence continues at coordinate 296,247,971 of NC_081414.1, forward strand.
TGTCATCCTTGTTAGTTGAGCATCCTAGTGAGAGTCATAGTGTTAGTATCTTGAGTTGTGGTCGTTTTGTGGCATTGTGAATATTTAATTATTTATTTAATTTATGCTTGGTTAATATAGTTTACTAATGTTAAATTAAATTTTTATATGGTTTGATTAATTAATTATTATTGAGAGATTTATTATTTATTATTATTTGATCATGCCTTGTGGATTTAATAATTTGTACTTATTTATTTTATTTAATTATTTATTTGATAAAAGTGATTTATTGTTTAATTAATTAATTAATTATTTTTTATTATTATTTAAAGGCTTATGTTTTAATTGTGGATTTTATCTATTATAGCCCCTGGTTTATTTTGTTGGACATGGTTATTATTCATGCATTTGATTTTAATAATATTGTAATATTATATCTCTTGTTACTTGGGTAAATAAATAGTATATTATTTAGCTACCCTTTATTATTATTGACTAAATAGCTTTGGGGAAATAAATATATTTTATTTGGCATGGTAGGTATATGATATAGTGTTTTAGATATTTTGATTGGCCGATGTTTAGCTATAGTTTTATTTGAGATTTCTATTAATTTGCCCACCTATGTATTTTTCTGAGTTAGCGTTTCTTGAGTTTCTTCTACAATTTTGGCTTCTTGGCTGGAGATTTGGATTTGGTATTGCTTGGCTTGGTTTGGATTTGTGGATTGCACTTCATTGGATTCATTTTCTATTACTTTAGGTTCTAGGTTGGAGATTTTCTTCTCCCTATGTATTTCATCTTCCTAGAAAAGATTGTCTGCACTATGTTTTGAAAGATTGTTTTCATGAGCTAGAATAAGCTTTTGAAATGGATTAATATCATAGACATATTGTATAGTTGGGAGAAATATTTATATAAAATTATATTTAGTTTTTTTTTTTAATTTTTGCCATGAATGACATTCTACTTGTTTTGTGTATGTTGTGGATTCATATGTTGGTTGTGACTCCCTATGTATTCATGTTGGTTGGAAAATTTTGGTTTATTACTTACTGGTTATGTAATATCATTCTGGAGCTTTATGTGTATTGTAGTATTGTATGGCTCTATGTGTTGTCTATTTGTTTGATTATGTTGGGAGTCTTGATTTAAGGTTCAGTTATCTCCCCATATTGATTTCAATTTGTAATTATGTTGGTCTCCTTGGTTTCCTTTCTCCTTGGTGTCCTCGTGGATGTTTTTTTGACACTCGTTTTGGTCTTAATAATTTTTTTTTTTTACTTGTATTTTTTATTTCTATTTTCTGAAGTTTTGAACAAAAGCGCTACTTTGAAGAATACGCAAAAGTATTTTGCATAAGCGCTATTTAATTTTAGCAAATGTGCTATTTTATCTACCATAAGCACTACTTCATCAAATGAATGTGCTAATTTGTTATAAATGCACTAAAGCGCCTTGTAAACATGCTATTTGATTTGGCATATGCACTATACTATCCGGTATAAGCAATGTTTTGCCCTATAAAGGCACTACATTGTTCTGCATATGTGCTAAATTGCTCTATTATGGTGTGTTTTGGTTATTTTTGATCTTTTGAGTTGATTTTTCTGATTCTATCTTTGTACGAGAGTTTTTTGTGATACTCTTGTGATTTCCAGCATTGTATATTGTTCAGATTTTGATGTTTGATTATATTCTATGGCTCCAACAAGTTGACAACCCTTTTTGTAGAGGATTTTATTATCAAGGGCTCTTATTTAGTTCACGATGTTGGCACTATGGTTTATGTGTATTAATTGGAATTCATCTCTTCATGTAAGTGGATGAATCTTATTGAATGTGTTTATATGAGCCTCTTGTGTTAGGGATGTTTGTGCTTTACTCTAAGGTCTTGGAGCATGATTAGGGGGAGTGGACTTTCATGCGTTAGCTGGGGTCACGTGGGAATATGCCTCATGATCGTGGGTCTAGACTTCCAAGAGCTCATAAAAGTTTTCCTTATGTAATCAAATTTTTAGAGTTATCTTTTATTAGCTAATAATTATTTATCTAATTATTAGTCTATTATACTCCATGCTTAAGCTAAACTTAGGAATCTTATAATTATTTAGGGTTTCGAGTATCCTCTTATAAGGATTCTCTCTTTGTATTTTCATAAACAATTGTAATTATGGAATTGCATTCTTGTTGCACAATCAATATGACTCCTTTTTTATGGATCTTTGAATTCTGGCCTCCATAGCTCTTTTGCTTCTCTCCTTCTATGACAGGTTTGCATGCAGGTGATCTTTGGGAGTTGTAGAGTTGATTTTTCCTCAACTCCTATATGGTATCAGAGCTCCAGATTTGCATTCCCCTAATCTCTTCATGAGGGATTTTGAGCCTTGTTCTTTAGATCTATGTATTCGAGGGTTGTGCAGTTGCTTTTTTCCATTTCTAGGGGTATTTTATTTTTTGGTAAATTTTGGTGCCAAAAGGACCTCACAATTGGATTCAAAAGCCTGATTCCATGAATTTTGATATATAATTTGCCTATTTTCGGTGACAGGGACATTTGGGGCATGACTTTTTATTGGCACATTTTTCGAGGAATGAAAATCCATGCGGCTGTACCTGCAAATGCATCAAAAATGTTTCGTCAAAAAAAATTAAAAAAATATTATTATTATTATTTTTTTAACCCTCTTTATCCCCTACAAGAGGAGTTTTCTTTTCGGTCGCAACCTGGTCATACGGAGGTGCTTTTTCAAAAATCTTATATTGTCAGAAAGCTATTTCCGAGATCTACCCAGATCTAGAGGTTTGAACTTTTGATTTTTCTTTTTTAATAGCATTTTTTTCTGTCAAAACCCGAGGTTCCTTTTTGCACTCTGGGAGACATCACTTGAGCATCTCAACTCTGTTTTTCAAAAAAATTATATTGTTGGAAAGCTTGTTTTGTGTACTTTCCAGTCATATGTGTTTTCTTTGCATATTCTTCTCTAGGTATATTTTATTCATTTTTTTTCTTTTCAGCACTCTGGTGAATATCTTGGATGTTTTAGGTCCCAGGATCTCTTTCTTTGAGTAGGATGTCTTGTCTTTGGCTTTCTATTTCCAATCTTCTGCTTCTTTTGATCATTGTAGAATTTTAATTATGCAAACGCACTGAGATAAAGTGCCACCATGCATTGTATATTTGGGATCTTGCAAATCTTGTGCCTTATTGCACATGCACTACTTATAAAGTGCCATGGGGGGGTTTATGTTTGCCTTTGTTTGCCATCTACCTTTATCATGCGAGTGTTCCTTCCACGACATTAGCCTCATTATGTGTGTCAAGTGAGTGTTCCTTCCACGAAACTATGTACTTTCTCTGCACCTTCAATGTTTCTGGTTCTTTGTCATGCAGTTCTTAGTTCATTAGTTTTTTAGTCCTTAGTTGTTTTTTAGCTAATCCCTAAGTTCATCTTAAGGAGGGGTGTTAGAGTTATCTTTTATTAGCTAATAATTATTTATTTAATTATTAGTCTATTATACTCCATGGTTAAGCTAAACTTAGGAATCTTATAATTCTTTAGGGTTTTCACCTTTAGGGTTTCAAGTATCCTCTTATAAGGATTCTCTCTTTGTATTTTCATAAACACTTGTAATTATTGAATTGCATTCTTGTTGCACAATCAATATGACTCCTCTTTTCTAGATCTCTGAATTCTGGCCTCCGTAGCTTTTTTACTTCTCTCCTTCTGTGACAGGTTTGCATGCAAGTGATCTTTGGGATGTGTAGAGTTGATTTTCCCTCAACTCCTATACAAATGATAACCTTAATAATTAATTATATGGATTGGGTATTTAGGATGAACACTTAATCAAGATAATGAATAGTTTGGGCCCCAATGCTTAGTTCCAAGGGGGATATTTTGGGATAAGGTTGGGAAGGCCATATTATGACAAACCGTACTCCCTTGTTTCTCACATAGGTTGAGTTGTTGTTCCACATGTCTATCTAGATGATGCCTTCTATTTGAGGATAACATGTACAAGGCATGTCTATCAGGGTGGTTCCTTCTTTGTGAGGATAGCATGTGATTACACTTCACTCCTACATGTGTCCTTGGTCCTTGTTCCTTATGCCATTGATTGTTGGTATGCCTCTGGGAGTTTCTATATTTGTGATTAGCCTTGTGATTGGCTTGTGTTTATGTATTGTCTCTTGTTGTGTTTCTTTAGTTGTTGAGTCTCTTTAGTTGTAAGGTGTCAGCCTAGGGCTAGAGTGTTAGTTGGAACCTTGTATCATCTCCTTGCATGGGGGGTGGTTCCTTTGGCTCCACATGGTTGGTTGGTTTGATGTTTTCTTCCATTGGGATATTCTTCGATGGATGCTTCATGTGTGGATGTGGATTCCTATGTCTTCAGATTTTGGATGGATATTGTAGAAGATGGATGTAGTTGTTCTTATGGCACATGTATTGTACTTATTATGAGATTGTAGTAGTTATAATTGTATTATGTAGTTGAGAGCTACGCTCCTTGATGTAATTAGGATGATGTACATGTAATGATAGGCGATTCTTTAGGACATGGATATGACTCTTGTAGAGAACATATGATGTATCATGTTGTATATTGGGATTGTTTTATTAATAGAAATAATGGTATTGGATTCATCGTTGTGCATTTAGGATTATGTGTATGTTATGATGTTAAATGAAATGGACCAGTTAGGTGATTATACTTAGTGTTCATGTGGTAATGTGCTTATTGTGTTAATGGATGTTTAATGCATATGAATAGATGGTTATATGTGATGTTTTTTTATTTATAATTTTTTTTATTATTATGTAACTTTGTTTAATTTATCTAGGGTATTTTGGTGGGCATTACATATCATATTGTATTTTTCTATAATACAATATGTTATCACATGCTTACAAAATTTTCTTTTACTTTGACTCCTTGGGTCCTTAATATAGAACACATTTAAAGGGGTCATATGTATCACTAATGTTCCTTAATAGTTATCTTGTACAATGATAGATACATAGTAAGTCCCACTATAAAATTGTTTGTAGAACCCTTCCACATTTTAATATGATTGAAGTTATTTGTATCATTTTTTCATAATGAACTAAATCTTATCTTAATTTCCTTATAATTTCTTTTACATTCTCAAAATAGTTCCTTGTCAATCAAGTTGAAGTTAATGTTTTTTTTCTTATAAATTTTTTTAATTTATAGGAATCTAGGTTATTTATTTGATATTTGTTTACATCTATTTAACTAGAATTCATACCTTGGTGTGCAATGAGTACGCCAAATAGGTGTGGAAGTTCAATGAGAGAGAGTTGGTCTAGCAAAGAGCATGAGAAAGGGGGGAGGTAAGGAGATAGAAATAAGGGATAGAGATAGAAAGGGTGATAGAGATAGTTTTAGAGATGGAGATGAAAGAGATAAATATATTGAGAGGGAGAGAATAATGTAGATAATGATAGATATAGGAAGTGATATATAGAGAGATAGATGCGAGGAGATATAAGGGTATAGATATAGTGAATGAGATGGAGATGGAGATGGAGATAGAGAGGGACGTAGATGGAAAAGACAAATATATTGAGAGTAAGAGAATGTGAGAGGGATAGAAGAATGTAGATAAAAATAGCTATAGGAAGGTATATAGTAAGGAGATAGAGATAGAGGTCAAGATAAAAATAGAGGTGAAGGTGGAAATCGAGAAAGAAAGAAATATGGAGAAGAGAGGGAGGTATGTAGAGAGAGAGAGAGAGAGAGAGAGAGAGAGAGAGAGAGAGAGAGAGAGAGAGAGAGAGAGAGAGAGACATAAAGAAGTGGAGAGATAAAAATAGATTGGGGAGAGGGAGAGAGAAATAATTAGGATAGAGAGAGGGAGAGAGATAAATAGGAAGAGGAAGAGAGGTAGATAGAGATATATGGTAATATAACTTGGGAGAGGTGTGTAGATAGAGAGATATATAGGAAGATAGGGAGGGTGTAAGAGATGGGGAAAGATAGAGAGGGAGGAGATAAAGGTAGTGATAAAAAGTGAGAGAGAAGAGGGGGAGAGAGGGGGTGGGAGAGCTATAGATAGAGGGTGATATAAAGAGATAGAAAGTTATGGAGAGATATATCGAGAGAGATATATAGTTAAGGGGATAAAGGTAGAGGAAGACATGCATAGAAGGAGAGGAGATAAAGGGATAGATAAATAGAGAGAGATATATAATGTAGGATAGATAGAGGGTGAGATGGATTGAGTAAGAGATGTAGAGATGTAGAGATATGGATAGAAAGGGTATGAGGAGAGGGGGTAAGAATAATAGAGAGATGAGGTGATAGAAACAAGTAATAGAGACATAAGGAGAGCGAGATGGAGATGGGAGAGATGTGGATATTAAGATAGGGTGTGTGAAGCATGGAGTGTGTGTGTGAGAGAGAGTAAGATAGATGGATAGAAGTAGAGAGTGGATAGAGAAGAATTAGAGAAATGTAGAATGAGGGAGTGATAAGGAGATAGGGAGAGGAAGAGGGAGAGATGGATAGATATAAAGAAGGAGAAAATGAGAGATGGGAAGATGGATAGATAGGAAGGTAAACATATATGAAGTGATATATATAAAGAGGTATGGAGGGATATATAGGGAGTGTAGGAGAAATGAAGAGTATAATATAGAGTTATGATAATGAGATATAGCTAGAGTGTGAGAGGGGGAGATGGGAAGATAGAGGTTGAGGAGGCAAAAATGAGATATACAAGAGAGAGAGAGAGAGAGAGAGAGAGAGAGAGATATAAATACAATAGCTTGCCCTCCCCTTTCCACCGCATCGAGAAAACATGCTCGACAAAGAAGACGGTATCCGGAAAATGGTTTTAACCGGTATAGTGAGTTTTTACCAGGATAAAAATCCCATACTAAGAGGCTATTAGATCAATAAGAATAAGGATAATAATGGTTAGATTTTGACCAAGGATAAATGGAGAGTGAGTGCTCCATCAGAGGGAAGTGACCTTACAAAGCATTAGAAGTCTACTACTAAAAAGAACAATAACAATCATATGCCAATATCAAAAAGTTTAAGATTAAGGCCAATCGTCAAGGACAGTGAATACACCATTTAGACCCAGCACATTACACAGAGCTATGACCACCGAAATCAACACACAATGTTAGTCGCATTCGCCGTATCGCGTGGTTAAAGAAGGTGTTGGCCACGCAGGTCGTGAAACTACAAAGGCGCATAACACGCAATGTTAGTCTCATTCGTCGTATCACACGACTAAAGAAGGTGTTGGCTACGCAGCCCATGAAACTGCAAAGGAGCATAACACGCAATGTTATTTGCATTCGCCGTATTGTGTGGCTAAAGAAGCCAAGAAGGACGCATCTATTCTGGCTCCAAAATGACAGTACAGATTGACTAACACGCGTGTTAGTCGTGCATTTTAAATCATCGATTTTGCAATAAATGGTCGTGATTGACTAACATGTCGCTATCACGTTGTACGAAAGGTTCGTTTTGGAGCGAGAATAGTCGTGGCCAAGAAGGTGTTGGCCACATAGGCTGCGAAACTACGAAGGCACATAACACACAATGTTAGTCACATTTTCTTTCATGGACATCCTTACCCTATTTGAGTAAAGTTATTCCTCTACACTATAACATAACTAATATCTGATAGATCCAAGGTGTAAAACAAATGTGTTATTTGTTTTATTGGTTGACATGTAATTTTATGTTAAACAAAAAATGATGTTTAGTTACATCTGTTGTACATAAAAGTGATGATTTGATTAACTTGTATTTGCAGAACAAAGATTGGTGTTGACTGGTCAAGATGAGCTTATGCAACAAATCATAGACATAAGTAGTAGTTATAGGCCTAAATTTTTTAGCTTACTCTTTTTCTACAGATAAGTGATTAGTCATGAAGGTTTTGGGGGAAATAATGGCATTGCTTTATCTGGCAAAGCCTCAAGAAGCACACAAAACTAGTGATCATCACAGTAAAGACAATAATCAAATCACTATCATGGAGGGTAAATGCTTTGGTATTTCAAACATGTCTCATTCATAGTCAAAAAGAATTCAGGAAGTCAGAATCCCATCACATAGTAGATAGAATAGTAGCTAAAAGCAAAGTATACCATGTGATATTGTGGCAGTCAAATAGAGTAGACACAATACATATATTATCATGTTTGCATCTACTAAAGCCATGGGATGGCAGCCTTCAAAAAGATCTTGAAGACGCAAATTGTAGTCCAAAAGTATCCAATTTGGTCCCTAAAGATAGAGATATAAAAATACAGTCAACGAGTGTAACAGGGATAATTTAAAGAGAAGATTAATTATGTGAGCATATATATCATCAACAAAGTAAACATAAAGAGTAGTGATAGCACTGTATGTCTTTTGAATATATATTTGGTCACAAAGAACAACATGAGCAAGGAAGCTTTACCAGAAGGGTATTAAATGACCATCTATAGTGACTAAGCCATGTAATAAGGCTAAATGAGAACTGTGTTGAGAGGAAAAATAAGGCATAAATGAAAGCCAACATATCTTGTTGGAGAGTCGAAGGGTTGTTGAAACACAATGAAATCTGAGAAAATAACCAGTCATAGGAAATGTCTACAAACAAGAAATGAGCCCTTAAAAAATATTGTTACAAGCCTTCAATACGTAGAGAGTCAAAATAAAATACTATGACCGTGTTGAATCAACGATGACAAAAGATGGTCAAAGTACAACCTACACATGAAGGCACTATCTTTAACATTACAGGGGCTTAGATTTCAAACTTTGATAGGAACATGAGAAGGTCGTTGCATTGCTATGTCATTTCTGAAAGGTCAGAGAAGAGAGTCAGGTTGTCTTTCTTTAGCTTCTCGTTCTCATCAAGGAAGCTTGAATTGTTGTTGTGAGAGGAGGGAGACGGGACAGGGGATGAAATAGAAGAAAAAATGAAAATTTTTGCGCTAGTACAAGGAAGCACAAAACCAAAAACCAACCAATTTATGCGCTTATCCCTCCATGGAGCCCTTGTTACTTTGGGGAGGCTAATAGGCTTGAAGAAAAGGAGAATGGATGGAGTAGAGTCACCAAAAGATCCAAGAAATTTGGTTCCAAGGCTGCTATCTCAGTCGATGCTGGTGGTAATCCAAAGGGTAGGAAAACAAATGCCCATAAAGCCAAGTCGAAGGCTTTAAGGGACTTGGAAAATGGGTCTCAGATGCCCATGAAAAAACTTATTTCTCAGGGAGGCGAGCACCTCCATTCACCAAGTAATCAATGATAGTTCTCAGTTGGAATATTAGAGGGCTTAACAACCCTGAGAAGCATCACTTATTGAAAAAGAAGCTCTTGACATTGTTTTGATTCAAGAAACCAAAGTCAAAGAAATCAAATTCAAGGAGATGATGGCTAGATTGTGGAGGAATGGGGATGGTGTTTCTCATAGTGATTTGGGCTCTGCTGGGGAGAATTTCTATTCTCTAGAATAGATTGAGCATTCGTCGTTCTATGGTGGAGGCCAAGAATTTTGTCTCTTTGTTCGTTGCTTGGAGTCAAGAAGTGGGTGTAGCTTCTTGATTTCTAATATCTATGGACTTAACAAAGAGGCTGACCAGGTCTTGGTCTGGGACTACCTTCGTTCCTTTAAGCTTTCCTTCCCTTGGGACAATTAGATTATGGGAGGTGATTTCAATGTTATTCTTGCTCCTAAGGACAATCTTGGTGGTAAGTTATAGGGGTCTAATGGTTCAATCAACTTTAGTTAGTATTGTGACGACCTTGCCTTGGCTGATATCAGGCCTAAAACTGGGTGGTTCACTTGGAGTAACAAGTGGTTGAATGAGGACTTCATTCAATGTAGACTGGATCGTTTCTTAAATTAATTCTGACTGGTTACTAGAACTGGGTAGTTTTAGTTCCAAAGTTTTGCAATTTGGGGGGTCTGATCATAAACCAATTTTTCTTTCCTTAATTCATCCAAACAAGCCTCATGGTATCCCCTTCAAGATGGAGATTTTTTGGTATTATCATCCTAATTTCAGCAAGCTAGTGGAGAAATGGCGGAATGTGGTTTTTAAGGGCTGCAAAAGGTTTATGGTCGAAAAGAAACTACAGGCGGTTAAGGAGGAGGGTAGAATTTGTTCATTTAGTGTGGAAAAAATTGTATAAAATTATAATTATAAAGAATACATAATAGTTTATTTTTTATTTTTTAATTTAAATAATGGAAAGTAAATCTTTATTATATAGTTAATTGATTTTATTATCTATATTTTAAAAAATAAAAAAATTTATAAAGAAAAATCACTTTATTTACAATATTATAAACTAGCAATCACACCTTAGTGTGCAATGGGTACACCGAGGATATCTTTGATATTATATTTAAGTTAGTTTTGGACCTTGAACAATATATGCAATTAACAAGTAATGTTCCTTTTTTTGTACAAATTAGTTTTAGAAAGTAAAAAATTGTATAACTTTTGTTACAAGCTTGATTGTTTAACATTGATTATTGAATATTTGTAGATTTAGTAATTAATATATTTTTAAAGGAACTATTTGTTGAATTGTTTGTCAGTTGAAAAAGTCTAGATTTAATGTATACATTATAAAGATACAAAAACAAGTGATTTATTGAACAAACCTTGAGATCTTTTCACTTGTAGTAATAATAGAATAGTATTACGAATAAGTGTTCAATTATGGATTTTGTAGAATTTGTACCTGTAGAGTATGGAAAAGAGATAATTTGAATTTGAATATTGTAGAACTTTTGTTACTTGCTTGTTTGTTTAACATTAATTATCAAATATTTTTAGATTTAATAATTGAAACAAAAGGAAGTGTTTGTTGAATAGTTTGCAAGTTTAAAAAGTATGGTTTTAATGTATACATTTTAAAGTTACAGAAACAAGTGCTTGAGTGAACAAACCTGGAGATCTTTTAACTTGTGTTTGTAGAACTAGTATTTGATAATTCTAGCAATCACTTCTCCTCTTGTTTTCGACGAGCAACATATGGGTTGGTTTGCATGTGTGAATATCTTTCGAATGTGAAGGTGGCATGTATGCAGAGGCTTGCGAGTTCACGAACTCTTGAGATAGTTGTGAATGTCAATCCTTGATGATCAATGTTGTTGATGTTGATTGTTGCTCGTTGGAGTGTGAGCCCCTATGATTTATGTATAGTTGTTCTTCTTCTGGATTTGACCATGTTGATCCCCTAAGTTTCTCTGCTAAGGATAATGCTACTGGCATTGCTAAAGATAACAACATACGTTTATTATGTGAACACACCATTTCATTCGTTGAAAATAGAATTATGGAGGATGAGCAATGAGATTTCTCTTCAGTTGTGAGTGAGTAGCTTGATCGTGACATTAGAGGTTGCCAATTTGCAATTGTAGGCTCCGCATTTCATAAATTTGAGAGAAGGATAGGTAAACTAATTTGTGCTGGATCGTCTCCAATTTGATGAAATATTTTGTTCAAAGTTATAACTGTTGTGAAAGAACACCACAATATTCTCCCATAAGAAGTTGAAGCATACATAGGGATATCTTTGACTGGTGGTAGCTGCCCTAAGTCATCAAATAACATGATTGACCATCCTCCAAATGGGATATGATTTTGGCTTGGGAATGCTTCATGCAATTTGATGTTAATTTACTGTAGTAGCTTTGGGCCAATGAAACTCATTTCATCTATTAGAATGTATCGAATGAAGTACATGCTCTCTTGGAGTGTTGCTAGCGTTTGTCCTTGTAAGGGGGTCATTTCTTTTATTGGTATTCTCAAGGTAGAATGAATTGTTGGTGCTTGTATGTTGAATGTTGCGATACCTGTTGGTGCAAGAAGTAGTAGTGGTGATTGGCCAATTGGTGTTGTGATCATCAATGCAATCTTGATGCTTTCCATTTCTAGTTGTTCCTTGAACAATTATCTTAACTGGCGGCTGCAAACTACTGGCTTGTAGGTGTGAAACAACTATATCATATGCTTTTTTTTGCTCAATAGACAGGTGAAGTTAGGTGTTTTGATTGAGATCATAGGGAGCTTGAAATGTTGACCGATTTGAGTCTATGAAAGTAGTAGCTATTATTTCTTCTTGCAGATTTACATGATCCTCTCCCCAATCATGGTTGAGGTCAATTCCACATCAACCAAGCATGTCAATTTCATCAATATGCATAGGGAGGCCTGAATATAGACTTGATAAGATTTTCCATTCATCAGGTATATCTTCTTGCATGCGGTCCTCCTAAATAGGCGGACTTCCAGTATTAGTTTCTTCATCTGGTTGCAGAGGTGTGCGTCGCACATGCCATAGTTGGTAGTAGCAAGAGAAAGTTGCCCATTTTTCCATGCTTTAAAGGTCCTCTTTTGAGTGACTTGAATAAGTGAGAATTTTTCTAAATGTGTAGGTCGTGCCATATAAGCATCTATATAACTTGGGGATGTGGTTGTGGATGTGGGTGAGCTTGAAAGACGTTGAAAGTTTTTTCGGTTTATATTTAAAGAAACAAATGTCCTGCTACATATGGAGAGTAGTACTTTTAACAGAAGGTGGCAAGTCTCTTGAGCACTAATGTCTCACAAAATTATAATATTATTTTAAAAATGGATACTTGCTTACAAGAAAAATCTTTCTCAATCCCAACTGGCCAATGAGGAAAAAAAGAATGTAATTTGTTAATTCAATATCCATCAAGTAGTAAAACTTTTATTTATTTATTTATTTTTTGTAATTTGTTAATTCAATACCCATCAAGTAGTAAAACTTTTATTTATTTATTTATTTTTTGGTAAAATAATCTCACAAAATTATAATATTATTTTAAAAATGGATACTCTGCTTTGCTTACAATTTTTTTTTTTCTTAATCCTAACTCAATGAGGAAAAAAGACTATGCTTTTCTTACAAATAAAATCTTTCTAAATCCGAACTGGCCAATGAGGAAAAAAGAATGTTGAGTGATGAGGTAAATATGATTAATTTAAATTTGTGAATTCAATATCGATGGTCATGACAAGTTCAATCGTCTTAGAAGATGTAAACCATAGATCTTCAGAGTTAACTCAATTACTTCAAATAGGGTATGCCTTTGGCATAATAAAATAAAATAAAACAATTTAAAAATAGATTTTTTAAAAAAAAATTTAAAGAAAATTGTGGTTCTCGAATTTGTTTCTATAATACCAAAATTTTAATACCAAACATAATACTAATAATTGAAAGTAGTAATAATGGAGGCTATTATGGTAGAAGGAAAGATTGTGACATTCTTTAGAACAAAAAGATTAGTCTTCCTTTGATGTTATTAATAAACTGTCAAAAATTATAATAGGTACTATATTATATGATATTATAATTAATGTGATATATATAATTTTAGACTTTTTATTATAAAAATATAAATTCATAATATTTTAATATAAATTTTTAGAATATTTTCTATTTTCATAGAAACTTAATTGAATTTTGTAAATATATTTAATAAGATTGTCTTAAAAATGAATTCAAAAATTTGTTTTCTCATTTATTATTAGTAATTTAGTAATTATTAACATATTATCATTGAAAATGTAGTATAAATGATTGTATAATATTTATTATAAATATATATTAATTTAGAATTTTTTAAAATAGAATATAATTGTTAACAAGATTTTTAATATGAATTTAGAAACTTATGTAATAAATTTAAGATTTTTGCATATATTACTAATTTATTATTTGTTTTTTAATTTTTTAATTTTTTAAATTTATGTAAGATACCATATATGCTATGAATAATAAAAAAAAAGATTTTCAGTTTTTTTAAAATTTTTTTTTTTTTTTTTCCCAACTTTTTATACAAAGATTTTCATTTCTTTCTAAGAAACAGGTGCAGGCATTTTTACACAGAATTTCTATACCAGTTCAAGGCAAGGTGTTATGTAGTTGCAAAACGTTTGTAGCAACAATGAGGATGTATCACTTGATCAGTGCCTTCTTTGTCCTCTTCATATGTGTTTCAGGTATCCATTTTATAAATCAATTTGCAGTTTCAAGTTCATATTAACATTGTTAGAGAACAATTGTATATCTAGGAACGCATATTAACTCTGGAATATATGCAGGGTTGTTAGCAATGGAAGATTCACGATCGAATCTGACGAATGACAGTGTGAATTCAAGCTATAAAAACTCTCGGCTGCTGGGTGTGGGTAAGTTGAATCTTTGGAACGCCTTATTAACAATTTCATTTTTAGGAATTTGATGAGTATGATTTATATATTTGCAGATCATATTCCAGAGAGAATAGGGCAAGGTTGTGCAAAAGAAGACATAGTCGTGAATCAGAGCCCAGAATCCACCATGCCAAATGGAATTCCATCATACAGTGTACAAATCGAGAATTTGTGCAGCACAGGCTGCTCGATAGCACAAATACACCTCACCTGCGGATGGTTCAGCTCTGCAGTAGAGATAAATCCAAAATTATTCAAGCGTTTGAAGTACAACTACTGTCTTGTCAACAATGGGAATCCAATAATTGCAGGAGGCTCTGTATCCTTCGTTTATGCACAAAATTTTAAATATCCCATGACAGTCTCTTCTGTGAAATGTCTCCCATGACTTGCAAGCTTTTACTATGATACTGCTACTGCTCCTGACTGCTTATTTACTGCCTTACAGAATAGATATATTTAAGGTTTCTGCAATGGAGATTTAAAAATATCTGTTCTATCTTCTTTTATCATAAGTTTTATGTTTTAGTTTCTGCAATGGAGATTAGATTAGATGAGATGATAAGCCTTTGCTTTGCTTTTTGGTTTCATGCAATATAAATTATAATTAGCATGTTGATCTGTTTGTTCAAAAAACAGTTCATGCTTTGTTTTCTTTGTAGATTGTCTTTAAGATATTATCATTATTTATGTGCTTCTCTAAATAACATAATTTTAATAAATATCTTAACTAGGTTGTTCAATGACTAGAAATATCATGAAATCAATTAAGATATATATTATTTAGTTATTTTATATCAAATACAAATGTGTCATTTTGATTTTTCTCAAATGATTTTCATTTAATTACTATTGATTATTATAACGACTTTAATAAATGTCTTTAAATAGTATCACATAGCATAAAATAAATCCATTGTTTAGATAAATTATCTCCATGCATTAACCAAGAATGTATGAGTCTAAAAATATAGATGTTGAGAAAGAAGATGGATTTTTTAACAATGAATCTAAGGTAGCAGATGTTATAGATGATCATATATATGATGGAACATCTTCGAAGTAGGGCCCCCTTTGATCCAAGGTGGAACAACTAAGATATGAAGAGGATTGTGGACTTAACGGTTCTAAGTTGAGTTACATAAAAGTAGATAAGAAAGATTATAGCCAAGATCACAAATCTCTTAAGTAAAATAGGAGGTAAGATTATAGAATTTCCTTCTAGAAGTCACATAGTCTAAAATAAAATTGGGAATATTTGATTTGAACCCTCAAAGAAATCCTTTAACATTTCTCATGTATTTTTTTTGTTATACTAGACTATCTATGGACTTACAAGAAAATTATTTATACAAATAACTATATTTTAGTTAATTATATTCTAAACCTCTTATTTGAGAGGATTTAGAATGAGAAGTAAAATAGAACATTAGAGATCTTATTTGAATAAAATGATTAGGAACTTTACGAGTGTAAAATTAGTAGACCCTAGTAGAAACAAAAATATATTTTAAACCTTCTCCTATTGAAATTTTAAGAGTAAAAGATAAAAAAAATGCATAATGCTACTTTTGAGATCCATATTGCTGCAAATTTATTGAAATAAAAACAATATTCTTTGGTTTTAGAGGAGTAATGAAAAAATACATAATATTTAGTTGATCTCGCTTTTGAAATGGGCTGTCAGGATAAGTTGAAGATAGGATTATAGATGTAGAAAAGAGTGATCCTATACTCATTGAAAAATTAAGAATTATTGGTAGACATTATTCATCTTAACAATGAATCTAGATTTGGAGGGTAGTGACCGAATTGAAGGGTTTTTTTCTCTCATACAATTAAGATTAGATCGTTCTCTTATAACATCTAACTATCTTTCTTTTAATTTTTTTCTCTTTATGCACTTTAACTATAATAGGTGAATATTACTCTCCTTTTATTATGTATACTAAGAAGATGGGTAAAAAGAAAATATTTTCAATTTATATTTGACAAAATGTGCACCCAAAGTCTTAAATTGTATAAAGAAGATATAGATTGGTGGTGCAAAAGTATTGATGGATAAAATATGTTTAAAGTTACTAGAAATGTAAATACTATCCACTAATATACAAGATGGAAAAATAACATATTCAAAAATATATTACAAATAAAATTTAGAATTAAATTTAAAAAGATATGATGAATGGTAAATTTAAAGGTTTAAGTATACTTCAATATCTATTGTTTTAAGGAAGAGATTTATTGTGTGATATTCATCAGTTCAAACATTCAAGTTATTATTTGTAAACATTTGTAGGACAGTGGGTCCTCTCGGGGTTGTAGCCCTCTCTTGTAACTGAGAAATGAGCTCTAGGAAGTGTGCTTGAATGCATGTGCATTCCCCTTTATAATATTAATATACTCTTGATCATAGTATTTTAATATTGTGGATCTCAATCCCATCATGGTTTTTCCCTTTCTGGGTTTCCACGTAAAAAATTTGGTGTTATGGATTTGTGCTTGTTTGCATTGAGTTTTTGTACTTTACTTTTATTCATTTGCATCGAGTGGTTTAAGAATTAGTTCAAGAAAGTGAAAAATTACAGAACACTGATTCACCCCCCCTCTTAGTGTTTATTGATTCTAACAATTGGTATTAGAGCCTAGTTCCTCAGAGGAAGCCTAGTAACTTAAGGAAGATTCAGGATAGTGAATCAATGGAGTTCAGTTTACACAAGCAAACCACTGTAGCACTTGAAGATCTAGATACAACAAGAACATAACCAAATTGCTTGAGAATAAATATGAGTGATGTTGAAGACTTCATTGAGTCATTGAAGGAAAAGGTGAACACATCCAGAGAAAAGAGAAAGGAGCTTATGGAAAAACTCAAGGAGAAAGAAGACCAAAGTATTGATAACCAAGACCTAAAGGACAAGACAGATGAATGTGAAAAACTTGCTAGAGATAATGCAGTCTTGAAGAATGAAATACACCATGCCAAATGGAATTCCATCATACAGTGTACAAATCGAGAATTTGTGCAACATAGGTTGCTCGATAGCACAAGTACACCTCACCTATGCATGGTTCACCTCTGCAATAGAGATAAATACAAAATTATTCAAGCATTTGAAGTACAACTATAGCGTTTGAAGTACAACTACTGTCTTGTGAACAATGGGAATACAATAATTGCAGGAAGCTATGTATCCTTCGTTTATGCACAAAAATTTACATATCCCATGACAGTCCCTTCTATGAAATGTCTCCCATGGATTGCAAGCTTTTACTATGATACTCGTCAACCTTCAATATTAACTTAAAGTATAGAGACTAGATATATTGATATATTTAACATTTTTGCAATGGAGATTTATAATTATTTTCTCCATCTTCTTTTATCATAAGTTTTTTTGTTTTAGTTTCTACAATGAAGATTAGATTAGATTAGATGATAAGCCTTTGATTTAGTTTTTTTTTTTCATGCAATATAAAGTATAATTAGCATGTTGATCTGTTTGTTCAAAAAATAGTTCATGAGTTGTTTTTTTTAAGATTGTTTTAAAGTGTTTTTTATTTTATTTTCCTAATTATCTTCTTTTATGAAATTGATTTTAAAAATAGTCCATGCATTGCTTTCTTTGTATATTGTCTTCTAAGTTTTTTTTTAATCATCTTGCTTCTAAAAACAAGAAATGCCTTGTTTTCTTTGTAGATTATTTTTTAAGTATTTTTTTAAACATCAAGAAAAAATCATCAAATTTTGATTAAATATTTGAAATTATTTTTTACTTTCTTATATTTGAAAGAAATCATACTTCTCTTTTTAAAATTTATTTTCAATAGATAGTTTTTTCTTGGTTCTTATGCTCGGGAGATTTTTTTTTCTTGGTTCTTATGCATTTTGGGGTTGCGATATTTTTGTCTGATTACAATTAAATATAAGTTTTTAAAAATAAGTTGCTTTTATATCTAAATTATTATGATAATTATGTCTAATTGCTACTCACATAATGCATTGAAGAGTGTTTGTGAAAAATAAGTTTCTTTTATATCTATTATTATGATAATTATGTCGAAAGGCTACTCATATAATGCATTGAAGAATGTTTGTAACTAAAAAAACTATACATGATTCAAACTGAGGTCTGTTGCATTTTTTATAGAATAAATTAAAAGAAACTAATTTTTTTTCTATAAAACAAGATCTCATTATAATAAAATAAATCAATCACAAAAAAGTTGTAGCAACCAATCACACCATGCTTACAAATCCTAACAAATTTTTTAAATCACTTTCAGTTACCTTGGTTTGTCATAGTAGTACACATAATTTATCTATATTTCATTCTAAGGAAATGAGGAGAATGAAATAGAAAATAATAGAGATTGATAGCACCAATACAAAAAAGTCCATATCAAGGCCACAACTTCAAAATGTTTTAGTTAAGTCAAATGACTTGAATGATGCTAAGTCTTAAGACTTTGTCATGAGCCCACTTCTTTCTACTAAATCAGTGCAACAAACAGGTTCAATAGCTAAAACTAATAGGCTCTCATTCTCATTGGATACAATGTGCTGACATCACAACTTTTGAAGAAACTGTCTAAAAGTATCATGCTAATTTTCATAATATTGTTGTATTTAGTAAATTCTTCAAAGAGTTGTTTCATGATGAACACTTACAGCAAGGAAAATACAAGAAATGTAATGCAACATTGTTTATAGTATTGCGTAATAATAAATTCTTCACTTGTTAGTAAACAATTGAATTTTTTTTTCCAATATCATTTGTTTTGCCTAATTTTTAATTTTGTTAATGATTTATATTGTGATGAATAATTTGATCAAAGTCCGACTATTTTTTTACTATCTATTCAAAATTATCCCAATAAAATTAAATTAAATAATATCTATAGTTTTAAGTAATAAACAATTATCTATGAATCAATACATAATTCAAATTTTGTTTGAAAATCTACTATTTTCTATAATGTCTAAATTATTTAATACATACACCTAACAAGTTAAGTATTAGTTTTCTCTATATACAATCAATACTTTTTTACTCAAAGTCAATTCTTATTAATTAATACATTTCAAAAATTTAAATATTTTTCCTCACATATAAGTTGAAGGACCTTGAAATATGAGATGAGTAATTCTCTCATATTCTCAATAATAGGGGCTGCTTGAGTGTTAAGAAGAGAATCTCGATTAAGAAAGTCCTAAAATTCTAGGTCAAGTTCTCTAGAGAATAGACTTGCTTAAAGCGGGGGCCTGATATCACATCATGATATATAAGAGGAGGAGATTCAATGGGAGAGTTTGATACAAAATTTAAAAATATAGGAACATTATTGGGAAAATTAGGATTGTTTTAAAATATTGGTCCTAGTCTAAGAGGACTATGAGTACGCCTAGTTTTAGAGATATTTAAGTTCCACAAAATCCTTATAATTACGTTCCTAGAAGTGGTAGACTATGTTGTGAATCTCATGAGATACTCACACAATACACTATCCAAAAAACACAAGGAAAAAGAGAAGAAAAATTTACAAAAAGTTTCTACTAATAGATCTATCTGATTTTGCACAAATTTTTACCCTTGGAAGTGTTCACATTGGGTTCAACAAAATGAAGAGTGTGACAATTTAACTACAATAAAAGTATATCTATCCTCTAAGGGCTCAACTTCCTACAATGGACTTAGATAAACCAAAGGTAATCTCAACCTTCGAGTTTATCTTATTAATTATGAAGTTAAAGTTTACTTTAGGAAGTGTTATACATCTTTGTTTATGTTATGAATGCATAATATAAATAAATTGTGGGGACTTCAAAAATAGAAAGTGTAGTTAACATAGACATTCCAAATAGTTTAGCTATCTCTTTATCCATAATGTTTATCCAATGCAAAATGTTGGCAATCTCATATAGGTAGAAAATAGACTATCATGAGAAAATGATAGTACAATCTTACATAGATTCTAAGGAAAGTAATTTGTAGAATGAGATGCAATAACAAATAATGATAGTATTATTAATTTAAAATAAATGGAATAATGAAAAATAAAAGGAGGAGATATTGCCCAAGATGGCTAGAAAGTTGGAAGAGCTTCCATGGGACAGTCACCCCTGAAGAATTGGACACATAAGTGCAAGGAGAAATTTTGGGGTGGTTGTATAGGGCCATTCCAATAGTCAAACCCCTGTTTTAGTGTTTCTGCCTCCATGAATAATCAAGATAAAGAGACAAAAGAGATATAAAGATACAAATGAAATGACTATATACTATCAAATTAAAGATAATGCAATATGTTCAAAGAGAGTTTCAAAGACACTTTTACCAATCTTTTGGTAAAGGAAGAAAAACTATCTAAAAGACAAATTTGCCGCACAGGAAAGGAAAAGAAATCTCCAAAGCTTCAATCAATGGCATCAATGTGATAAATAAAGATTTAGTATGCTACCATGTAAGAGAAAAGAGAAAGAGTGTTGTAGAGTTTTCTAAAAATTAGAGAGATTGTGAGTTGTTGTTGACGATATCACTTTTTAGAGCTAAAATGAGAGTTTAAACTTTGATGTAGGAGGTTGAAATCCATTTTTGATGTTTGTGCAGATTGAAGAGCCATTATATTACCAAAACATGGGGTGTGTAACATTCCAATGGTCAATGCAGTTGTACATTCTTCTAGGATGTAGGTGCATCATATAGACATCTACATGTGGTGCATTCATTTGTGAGAAATCAAACAATTTAGGCTTCAGGTCATAACTTCTGTCCGAATCGTATCATCTTTTTCACTCGTTCATAATATTTTAGCCTCAGGAGCCTTCCAAGGTGCACCATACAAGAAACCCCAAAAGAGTTGCATTTAGGGTTATTACAAGAAATCCTAAAGGACAACGCGGCGAGGAAGAGATTTAGGCAACTCAGAAAACATCGGCCCTATGGATTCCATGGAGGTAAAATAAATATGAACATTTCTTTTTAAATTTGGTGGGCACACATGAAAGTATTAACACTATTTTTGGGTGAGATTTGCAGGCAAAATCTGATGGACAACTTGAGGAAACAGACCCTGTGATGGCCGGCATTTGCATTTCATGGACGGCTTTTTGCGTATGTCTTGGATTCCGTAGCATAATCACCACCATCAAAGCTAATGGCCTTTTTTTCAATCTATTTGTAGTGGGTGCTATTGTTGCATCTTTTATTGTGGCATTAGTACTTGTGATTACTAGGACTCGGGGAGCGGATCGTACCTTTTTCCGTTTCTTTTTCAATTCAGCGATATTTTGCTTGTCGGCTTTACTTGCAGTTTTTTACACTGTGCAGCCATCATCGTATATTATCAGTTTGAAATATGGTCTCGCTGACTTGGAGGCCTGTAGAGTACTCAGAATTTGTCAAGACTCTATGAAAACAGCTTTTTCTGTGAACAGGATGAAAAACATTTTAACCCATTCTGTTTTACAGTAGATAATGGATTCCCTTTTTCAGTAGATATATAGGGCAAGGCAGAAATGGCACTAATGGGTTTTGGTTAGTTTTTATCATGTCAATGTGCTTAGTATCAGGACGAGGCAATATCGCTTTATGTTTATAATACATATACTTAGCTTTTCCTGTTTTTATGGGATAGACTTTGTTACTTGTAATCAGATATTTGAGTGACAGTAAAATCAATTTGATATTTCAATATAGACAAGTGAATGAGCTTTATTTTAAAACAAATTTGTACAAGTAGATAAATGTATTTTAGCTCTCTGAATCTGTACTTCATTACTCTTCGTGGTATATTTGTATATTAACCAATGTATTGGTGTATTTTAAAAACTGGATAGCCATTGCCTTCCTTGTAATAGAAAAATAATTCAACTTATTTATGATGTAATTAATGTCATGTATTTCTGTTGATTAGTTTTTGTACTAATACTTTAACTGAGATGATTGATAGTTGAATTGGTTTAAGCAGACTAACATTTCTCATAAAAAATTCTTCCTTTTACATTAGTACTGGTTACTATTAAGCATGACGTGGAAGAGAGATTATTTAGAATTTCTCTTTGTAAAGTAATGTCTCACGTTGCACTTGTTTATCTTCCATTTTATTATTTTTAAGAGTTAATTTTGTTTGTTGTTTTAACTCTAAGAATAGTTTAGGTTTTTTTTAGCTCCCTTTTTTAATTTAAAGATAAAATTTATCACATTTTCTTGTTTTATACAAGACTAATATAAACATGTACATTCACATGTTCTATATTCTTTTTTTTCATTTATCTACTATACACATTATGGTCCCTAATCATGTCATCCACACATTTTCTAGACTATTTGTATGATTATATGCTTATGTGAGAATATAATTTAGGTTGAACACATCATGAGCTTTTCTTATTAGCATAAGTCATCACCTCATACTATCTATGACCCATGACATAATCTTAGTGTGCTAGCATATGACCATAATATTTTAATAACTTATTCAAATAAAGTCACCAGTTTGAAGATTTAAGAATGAAAGGTTTGAATTTGAATTGAAATTAATAGGAAATATTGCTTGATCAAGAGTCTATATTTAAAGGCAAAAACAAAGCATATGGACATATTGAGTTATTTATAGTTATAGAGGAAATTGACAATGCTAAATTGAAGTTAATTTGCATTATTTTGGGCCCATCATTATGTGCTTGACATGCCCACTTAACTTAATTTCAAATTCTATGGAAGATTTATTTAAAGTTCTTTATACATATGAGATTTTGAAGATTTATTTTAAAGTTCTTTATTGTTTATTTATAAGATTCAAAAGTTGTCACACTTAGTAGTAATATACAAAGTCACTTAGTTGTGACTTTGTATATTACTACTAATGCCGCAATATTATTATTATTATTATTATTATTATTATTATTATTATGTTTGATTAGATTGACCCCAGACCTTCCCCATTTTTATGGAAGGCCAAGAGTCACAACTTAGGATTCATTTTAGATGTCCCTATTGGGAGTTGAACTTGGGTCTCCACAGGAGTCACAACTTAGGATTCATTTTAGATGTCCCTATTGGGAGTTGAACTTGGGTCTTCACAATGAGAACCCAGTGTTTTAACCAGTTAAGCTCAACCCCTTGGACAATATTATACATTATATTATTCTATTTATAGAGTATAAAATTATTGGTTATTGCCAACAAGGACCATTACTATAGCATAATTTTGATCTAATTAGTTTTGATTGATATGCCAAAGAGAAATCAAAATTTTAAAACCTTTGTATGGTAATAACCATTGGTAATGAAAGTATGTTGATATTTTCTCTATCATAGATATTTATAGACAACCTATGACATATACTTGTAAATTTTGTTTTTAGTTCTACGTATACAGTTAGTTTAAGTTTCACTAAGCTTCCTCTCTTAATTTAAACATAAAATTTATATCACACATTTTGGTATTTTGTATTGTCTTATAAAACACAAATTAAAACACTATCATTCACATGTTTCAAAATATTATTTTTCTTTATAAAAATATACACATTATGGTCACTAATCATGTTTAGGTGAGAATATAATTTTGGTTGAACACATCATGTGATATTTTTTATTAGCATAAGCCATCACATGGTATTAACCATGTCAGAACTCAAATGTATTAGCATATAAATGTTGGCAAGATACATTGTACCAGTTGAGTTAAGTGCTTAAGGAAAGTTTTTGGGTTGTCATTGATGGCAACTCTGATCAGAAATCACATTCAGTATAGCAGAATTGTTCTACCAAAAGTTTGGTATCTATTTTTCTTAAGTCTAGAAGGTGTAATACAGAGAATGGGTACATTGAGCAAAACTCAATTTTGGTTGCATAGTTTTGGTTGCAATGGAAGATATAGTTGATTGGATGTTTGAGATAGTTTAATTTGCAATTCTTAGTCTTTGGTGTTGATTCTTGTGCCAAATTGAAGATCTGGTATTTGGTATTGTAGGAAGATAGAGTTATTTTAGTTATTTTGATGAAGTGTGTTATGCAAAATCTTCAGAATGATTTCGGTGATTGGTTTTGAGTTTGAGGTGGTCGAGCCGACATGTGTGAAGCATATTAACAATTTTTTAAAGTTTGTATATGGATTTGTGATCGGATTGAGCTGACTTATTATTTTTGATAAAGATAAATGGGTTTTACATGGACCCGAAACCAAAAGTTTTACAAAATTCGGCCATCAGCCAAACAAACAAAAACCAACAACAAAATAGGGGAGCACCCCAGAACAAACACGAAATCAAAAGAGACACAGACAACAAAACAAAAGCACTCAAATAAGAGAGTGCACTAGCTCCTTGTTCTTCTAGATGGTAATCTTTTTTATTTCCTCTAATTCTTCCATAATGAATCTGGAGGTGCCCTTATTTCTGCTCCTGCTTCTAGTCTTGGAACTAGGGCTTGTCGTTTTGTTGCCGCCAGCATCAATGTCTTCCCCTCCAAGATCTTTCTCAGGATCACTGTGAATGGATCAGTACTCCGCAACCATGACATTGATCTTTTTGAACCCCTCCATACTATTATTCATGGCCTCCTTGCTTATGTCGATTAGGTTCTTGAGGTTTTTCTTTATCTCTGCCATAGACTGTTCCACCTTTTCAATTCTTTGTTCATGGTTGCATTTCATAACCTTGACATCTTGGGAGAGGTTCTGGGTCATAATCATGAGCTTCTTAGATTTTGTAGGCTCTGGTGAAGCTATGAAGATATCTATTATCTCCTTAACCCCCACTTTGAGGATATCAATTTCTTTCTCTACCCACTTTCAGTATCTCTCCTGGCTTCTGATCGCTACCATCATGAGGTTCATCAGAGTACCATTCCTCTATAACCCACTATCCGCTTATTTATGTCACAACCCTCTTTTATCACTTTTTGATTTAAATACAATTCTATTATATTTTTGGTTAAGCTATTTAAATGATTGAATAAATACCAAAGAATAAAATGAACACACACAAACACACACTTGGAGAATATAATTCAAAAGGCATTATTTTTATTTATTTATTTTCCAGTCCCAATTATGGCACATGTTCTAGGAGGAAATGGAAGCTTCTAGAGGAATCTCCACCACCTTGCATGTAACTCCCCCACTAAGTTTTTAATCAATTTGCATGAGTCCAATATTGGAAAAGAATCTCTTTTTTAATTAAATTCTCTAGATAGTGGAATGGAGGGATTTTTCTTATAAAATTGTAAGCAAGTTTCAAAGAAGGGAGTCGATTATGTTTTGAAGGAAATTTCCCAAGTTTTAGTAGTAGGATCTTCTTTGGTAGTCTCATTTTTGATGCAGGATTTTTAAGTGGTTGTTTGAAGGATCTCTCTCAAGTTGCAAGGAAGGATCAAAGGATAGCTAGAGGATTCAACATCAAGCTTCAATAAACCGGGTTCTCTCCTTTTGTCATATGAGGAATTTGTATTTATCAAAAAAATATATATAGTTTCTAGATTCTTTAGTTGAATATAGTTTTCTGAAAGAACCATTTTTTTTAATTGCTAGATAGGAAGAAAATCTATTTTGTTTTCTTTAAAGAAATGCAGTGATATAATTCTTTCTCTTTTAAAATATAAATGCAGATTTCCCTTGCATATTTTATTTAATCTATTTAAAAGGTAGAAAATCAGATTTTTGCTTTTATGCTTTCTCTTGAAAACTAGAGATGATATTGAATATAAAAATAAATAAATCTGTCTCTCTCTCTGTGAATGAATAAATAAATCTCTTCTTCTTATTTAGGAATAAAATGCAGCTCTACTATTTATTTTATTTAGAAAATATGCATATGATCTTTCTTTTTGCTTTTCCAAAGATTTTAGATCTATTTGAAAATCATATTTCCCCTTATTTAAAATTCTTTTTCCGAGATTAAAAATCTTCCCTGTGTGATTAAATGATATGAATCTTAATATTTATTCCCTCAAATTCATTTCTCTGGCTCTTCGAATGAAAATCTGAAAGAAAATCTCCCTGTGAATATTAGTTGAAATTTAAAGAATATATTTCCCTGTGAATAATCCTCTGTGCTATTCATCCCTGTAAATAAATCTTTATTCTCATTTGATTACTCAATTATTATTATTTTTACATATATATCTAGATATATATTCTCTCTGTGAATAATAGTTGAAATTTGAAGAATATATTTCCCTGTGAATAAACCTCTGTGTTATTCATCCCTGTGAATGCTAGAAATAAATTATTTCCCTGTGAATGCTGGAAATAAATTCTTTCCCTATGAATGCTGGAAATAAATTATTTCCTTGTGAATGCTAGAAATAAATTCTTTCCCTGTGAATGCTGGAAATAAATTCTTTCCTTGTGAATGCTGGAAATAAATCTC
This sequence comes from Cryptomeria japonica, assembly GCF_030272615.1. Lineage (NCBI taxonomy): Eukaryota > Viridiplantae > Streptophyta > Pinopsida > Cupressales > Cupressaceae > Cryptomeria > Cryptomeria japonica. Next base: position 296,274,578 of record NC_081414.1, read on the forward strand.
TCTTTGTGAATATTAGTTGAAAAATAGAATATAATTCCCTTTGTGTGAATATTAAATCTTCTTGAAAAGTTTTGTATTTCTCATCATAAACCTGTTATCTATGTATCGCTAGAGAAAATTATTTCTCTGTTCATTTCAAACTATTCTCTATTGTAATTTCGTCCCTATGATTAAATTATTATTTTCACTCTTACATTAGTATTTTTCTTATACACATATCTATTTATATACTCTTCTTTTATGCAATTTATTAATCTGGGAATGTAACCATATATATATATATATATATGTATATATATACATATATATATATATATATATATATATTCCATTTAAGAATTGTTACATTCTTTTCTTAGAATAAATTTTTAAGTTATTAAATTTAACTTAGAAAAATTTATAAATATCAAGGATTAATGTGTAGTATATTCATAATTAATTTATCTTAAGTAAACTTTATATTTGTATATTATATAATTAAAGTTGTTCAATTCATTTAAGATCCATTGGGGCACCTAGTTAGCTTTTTGGCAATTAATTCATATTAATATGATTTCAACCAAATGTCTAAGATAATTACTATTTTCGGGTCCAGTGACCCTATAATTGATTATTCTCATGATAGAAACCAACGCATTCCTCAACCTTGCATATTACTTACTCTATCCTTGCTTCATACGAATTACTTAATTGCATTTATTAATGACAAAGTTACATTTTCTTCATCTTCATCCAAATTTCCTAATTGTCATTATTATGCAAGTTATATTTCAAGTTTGAATAATTAATAATTTTAGTAATGGTTTTTTTTATTCCATGTAATTCATCAAGTAGTTATTTCAATTATTAAATTATACACGTTCAATTAGTAATTGTTTTCAAGTATGATGTTTTCATAGCTCTTAGTTAGAAAACTAAATAAAGGAAGATGGAAACCAAAACCTAGTAGCATTCGGTATATACAGTGCCTCTCGGTCATGCTTACGAGTAATGCCATCGTACTGAACTACTGCACTTAATGCCTAATAAAGCTACATCAACGACGTCTATGGCATTGTCCCTATAAATCATCGGGGAGTAATAAGGGACACTTGGAAGTTAAAATCCAAGGGGTGGGTAATCCCTCTTGGACTGATAATCTAATAAGATAATTTTTAAATGATTTTACATCCATTGAGATAAACCATATTAAACCCCTTTAGGGTTGGTTAAGTAAAATGCTTTTATGAAATTGATTTCAATCTTGAAGAGATATTGGTGATTGACAATTTGGTCAAGGGTGACGCTCATGATAGGTGTTAGGATGTAGTTGTTAGGGCACAAACAATAGGCCATCTTGAGCCTTTGTGTAAGTGCTACCATCATGGGTAGTCTGGGACATTGACCCTAGAAAGGGTTGCGTACCCACTAATCAGTTTACACCAAACCACAGAGTAGAAAATAGAACTACATACTTTACGCCTTGATCCCGTGCCAAAGCGGGTATGTAGGTAATCTTGGGATGGAGTTGTCCCTTGTACTCAGGCATTTGTGGGAAATATTGAGTAAGAATCCTATTTTGAAAGATAAGATAATTAAAATTGGAAAAAGGTAATTCAGTGCATACTCGGAAGGAATCTCGTATGGATTCACTTGACTTCCCAAGGCTTTAAGCCAAATTTCAAGGTGGAATTCAAGCTTGTATTATGTTATTCAATTACTCCTAAGGATGACAACCTCAGTGCACTTCTGTTAGAAGAGTGTAGTACTTAGCGAGTGGCTCAGGACCCGAATGGTCCCGATGAGTCTAAGTCTCTGGCCAGAGCACCTCCTATCCTAATTGGATAGATACCTACCCCGCATGGGTAGATACCTATCCTGATTTGGATAGATGCCTACCTTGTATGGGTAGATGCCTATCCCGTATTGGATAGATCAAATCTTATGTCCCGTATGGAGAAGTGCCTAACCTGTATGGTTAGATGCTCATCCTGGATGGATGAATGCCTAATCCAAATGGATGGATGCCCAAAGTATGCGATTGAATCAAACACAAATAATTAAATTTAACAAAAAAAAAAAAAAGGTCAAATTTTGTTGGGTTAAATAAGGTGGGTTATTACAATTTAGGCATGGTCTCCTATTTTTCCTTCATGATGTTAAGTGGAATGTCCAGTTTAATTTCTTGGTCCGAAGTCTTCAGACCATAGTCCTTAGCCGCAAGCTTCTTCTTTTTAGAAAGAGGCTCGACCTTAGAAATTAGCTTGCTGGTAGATTTATATTTGCTAGCCACCCATCTGGGGGGATTCTTACTGCTACACATACCAGGGGTGACCATCATCTCACCTTCTTCCACCGACTTATAATTAGGGTCATCAAAAGGTTTGGCACCCCCACTATCCTTCAATTCCATATCCGAGTCAGAGACTTCCTGGATATTAGTATGTTGGCCTTTCTCAAAGAGAGAGGGGACAATTTCAAGGGTCTTAGCGTACTCCATGATGAGCACAATAAGGCCTTCATGGAGAACAAGATTATTTAGATTCTCCACATGTTTTTCAAGACTATTCTCCAAAAGAGGAGGCCAGATAGAAAGGAATAGAAATAATTTTACCATGCCTAAAGTGGTTCAAAATGGTAAAATGGTAGGAAAAGATACTGGCATATCTTCCATCAAACGTAATATAACTCATGATCAACTCAGCCATGTCCACCCAGGGAGCCATAAGATCTTTCCTTTTGTAGCCAACATCAACCATTTTGTTAACTCTTGAAGACTCCTTATCTTTGTCGAAAAAATTTGCCAAGTCTTCCTCCCCTGTTTTCCTATCTCTATAAAACCTTCTACCATTCATCTCTAGACCAGTAACCGTAGCCACCATGGTTTCATCCAGTTGGTAATCAACACCATAAGCCCTTAGATCCCCTTTCTTCCACCCATTGAAAAAGGTTTCCGTGAGCAGAGGAGAAGGGCCATGGAGTCTTTCTAAGAAGGGGATAATTCCCCCATCAACAATTTCCTGCCACAGCTCCTTGTTTTTTTTCCATTTCTCAAAAGTAGGCGGTTCTTGCTTATTCTTGTCCCCACCTATAATGATCTGGGTTGCCAAAAAATAGGAAATGGGCCACACTAGAGAAGTCTCCAAATAGTAGTGGACTTATTATTACACGTCTCATGTTTTACAACTATTTAAAGGTCGAGATATTAGCGATCTAATCAAGTGGTATAGATATATTAGGCTGATCTATTTGATCATTTTATGCATGTATTTTGATGTGTGAAGAGTGTATGAGCATCTATGTGCAGTTTGACATGTGCTATCCTTGGATTGATGCTTTGGTATAGGACAAAGAAGAGAAGAACATAGCAGTGAGTCATAACAGTGGAAGAAGACTATTTATCCTTAACCAAAACTGTATTTTGGTATTTGTAGATGTTACTCATCAGTTCAAACAATCAATTATCATTTATAATCATTTGTAGGACAGTGATTCCTCAAGGGTTTTTAACCGTCTTCTTTGTAATTAAGCAGTGAGCTCTAGGCAATGTGCCAAAATGAATGTGCATTCCCTTGCCATTATATTATACTCCTGATCATAGTATTATAATATTGTGGGTCTCAATACCACTGTGGTGTTTTCCTTTTTGGGTTTCCACATAAAAATTCTGATGTTATGGTTTTGAGCTTGTTTGTATTTAGTTTCTGCACTTTTCTTTTATTTATTTTCATCTGGTGGTTTAAGAATTAGTTTAAGAAAGTTGTTAATTGCAAAATAGTGATTCACCGCCCCCCCTCTCAACATTCATTGATTCCAACAATTGGTATCATAGCCTAGTTCCTCCGAGGAAGCCTAACAACTTGAGTAAGATCTGAAATAGTGAATCAATAGACTCTGGTTTACATAAACAATTTATTGTGGCACTTGAAGACCTAGATGCATCAAGGAATGAAGCAAGTAGCCTAAGAATAAATCTAAGTGAATCTGAAAATTTCATTGAATCATTAAAATAACAAGTGAACACATCCATAAAAAAGAGAAAGGAGCTGATGGACAAACTCAAGGAGAAAGAAGAGCAAAGAATTGATAATCAAGTCCTAAAAGACAAGACAAATGAATGTGAAAAACTTGCTAGAGATAATGCAGTCTTGAAGAATGAAATGCAATCAATTGCAATGAAGGTAACAAAGGAGATTGAAGACAGGAAGTAGAATGAAGAGATTATGACTCAATCATTGAAGGATAGATCTAATGAATGTTGCAGACTTCATGAAAATCACCTATTGAATCTTGAATTGACTCAATTCAAGAATGATGAGCAAGAGATTGAAAGGTAGATGATAATTCTGAAAGATGAACTTACCACTGCTAATGAGTAAAAATAAAAATTCAAAGCTAGCTCAGCTAAGTTGGATGAGATGCTACAAAGTTAGAAGAATAAAGGTGACATGGGAGGACATGGTCTTGAGAAAGTAGAAAGCTCCGGATCTAGTCAAAGCAATGCTAAACCTCATCATCAGAAGAACAAGAGATCTTCGGTAAGGCAAACTAATGTTTATAAATTCAATGGTAAATGCTTTGTTTGCAATAAATTTGGTCATATGGCAAGTCAACCCAGAAATAGGGTAAATCAGAATAATTCATCATTCTCCAGATAATATTTCAATTGCAACAAGTATGGCCATAAGTCAATTGAATGTAAAAGTATGGTAAATAGGAGAAATGTGAGATGCTATGCCCGTGGAAGATTTGGACACATTGCTAACCAATGTAGATGAATGGGAAATTAAGGAAATTTAAGGCCTAATTATAGAAATGACATTATTTGCTATGCTTGCAACAAATCTGGTCACATTGCAAACTTTTGTAGAAGTAAGAATATGAGCAAGAATACTCTGACAACCAAGAACAAGTCAGATGGTAAGGGAAAAGAAAAGGTTGAGGAAATAAAAGAGTGGCACAAGAGGATGTGGGTAAACAAGGATGATTCACATGCAGTAAATGGGTCCACACCTGATTCCGGTGTTGGAACCTCATCTGGTAACTTAGGCATTTGGTCTTAGGGAAAATCTTTTCATGCAGATCCTTAAAACCCCCTTTCTGAGATCTATAACTAGCTATGGAAGGTTGTAGATGATTCTGAATGGTTGTGTAATTGATCTTGAAAGATCTCCGAAAGACTTCATGCCAATCTGAAATTCTAGTGAAGTATTCTTAAGAAATAGGGCATCCAAAAAACTTTAAGATTAAGCAATTATTACAACTTAAAGTTACATATTCGAAGGATAAAAATGCATTTTAACATTCATTTATCACATTGGATTCGAAGCTGTAATACCCTAAAAATGGTCATCTAAACCATTAGCCCCTAATCTCGGCAACGTCACCAAGGTCCTAACCAAAGGCAATTAAAATAAATCTTGCGCACACAACTAATTTATAAAATCATCAATGTCACATGGAAAATTAATCAACCGATATTAATTAAATATTTATTTAATTAATTAAATCATTCCAAGTAAATCATTTTTAAATAATTATCCTATTTATTTTATTGAATATCCTAGCATATTTAATTAAATAAATCAATTTGCCATTAAATCATCAAAAAGAGGAATTAATTTGAAAAAAGAATTAAAATTTGAGAAAAGAAATCAATTGGAGATAATCTTGAAAAACAAATTAAAAATTGATAAATAATCTCAAAGAAAGCAAATAAAATAATTAAATATTATAATTGAATGAAATAGAAAATAAATCAGTTTTTTTCTGATTTTATCTTAATTTTAATTCAATTTCCTTTAAAACTGAGAAAATCATCCAATCACATCAATTCACCTAGATTGTGGTTCCTCTTGGAAAATGTTGACCGCTCATCATCATTTGATCTCAGCCATTGGTTTCTTTTTGAATTTTCTATAAATTTAGGCTCTCATCTTTCATTTAAGTATCCTGGAGAATATATTGTTATTAGGTTGTTTTTTCTCTAGGTTCATTGAAAATTTGCATTGAGATATTGCATATTAGTTATTTCATATTCATTAAATCATTTAGCTTAAATATTCATATATTTCTTAAATCATGTTAGATTAATCTTGCATATATTGCTTAAATATTGCATTCATTTAGCTCATATTCATGCTCATATAGATTTAAAAATCCTTTGTTTAGGTGTTGTCTAGTCATTGGATAGCTTAGCAATCTGAGAGCAATCTAAACTCGCATCTACTAGAAGGAAATGGGTCACTTTGTAATGGTTTATTATTCATTGATTATTGCTTTACTAACCATGCATCTAATGACTTAATTGAAGTGTTGTGTATTTCAAATACAAATACAGGTTCACTTTTGACACACACATTTTTGGCTCCCATCGTGGGGTAGGAATTCAATACTTTGGCCTCAAAATCATTTTTTTATTACCTTGTAGGTTTAGTCCATACAATCTCCGTGAAATATCGTACGAGTGGTATTACTACATCATACAACATTTTGTCAAAGTCTATGTTTTATCGTACGAACCAATAAATGGACTCATACGAACTAGTAAATGGACTCGTACAAAATTCTGTTCTGAATATCTAGTTTTGTCTTCTGTCGTTTCATGCTCAGTTCTAACTCGTACGATAAAAGGATTTTGTCATTTATTCTGTAAAGATTGTTGTACGATGTTGTATTTTGTTGGGTTAAAACAAGTTTCATTCTTCAGGTTTTCTGTTCAATTTTGATTACACTAAAACTAACCCTAGATTGTCTTCTGTCTGCCTGAGATTTTCACAGCCTAACTAGTTTCTTGCAGGACACTTGTCAAATAATTTATCAATCAAACATACACCTGTCAAAGAATAAAAACAACATGACTACTGATGTGTTGTTTTTGTAGGTTGCCTAAAGAGAATCAACAAAACATCGTGTATTCCTTAAATTGATTTTTAGGCACCTAACTTGCTATCTAGTTAAAGAACAAATTTGTATTTTGTGTTTTAAGAGAATTCTGAGAGGTAGGAGAGTATTCTCTTGTCTGTATAGACAATCAGAAATCCTGACCCTTGAAGCATTTTCTTTAAGTTTGAGATTTGCATATCTTTAGCGGGCCTACCCTCCCAAGGAGATAATAACTCTATGCCAAGTACTCAAACCCACTATAAAACAAACGTGATTTGATGAAAATCAAGTCAACGATAGTGCTCGAGAATAGCTCTCCTCTGTACCTTTGGGTATATTAAACCTTGGTTTTCAAGGCTGGGAGACCTCTTAATTGAGTTTATACCTCAACACGCTAAACGGACCCCTTACTAGTTCCAATTCAAATTAGAAGCTACCTGGTTCACTTTCGAAAGGTTGATAATATTCATGAAATAGAGATAGTAACTCTCCCAAGACACTTGCCATATGGTGCCCCCATTAGCCTTTGGAGTCGACTAATACGGCATTGAGAATCCATTGCATGAGACTCAGTGGTCATATTCTAATTAGCTATTGGGTGTGTACCTAAGTCAACAAGCAAAGGTTTTCTTTTCTAAGCCAACTTTCATAGGGTTTGCATGTTGTGATTGAATTTATGATTCGTATTGCATGTTTTCTATGTTTTCATCCCTGGAACTGAAACTAGAATACCAAAAATGGAGAAAACAATACCAAATAACTCAATGATAAACTCTGCCAGTGTCAAAAACTAGTCTTCGTCAGTCAGTGAAAATTCAGTCCACCTCAAAGCTGGTCATACTCAGTTATCAAAAACTCAACATTTAATCTCTGTCTAGACACAATCATACGAGCCTTTTTTTTTATCATTTTGCTTCATATCCGTGTCGTACAAAATTTCATCAATCCTAACAGTCTATCGTTTGAGCCTGCATTCTAAGTCGTATGAGACCTTATTATCTGTCATCATGTTTAGGGAACTGTTGTTTTATCCTGAATCCTATGTCGTATGATAAAACATTTCATTTATCAATTTTTTGTTTCAAACATACCCATCTATCGTGCGGTACTAGGCAACAACTCGTATGAAACAATACTGTCATTTTCCTAAAGTTGTTAAATTATCGTTTGGTCCTAGAAATTCTGTCGTACGAATCTCTGATTTTATCAGTCTAAAATAGTCAAACTTGCCTAAAACAGTCTACAATGAACCTAAAATTGGTTATCATCCTCCTGAGCATAAACAACCTTGATAGTGTACCCCTGCCATTGCATTGCACGATTTTGTCGATCATCTCTTAGCCAATTCAAATAAGCATCTTATCAAACCTAAGTTAACTTAGATAACATCTTACACATGATAGATCATTCCTAAAACCTGAATAGATCTTAGTTACTTCACTCAATCACTACGTTAAACGAACAACTAGCTACAATTTGATCTTGACTTCTGCAACACATCTAGCTCTCGGTCTTATCGGTTGTAATGCCCATTCAAACCAAAAGTTCTCGCAGCAAAACAAACAAAGGAAAATAAACTCCCTTTTCGTCAAACGATAATCCATTCTTTGTAAAAAAAACTCATCTCAAACAAACTGTCATCATCACAAATACCAATTTACGATATACCAAACCTTGGTCAACCCCTATCTCCCACCATATCTGGAGAAAGGCAAGAAAGACAAGTTGCTAAACACAAAACTTATGACGGTATCAGTATCCATGATACCAACAGTGATTCCACATCAAGTGAATATGAAGCCTCTGAACCTCCATAAAAAGAGATTCATAAATGTCAAAAGGATAAAGATTTTTGAAAAATGATGAAGGTTATCATGGCTAGAGAAAAGAGGACTATTTAATAGAGCTAGCAAAACAAGGCGCTAAGCTTCCTCCTAGTTATGATGTGGAAACCCTCATCACTAAAGAGGAAGAGACACCATTGGGAATGCTAAACAAACAATTACAAGCATTGCGAACTAAGATCACAAAACTAAAAAACAAAGACAAATCACCAAAACAATATTCTCTGGACACAATATGCCCATTCCCATTTGACAAAAATCTCTACATGCCTCCATTCCCCTCAAACGTATAAATGCCTAAGTTTGACAAATATGACATGAATACAAATCCTCAAGACCATATGAGAGAATTTTGTGCTTTATGTATGGAGTTCATGCACGACCAAACATATCTCATGCACCTTTTCCCAAGAAGTTTAGGGGGGAAAGCTATGGAACGGTTCTCAAGTCTACCTATTGGAATAAAAACTTTTGAATAATTAATCCAACTATTCCTACAACAATATTCCTATAACATTCATCATCCAGTCACTATGATAGAGCTTTGCAATACCAAACAAAAAATAGGAGAACCCTTCCTCACTTTTCTCCAATGATGGAGAAAGATGTTCTCTAGATATTCACGAACAATTCCAGATTTTGAGAAAATGGATATCTTTGTTAACAATTTAATCCCTAAATTGAAATACAATGTCTATATGCAAGTACATCCTTCATTCAACAAAATGGTAGATAATGCCCTCAGAATGGAAGATGTTCTTATAAAAAAGGGAGATATATCACTTTGGAAAGAAACATCACAAAGTTCTAGCTCTAAAGAAAAGAATAAATACTGGAAGTACGACAAAGATAACAACAGAAATGTTGTTAATGATGGAGTGGTAGACAATGTTAAGGCAAAAACAAAATCCACCATATTTAACTTGGCTAGTGGCACACAAGCACTCAAGGCAGCTGAAACTGCAGCAGAAAATCCTCCAAAGAAAGCAAGAGAATGGTTTAAAGAGAAACCTTGGCTTTCAAAGCCTAAACGTGAGTTTACCTCTAGATGAATTATATGAATCAACTTTTAAAACTTTATTGGCAAATGATCTGATAACATTGCTAGACAATTCTAGACCATATGATCCATAAATTAAACCCAAATGGTGGAGAGAAAATGAATACTATGACTACCATCGGAACAAGGGACATAACACAAACAACTGCATGAAACTTTGACATGAGATTCAAGATCTCATTGCTGCTGGCAAGATCGTTGTTGGAAATCATGCGACTAATGTTGATCATAAGGCCTTTAAATATTCCTTACCGACTTATGAACAAGGAGATTCCTCAAAATCCAAGGGAGGTACTAGAGTCAATTATACCTACACTAACAACGACAACGTGGTCAACATGATTGAATCTTCCCAACCTGAATATTGTAGTGTGATCATAATAAAAAACAAACAAAATCAAGCACAAACTACTAATGTTGTGACCCATGCTCAAAAGAAGGTTACTCTCCAAGGAGCTAGTTCCTCAACTTTCGATCAAACAACATCAAACCTACCAACTCCTCCAAATAGACAAACAGACACAATTACAGCCAAATCAAAACAACTGGATTCATCATCCTCTCCTAGTTATAGTATTATCGAACAATTGAAAAGAACTAATGCTCAAATCTCCATTTTGGAACTGCTTAAGATCTCTTCCGCTCATAGAGAGATCCTAGACAAGGCTTTGCTCACCACTAGTGTCCCTAAATATTTAGATGTAGATCGGTTTCAATCTATGGTGGGTCACCTGACTTCACCTCATTACCTCACTTTCTTCAAAGAAGATGATAACTCACTAAGTCACCTGCATAACCATCCATTACACATCAAAGCTATGATCCATAAACACCGAGTTAAATGTGTTTTGATAGATGGAGGCACTGGGCTGAATATATGCACTTACAATCTACTGATACAGCCAAGATTTTCTGAAAACATTATTGATCCAACAAAGAAAATAACAATCAAAGCTTATGATGAAGAAGAAAGAACCTCTAAAGGTCTGGTACTATTACCAATCAAGGTAGGACCTATAGAAAGAGATGTAATTTTTTAGGTCCTTGACCTTCCTCTTTCATACAATATCTTATTGGGCAGGCCATGGATACATGAGATGAAAGTAGTACCATCTATGTATCATTAGTGCTTGAAATTTCCTTATAATGGAGTTGAAGTCAGTATTCCTGTTGATACAAGCTACACCTGCAATGCATTAACGCAGAGTGCTAATGCTTTTGTTCGTCATAATAGAGCAGCCTCTATAGCTGAAAGTTCAAAATCTTTGCTGAAAGACCTAGAGAAGAAATTGAAAATCATGAACACCGACATATATGGCTACAAGATAGAGCCTGTACTCTCACTAATGTCTCTTCCTCCATCACCAAGACAGTCATGAAAACCATTAGAGGTTATGAAGCCACAAATTTCAACTCTAAACGTCATTTATGATGGTCTCTTTATACAGTCCTCTACTTCCCTTGCAGATGAAATAGAAGAGGATGCTGCTCTCAAATGGCTTTTCAAAGAAGATAGCGCAAACAAAGAAATATGACACTATGAGGTTTCCCCGACACAATATGGTTCATGCTATAAGATGCTTCAATGCATGGGATATTCAGGTATTGGTCCTCTGGGTAAGCATCAAGAAGGTATTGTTGAACCTATTCAGTTACAAACTAAGTCTATAAATGATAAAGCTAGACTAGGATACGATCCAAGAAAGTCATCAGATCAGAAATGAACTCCTCACTATCAACCTAAGTGGAGGAAAAAGGTACTACCTTCAACATCATAGGAAATTAATACTCAACAAACTCAAGGAGAGTGCGATGATGAACAAGAAGAATTGCCAACCTATAGAGAGGAAGCAGATGGTAATCAAGTTCTGATCATATCAGCTATAACACTACAGGAAGTAGAAATCCCAGAGGATATAAGAGAAGAAGTATACAGAATCAGAGAATTGTTTGCACCACTGAACATTCCGGTCACATATACTAGCAGACAGTAAGTAGAGGATTCAGAAATTGATTCCAATGAGTATGAATGGGGTCTAGACCATCTTTCATATACATCTACTACAGGAACCCCTGAAGAATCCAGTGATATCGTAGATGACTCACAAGAGCTGATATGATTAAAAATGCAAAAGAAAATAGAAGAAATCAGACTAAAAAGACAAGAAGACTATGAACAATAGTTGGAGGAAGAAAGGACACAAGAAATTCCTTCACCTACTAACTCTCCCATTAATGAGATAGGACAAATCAGGTATGCAACTACGAAAGAAGAATTAGAAGCTATAGAAGCAGGACCAGTCATTAGTCTGAAGGAAGTTGAATGGAATAGACGATAGGGATTAATAGAACCATCAAGGTTATGTCAAATACAGGTGATCAATGAACCAAATCATGAAGGAACTTGCATCATCAAGGATGTAGGTATTGATACTATATATACTTTTACTAAACCACTTGAAGATGAGTCAGGAAATTCATCTTATGACTTTGATAACTCAGACAAAAGCTCTACTTATAACAACAACTATTCAACAACACATTATGAATACTCTTTCATGAATGTTGAGATGTAGTCTGCTGACCCTGTTATTGTCACACCATGGTATGTGGTCCAGTCTGAAGTAGGTGATGATGCTAGGAGTAGGTCGGTTGGATTAGGTCCAATAAATACTAACATGAATTTTGATAATCATGTTGTAAGTCATGATGATAGTACCGTGAACTCCCTTGAACCTATTAAAAACTTATCTTTAGTACATGTTGAACTAATTGATTGTACTCTTTATAACCAACCTTTGAATATACCCACCTTCACCAATGACTACACACTATCCTGCTATCTTAATGCAGTGGAACCAATGAACTCTTCCACCAGTGAGAAAAGCAAGAAAATGACTGAAACAGACATCAAGTATCTTAGTCATAAAAATCAAAAAAAGAAAAATAAGAGATCTGATGGCGAAAACCACATTATGGTGGTGTCAGAATCAAAAATAGTAAAAATAAAGGATGTACCTAAGGGTGAAAACCTCTCTAAGGCACCTGAAGATGAGATACTTGATATGTTGCCAAGTCACTTCCAAGAAAGGTCTTCGATATTGATTGAACCAACTCAACCCGTCAATATTGGAAGTCAAGAAACACCACATATCATTCATATACTTAATCACTATCAGCAGAAGAGTTAAAATATTTCAGCAACCTCTTTTCAGAAAAGAAGATCAACTTTGCATGGACATACTTTGATATGCCAGGACTAGATCTTGATCTCATCATGCATCATCTCTCTATTACACCAGGAGTTAAACCAGTCAAGTAAAAACTCTATAAGATGCATCCTCATGTGGCACTGCTAGTCAAGGCTGAGCTAGAAAAATTGCTAAAAGTTGGATTTATCAGAGCTATAGACTATACAGAATAGATATCAAACATAGTACCTATATCAAAGGCAGACAAGTCTATTAGAGTTTGTACAGACTTTAGGGATCTCAACAAAGCATGTTCGAAAGATGATTTTCCATTACCCAACATTGATATGATAGTAGATATGACTATTGGATATGAGATGTATTCATTAATGGATGGATTCTCTAGTTGCAATCAGATCAAGATAGCTCCTGAGGATCAAGAAAATACAACCTTCACATGTGCATGGGGAACCTTTTGCTAGAATGTTATGCCATTTGGACTAGAGAATGTAGGAGCAACTTACCAAAGAGCAGTAACCACTACCTTCCATGATATGATGCATAAAAACATGGAAGATTATGTTGATGACACTCTAGTAAAAACCATGAAGAGATCTATGCATATTCAAGAACTAGGCCTCATACTAGATAGAATGAAAAGATTCAAGCTCTGGTTAAATCCTAAAAAGTGTGCATTTGGAGTGACATCAGGAAAATTGCTTGGTTACATAATTTCAAAGAAAGGAATTGAGGTTGACCCTGAAAAGGTCCAATCTATAATGGAAATGCCTTCACACAAGAATATCAGCCAAATGAGAAGTTTACAGGGCCATCTTCAATCAATAAGGCATTTTATATCTCAACTAGCAGACAAAGCTCAACCCTTCACAAAGGTATTAAGGAAAGGAGTTCAATACAATTGAGATAAAGATTGTGAACAACATCTAAAACAATCAAAGATTATCTTTCTAATCCACCCATATTGATGCCATGATTCAAGGTAAGCCATTGATTCTATACATATCAACTATAGATACTTCACTAGGGGCACTTCTGGCACAACAAGATGAAAATAAAAAAAAGAGAGCTATATATTACATCAGTAGAACATTGGTGTCTTATGAAATGAACTACACTATAATAGAAAAAGCATGCTTGGCATTAGTCTTTGCATCATAGAAATGAAGACACTATATGTTAGCACACTCAATTAAGATGGTAGCTAAAATTGATCCACTTAAATATCTTCTCAACAAAGCAACACTCATAGGAAGACTGGCTAAATGTGTCATGGTTCTTACAAAATTTAATATTGAATATGTGGAATGTAAAGCCATCAAAGGATAGGTTATTGCAAAGCAACTTGTTGATACTCCACTTGAAGATAGTCAACCGCTGCATATAGAGTTTCTGGATGAATCAATCATGCACCTTACTCAACAACCATGGAAGATGTTCTTTGATGGGTCTTTCACTCAACATGGTTCTGGTGCCGGAATACTTTTTATTACTCCTAAAAAATATTCAATTCCAAAATCTTACAAGATTCTCTTCCCTTGCACAAACAACATTGCAAAATATGAAGCGTTGATAAACGGGATCAAGTTGGCCATCGAGTGGAAGATTGTTGAATTACACATCTATGGAGATTCTCAACTTATTATCAACCAAATCAATTATCTATATCAAATAAGAGATGAGAAAATGATGCCTTATAAGAGAATGGTGGATTCTCTCAAGAAATACTTTACCTTTGTATCATTTCAGCAGATACCCAGATTGATAAATAGAGCAGCAGATTGAATGGTCACCTTGGCATCTATACCACAGCTACATGAATCTAATTTTCACTTTGAATTCCTGGTGGAAGAGTTAGATTATCCCACCTATGACTCTCTCCAGTCCCAGATGGTCTGTTCTATTATTGGACATGACTCATCTCACTATAGCCACATTTACTCTTACCTGCGTGACCAAGTTGTCCTTGCTAATCTTTCTCGAAATGAAAAAAGGAACCTAATCCAAAATGTGTCACGGTACATCATCATTGCTGACGACTTATTTAGGTGAGGTTTAGATAGTACTTTTCTTAGATGCCTAGAAACTGAGGAGTCCCAATGCGCATTATTCGAGGTTCATGAAGGTGTTTGTGGATCCCATTCGAACGGTCTAACTTTAGCATGAAAACAACTAAGGGTTGGCTACTGCTGGCCAAACATGGAGAAAGAAGCTATAAAATTTGCTAAAACCTGTGAAAAATGTCAGCTACATGGGAACCTTATACATGCTCTAGCAAGGGATCTCATACCCTTTGTTACACACTAGCCTTTTCAACAGTGGGCGTTTGATCTAATTGGCCAAATATATCCTGCATCATCTAACAGACACAAGTTTATTATAACTACCACTGAATACTTTACTAAGTGGGTAGAAGTGGTTCCGCTCATCAAGGCAACCAGTAAACAAGTAGCTCTGTTCACCCTTAATTATATCATCTGCGGGTACGATATACCTTCATCCATTATAACTGACAATGGAGGGAAGTTCAAGAACAAATATCTAAATGAACTCTGCGAAAAAATCAAAATAAAACAACACTAGTCATCTATGTACTACCCTCAAGGTAATGGAAAAGTCGAGGCATCTAACAAGAATCTGTTGACTATCTTACATAGAACGGTAAATAAATCTAGAAAGGATTTGCATCTGCAGTTCAACCCTGCCTTGTGGACTTATAGAACAAGTATCAGAACACCTACTGCGGCTACATCTTTTTCTTTGGTGTATGAGTCCTAAGCAGTATTACCTATTGAAGTGGAAATACTGTCTCTGAGAGTTTTTTTGCAAGGTCTTGTTACTGATGAAGACTACACAATAGCTAGATTTTAAGAGCTCGAATTGCTAGATGAACGTCGGCAAGTGGTGTTTGATCATCTAAGAGCATATCAAAAGAGAATGTCTAGAGGTTATAATAAAAATGTTCAACAACAAGAATTTCAGGTTGCTGACCGTGTTCTGAGAGAAAATCCTAAGAATCAATAGTTTCGAGACAACAAAGGGAAGTTTGAACCCAACTAGTTGGGTCCCTACATCATTACTATAGCCTTTGACTCTAGTGCCTATCAACTCTCAACATCAGAAGGAGAACAACCCCATGAACCGATCAACACCATCCACCTGAAGAAATTCTTCACCTAAATATTCTCTGCTCCAGTAGCCTATGCAGCTAAATAGTCCAGAAGAAATCCTAAAAATCAGAAAAAGTCCTGAAGAAATCCCCAAAAAATCAGAAAAAGTCTTGAAGAAATCCTAAAAATCAGAAAAAGTCCTGAAAAAATCCTAAAAATAAAAAAAATCCTAAAAATCAGAAAAAATCCCGAAGAAATCCAAAAAAAAAAAAAAAAGGAAAAAGAGAGAAAATGCCTTGGTGAAAACCTGGTAAACAGGCACCTTGGTAAAAAAATAAAAATGAATCTCTGCCAAGTAGGAAAAAACCTAGAAAATAGGTGCCTCTTGTACTTAAACTCTCCATCTATCAACACAACGTTGGCATTCCCGCTTTCATGCATCTTTGCTTTCGCTTGTACATATTTCAATCACTTTGTGACATCCTGGTTCGTTGGAACCCTCATGGCTTGAAACTAATTAATATCCTAGTCTTAGGATAATCAACAAAGCAATTAACATGTCCTAAGCAGTATTAACCAAGTCAACTTTACGTCAGTAAAACCTAGTCATCCACTCCAAGTCAATCACCTGTCTCCTGACTATTGAAGAGTTTTATCACTGAGTACACAAGCAAAACAACATTACTGAAAATAATCACTAAACAGTTTGAGCTATGCATGAAATTTTCTTTTTGTGTTGTCTTCTATATTGGTTTTCGATTATTATCCCTCTTAGTAACTTGAGGAAGTCTATCTTGACTAAGAGGAGGGAGGATTGGGGGCATAATATTTTCTTTGTTTTTTGCTTGTAGGAATGATTCCGATGATCAAGAAACATCTAATAAGTTGGGTGTCTTTGATAAGAGCCTTAACATCAAGGTGAAGTCGCCACACATACCTCAACTCCTCTTATTTGTATGTTATAGAGAGGTTCACATCATTTCTTTGTCTGTTTTGAGGGAATTTCTTTAACATGCAATCCGGGTCCCTACAAAATATGTCCAAGGATATGAACAAAAAAGGGTCATTGTGGAAAAGATAATTAATATTGCACATGAAAAGGAAAGAACTCTAATCTGCCTGATGTGGTTGTAAAATGCTCAGTGATGAACTTTAAGCATTTCAAATCTAGTGACTAGGTTTAAGTTGCATCTCATTTTGCATTTCATTTTGCATTTTGTAAATTGAGAGTGATTTCAGTATGGTAACAATGATCTCTTTACCTTCTGAATGAGAGTTTGAAGCTTCATCATTTCTTCGCTAACTGGTCTCTTCTTCATCATTTCTCCGATCGAGTACTTGTGTATTAAGAAGATAGTTGCATACATACGCATTTTATATAGATTAATACATTCATTTGCATTCATCTTATTGCATTGAAAAATGAAAAAAACTTGCACTACTCATTACTCAGTTTCATTCATTTTATTTGCATATGAAAAGAAACAAAAACAAACATCCATATTCATCTGCATTACATACATCCATACTAAACAACTATGCATACATATAGAATAAAGCATATAGACAAGCATCTCATAAATCGATTGACACAAGTGCAATGAAGTCAAATCAAGATCTCGTATGTATAAAATGATCAAGTCTAAGGGTACAAAATGATGTCAACTGACATATACATACTCCCATTGGAGCAAGAATCATAAGGACTACAATAAATTGGGTGTGTCTACAAAAAAATGTCAGAGCTACAAAAAGAAAATCTATCTCTCTGCCTCTCCCTCCTCACTAGGTGGTGGAGGAGGTGGAGCCTGCTGACTCGAATCCTACCTAGGTGCCCAAGCTCCCTCCGATCTAGCCATATAATGAGAGTACGGTACAACCTGCTGTGCTACTGGAACTGCTATGCTATAAGCTACAACATAATAGGCTGCCCAACTTGTCTAATGAAGAACCTCTTGCTGCAGAGCATCTCACTCTGCCCTCATTGTCGTGACCTGATGTTCTCTCTCTGCTCTAATCTCTACTAGCTGACAGTCTCACTCCTCCAGCTATGTCTATGCCACTGTCAGCTGTGACTGCAAACCCACTAGGCATACTCTCATCAACTACACTGCATCGGCCCCCTAGTTCCTCGCAGGCTCTCCACCTCCATCTCTGCCTTTGGCTCCCCCTGCTCCTCTCTCCTCTTCCTAACCTATCTTAGATTGACTCTCTCCTCTTCTCCTCCACCCTCTGACACCCTCACTCTACTACGTCTCACTCCAACCATCCCTAGGGATCCACCCTCTCCTCTTTGTTGCTGCCTACCACCAACTGGTACCCAGTTGCTGCTAGCACCAAGATCACCGCCTTCTTGCCTCAGAGCCTTGACTCTCTGTCCCTATCCTCATGCCTGCGTGGGGGCATCATCCTCTACCTTCTTTGTGTGAGGTGCCTACTCAGCCCGATTCATGAATCTCGGGAATGGATGCTGCTGGAACCAATCCCTATACTAAGACAATACCTCTGCATCTGCAATATTATCTAGGTAATCCCATCTTAGCCATTGTAACCCAAGCAACTCCTACATTCTCAAGGGGTATGATATCCTAGGACCCCATCCCTACCTCTCCTCATCAGCATAACATGCGTATGCAATAAACTCCTGCGAGATCTCCTAAGGTCTACCATACTACCTCAGCACTCGAGTAATAATAAACCACTCAACCACTATCTGTGATCTGTCGATGAGAGGCCATGTCATGAAGAGGTCTCTATGAACAACTCTCCAATCAGCCCAAGGCTCCAAACCCTTGTAAGGTCTCCATGTGACAACTATTAGATCATCCAGCTGACATCTACAATAATCGGTCTTGCCCAGATGGGGCTGCATCACATATCCAACATATCTATACACAATGGGATGATGTGGATCTCTGGCCTCATCAATAATTGACCTGCATACTGAGAGATGCTCCCAGGCCCATATGTGCAAAATCAAAACTCCGACAGCCATGCTCTTCCCCTCCCAATAGACGATCTCATGCATCTCACGATACATGTGGGCCAATATGCAAGAACCCCATCCTAATCTCTGGGGGTGCTCAACAAGTCTCTCCAACATCCTACCCCATCCACATAAAAACCATTGTCATCCCCTGTCTGGCATAAGAAAACAACCGATGAAACCTGCCTAGACGCAAGCTAGTGGAAAGTCCTCACTGTATCTAGTCATCATCTCATCCCAACTAAATGACCGTTTTAGAATGTCCACATCATGAAATACCTGCCTTAGGGATAGAAGGCCAGAACGCTATGTTGATTCATAATCTACCTTATACCTAGCAAAAGGGATATGGAGAATCCTGTATACATCCTCGGGAGTGATGGTCATCTCCCCAACTGGCAAATAAAATGTGTTATGCTCTGAATGGAACCTCTCCACTAATGCAATTAGCATACCGTCATTTACACAAATATCAGGCAACCCAAGAAGATGAGTCAATCCACACACATCAATATGTGCCCGGTCTATATCTGATAACTGCCAAACTAATGCCATCGTAGGTGGATATACACATCTGAATAATACATGGGGAAATCAAACCAACACAAATCAAACAAAAGATCATCAGGAAACATTCCAAAGTAGCCGACAACGGAAGCAAAACATCATGCAAATCCAACTACATCGACCACAAAATCAAAATTTCAAGTTTACACCTTCAAAAATGCTCACTATTTTCCATAAGGCAAAATATCACAAAGGCAGCAACTCGTACGAGTTAGGAAGTGGCCTAGTACGACAAAATAGGATGATACAACATAGGACTGGCCCCTAAATGACAAAATGGACTCTTTTGAATGTTGTCATATGACAAAAGGGTAGGTCTCATACGAAAAAACTGGTAGACTTAAACGACAAAATAAAATTGATTAGTTTGTCGTATGAGACAGGGTCCTATCTCGCACGACAAAACAAAAAATTCCCGACTTCAACATACCAAAAATTGAAAAATTCAACAAAAAAATTCAAAATTGAAATGATTAACAGGCTTCAAATAGATCACTTACTATTGGCTCATAGTTCCAAGGTCGATTATGTCATCTCTGGTGCTCGAATTGATGCACATGAGTGGGAACCACCATTTCTCTTCACGGAAGGATTTTCGAATTTTCAAACTTGAAAGGTTAAAATGAATTGAAAATGACACTTTTACCCCATATATAGTCAAAACCCTAATTTTTCAACTTGCTCCGATGGACACAAAAATTGTACCCTTGGCTAATTTTCCCGTTCTAATTCCATTTTTCAGGATCGAAATTGAAATTCAAGATCATTCTACTAGTCAATTTCATAAAATTTGGACCACTTAGCGCTTTTCATCAAAAGCTCATTCTCTCTTCAATTTGCACTCAATTTCTCATAAATCAACATAGAATGTCAATTTATTCTACAAATCAACTTTGTGCTCAATTTCATGTTTAATTTTCAAATATTCCTTTGAATCATTTGTTCTCAAATAAATCAATATCATCGCTAAACAATTGCCTATAATCATGTACCCTCGCTATCTTTCGATTTCGCTTCCAAGGGGGCATACTAATGACCTTAAGACCTCACATCTTCAAATGTCAAGAAAATTTTCAAATCGTCAAGCACCTAAGCTTCATCAAATCAATCTCTAGGGGCATATTGGTTTTATCGCTTCAAATCAAGCTGATATTGCCTTCATCTGAATCAGTCGCTTAACGTTAATTAGTTTCATTGCTTTTCATCAAGTTGATTATTCATTTAAACTCAATCAAGGGTTTAAAGAGTATCTTTGATCATACGCTCAATCTAAGTAGGTGTTCAGTTTCATTGCTTCAAATCAAGCTGGATAATTTATCTTCGCTCATCGTATCATGATCAATCAAGTTCAAGATCGATTTTCTCTTCGCTCACTGAGTCTAGTTCAATCAATTTCTAGACCAGGAAGATCTGCTTCTTGATCAATCAAGTTCAAGTTTGGTATCTTTTCTCTCTATTGTTCCTAGTTCAATCAAGTTCAGGATCGGTATCGCTTTAATCAACTCTATTCAGCTTCATCACTTCAAATCAAGCTAAACACCTCACTCTTCATCTGGTTCGTGATCAATCAAGTTTAGAATTGGTATCTCCTAGACATCAAATTTTCTTTGAACCAACGAACTGCTCACACATTAATTCAAAGAGGGGCAAATGTAATACCCTAAAAATGATCATCTAAACCATGAGCCCCTAATCTCGGCAACGTCACCATGGTCCTAACCAAAGGCAATTAAAATAAATCTTGAGCACACAATTAATTTCTAAAATCACCAATGTCACATGGCAAATTAATAAACCAATATTAATTAAATATTTATTTAATTAATTAAATCATTCCAAGTAAATCATTTTTAAACAATTATCCTATTTATTTTATTGAATATCCTAACATATTTAATTAAATAAACCAAATTGCCATTAAATCATCAAAAAGAGGAATTAATTTGAAAAAAAGAATTAAAAATTGAGAAAGAAATCAATTGGAGATAATCTTGAAAAACAAATTAAAAATTGATAAATAATCTCAAAGAAAGCAAATAAAACAGTTAAATATTAAAATTGAATGAAATAGAGAATAAATCATTTTTTTTTTTCTGATTTTATCTAAATTTTAGTTCAATTTCCTTTAAAACTGAGAAAAGCATCCAATCACATCAATTCACCTGGATTGTACTTCAAATCTTGACCGGTCATCATCATTTGATCTCAACCGTTGGTTTCTTTTTGAATTTTCTATAAATTCAAGGTCTCATCTTTCATTCAAGGATCTTGGAGAATATATTGTTATTATGTTGTTTTTGCTCTAGGTTCATTGAAAATTTGCATTGAGATATTGCATATTAGTTATTTCATATTCATTAAATCATTTAGCTTAAATATTCATATATTGCTTAAATCATGTTTGATTAATCTTGCATATCCAGCTTAAATCATGCATTCATTTACTCATATTCATGCTCATATAGATTTAAAAATCCTTTGTTTAGGTGTTGTCTAGTCACTGGATAGCTTAGCAATCTGAGAGCAATCTAAACTCACATCTACTAGAAGGCAATAGGTCACTTTGTAATGGTTTATTATTCATTGATTACTAATTTACTAACCATGCATCTAATGACTTATTTGAAGTGTTGTGTATTCCAGATACAGATATAGGTCCACTTTTCACACACACAGAAGCAAAAGAGCAAGAGAGTGTGACGAAGAAGATTGTGCAACTAAACTAGAGCTTGAAAGGATTCAATGAAGATTTCTTGCATCCGGTTGAAGACAAAAAAATATTTTTTGAGTTTGAGCTATTTCTTTATAACCTAGAATTTGATAATGGCATCATCTGGTGTGGTGACTCTATTGGTTGTTGAGGTAAATGATAGGGCAAGACCTAAGTTCAAGAAACACCTATTCAAATTGGTGGAAGATGATCTGAATGGAGCATTTTCATCTGTGTCATATGGTGTGTTGCATTTTGAATATATTATGGCATATATCCATTGAAATATTTAGGAGATTGGGAGTGCTTTAATGCTAAAACTGTACACCAAGCATGCAACGAATGGTATGGGAAACCTTAAACCAGAATTCAAATCTCTGCAGGACAAGGGTTTCATTCAATTTGTGAACTTTCTGATTTTTGATGAACTTGAATAGGTTAGATATATTTTGAGTGGGGTTCATGATGAATTCATATGGTTTGATAAACTGTACAAGATTACCAAGTAAGCAATCCAAGCGGTGACATGTTTGAATGCAACTGGTGAAGTTCCTGGTCTAAGGAATGTGAAGACCCAGATAATGATAGATGTAACTAGTTCCTAGCATTATAGTATATCGATGAAAATCAGTGACATCGTTGAGTATTATGTCAGATTTGCATCCATGGTGATGGGCTATAAGGTCTGTCAAGCAGAGAAAACTCAGTATCTGGTACGACAATTTATGCAGCTTCCAAATTCTTAAGGAGGACAAGTTGTACGATCTGTGTGGATTACTTTAGAGTGAGTTTATGTGCAATTTAAAAAAGATAAATCAAGATAAGAAGCATGTTTTTAAGTTCAGTACTTTGATTATCTGTTTATCCTTCTATTTCATGAGAGAGATCCCCGATGTAGGCAAAGTTCAATGAGCATATCACAAACCAATGACAGTGCAAATCAAGGAAGCTTTGCAAGGATTAGGAGATGCTCAAGCATAGAAAGCCTTCCTATGGGGTTACTTTAAATCCTTCCAAGCCATGATGCAGAATAGGGAAAGAATCCTGAAGGAAATTATGGAGAAGTATGAGCACACCATATGTTTCATGGTAGAAATTGACAAATGCCTAATGGAAGCCATTGAACCAAGGACGGTGTGGATCATGCCCATGGGGTATGAAGTTGATGCAAATACCCTTGATGTGTATACTCAACATATTTTGAGTAATCCAGTTGATGAAAAGGAAGAAAGATCTGGGACTTACAAGGAGAAAATTTTGAGCTTGTACTCTTAATTCACTGGACCCCAAAAAAGAGGAAGATAGGAAAGGAAGTGAAGCAACTTGTAGAGGAGATGGGCATTACAAAGGAAGCATTCCATAGATTCTGGGACTAGAACATCTTAAAAGAGGAGGACATGGTCAAACCCAAGAAGATTAAACCAACTACTCCTCCTAAGCCAAGGCAAACAAGGTCAACACCTTCCTCTAGTGCTCAAAATCATGTTCCCCCACCAAAGCCTCAATCCAAAACATTTGGTGGAGCTAAGAAGAGGAAGAAAGATAAGTCAGAAAGAGTCTATGTGGCAGCCACTACAGAAGAAGAGACTGAATCTGATGAAGTAGTGAGGGAAGTTGAGAAGACTGCTACTTTTTCTAGGGTAGTCAAGAAGCAACCATCCAGTGAAGGCCAGCCAAGCAAGAAGCCAAGAGTTGAAGCCGAGCAATCCAAAAGACCTCATTAAAGGAAGAAGTCCAAATTTGAACTTGATGAAGCATTGAAGTATGGGAAACTTGAAGGTAATTACACTAATGTGCCTCTCATTTTACTAAGTCAGATTGTTGATGCAGTTGTTAAAGAAGGGAATTTGAAGCATATATTTGAATGGTATGAGAACTGTGATGAAAATAGAAAAAAGGACATTAGAAGAAGCCGTTGTAGAGGAAATTAATGTATATAGTAAAACCCTGATAGAATTATCATCAATGATTCTGAAAGGTTTATATAAAATTTTGGATGCCAAAAGGCATATGACTAACATAAAAGATGAGAGAACAAGAGAGTATGAGTTAGTACAACTCTATCTGGTAATTTCTAAGACAAAAGTTGATAGAATTCTTACAGAAAATAAAGACAAATTTAGAAGAAAAACACGAGTAAATAAAACAATGTTTGGTAAGAATCAAGAAGTTCACAAGGAAACTTAGGAAATTTTGAGGAAGATACTTCAAAAAATGAGTATGAGGTAGTCCTTGGGATGTCACCCATAGGAAATGAGCCAAAATTTGTAGATCCAGATGAATATACAACTGACTAAGCTACTAATGCAGATGATATTATTGGTAATCAGTAGGTTGCAGACTCTAGTGAAGAAGATAAGGATCCTTTGATGATAAATGTTGAATTCGAGAAGAATGTTGAGGAGGTTGGTGATGAGAAGGGTGAAGATATGGAGAAGGGAGAGAGGGAAAAGCATGAAGACAAGATTGAACTAGTTCTAATGGCAAGAGACACTGTGGAATTAGACAAGGGCATGCAAATAATAAGTCACACAGATCTCACCCTAGGTCCTATCAATCTTAATTCACTATCTCCTATCCAAGCACTCAAGCTTGCAACACTTGCCCAAGATAAAGCCAGTGAAGACTTGCAAAAGTCACCTACTAAGGATAAAGAGCTCATATCCATGGCTACAAGTGTGTTGGACAAAATTGCACCATATTTCAAGCAAGATATGTTGACTCACCTTCTGGTAAGCTAAGAAATATTCTAAAATCAGTGGATTCTCATTTTGTATCTTTAGAGAAACCTACCAAAGGAAAGGTTCTTAACCAATTCAATGCTATGCGGTTAAGGACGATTTTGAGAATGGTTGAAGATGATAGGGATAGTTTGATTTATGGTATGAAGGGCATTCAAGAGGTACTGGACGAAAGAGGTAAAATCTACGAGTCATGTCTTCTTTTGCTTAAGTTCACAATTGAGATTGATAAGAAGATCAAAGAATGCAAAGGGAAATTAGTCGGTATATCTCAGTCTTATGTCCCTCAATCAGTTTTTGCTAGCAATTTTGAAGCTCAAGTGATGGGTCTACTTGACAAAATCAAGAGCCTCAATCAGGAAAAAGATAGAGTAGTTGGTAGAGTGGGAGAACTAAGGAACTTAATCACTCCTTGGTTGGATACTTTGCTTGGATATTCTTAGGGGGATCTTGTTGAGTTGTTGAGTTGTTACATTTTTGAAGTTTTGAAGTTTTACAATGTATGTCAGTTTTGGTCTAACAATGTCATTTTTCATCAAGCATTGCCATCAATGCCAAAGGGGGGATTTTTGGCAAGAGACATTGTACCGATTGAGTTAAAAGCTTAAGGAATATTTTGGGGTTGTTATTGATGGAAAATTTGATAAAAAATCACATTTGGTATATGCAGAATTGTTCTACCAAAAGTTTGATATCCATTTTGCTGAAGTCTGGAAGGTCGAATACCAAGTATGAGTACATTGAGAATAACTCAATTTTGGTTGCGTAGTTTGGGTTGCGGTTGAAGATATAGTTGGTTGGATATTTGAGATAGTTTAATTTCCAGTTCTTAGTCTCCTACAAAGTTCTCTAAAACTTTGTGTGGTGCTAGACTAACCCTTTTATGTTTATTTTTGTTGTGTTAGTCCATGCATTGGTTATGAAATCACCTTGGTTCCTCATACCCTGGTGCATCATATACAACGCTAAATGAAAATAAGTGCTTCCTAAATGCTAACCCATTTCCAAGGGTGCTCACACTTGTGATCATTTCATGCATATCATTTGTTGCATTTGCAGTCATTCCTCTTTCCTATCTATTTTCACTTTTAGGCTTCATTACCTATTCCTCTACCTATCTAGGGGATTTTTATTGCTATCTGTTCTTCGAGTCACTAGTGTCTTATTGTCTTCACACTGACGCTATTTTAGTTCCATCACAAAGAGGGGAAAAATGTAGACCCCTAAATTTGAGTAATTTAATCTATTGAATTTATCTATCCTGAGCAACTCTAATTAAGTAGTTACACATTATTTAATTAATTAGTGTCCCTTCCTTCTAGGTAATTAATCTTATTAATTACTCTATAGTCCCCCTTTAATTTTAATTCTTTGACAACCATAAATCAATCAATTAATTAAATTTTATCCTTTTCTTCTATTAAATATGTCATATTTTGCAATTTGATTATTTAATTCATGTTGACTTTTTCCTCTCAAATTCTCTCATAGAATTAATCAATTCTACTTCCCCACATGTCTCCTAACATTAACCCTCATCTAACTCTTCCTCTAGCCTAACCCACCTATCTAAGCATAGGTTTTAGTCAACCTTATCCCTTGGCCTTCACCATATGTGTGCATATTCCCAAAATATCTCAAATTTCCTAAATTTGGGAAATGTCTTTGAATTTGAGGAAATTCCCTAAAATGTGGGAAAATATCCTAAATATCCTACAACATGGGAATATCATTTTTTTGTAATCTCTTTTGCAATAAAACCTTCCAATTTGGGTATCTTACTCCCAAATGGACATGTGTGCTCAGGGACACATTGGTTTAGGAGCACCTAGGGGCTTAGGTGTGGTCAACATGGACAAATTTGAAAATTTGTGTGTTTTTGTGTTATTTCACATAAATAAGGCCATTTGAGGCCATTATGATGCATTTGGACCTGGTTGGGCAAGTTTGGAGTTCATTGGTGGAAAAATGTAAAAAAAAATTCAAAAGTTGTCATTGGTGTCAATAACAACTTTTGCATTTTTTGTGACAACTTCTAAAACAAGTGATTAAAAGTTAGTTTTGGGTGGTTGGTGGTTGTAACTATCATGAAGAGACACTGCTTAGGTAATCAAATGTTTTCATTGATGGCAGCTAATGCTAATGCACCCATTCGCAGTTCATGATTTATTCATATCGGAAGACAGATTGAGTTTTGGTTAGGTCCAATGAGATAGAATAGGACATCCGGTAATATGTAGTCATTTGGCTGGTGTTTCTCTTCCATTGAATATTTTAGGTTGCAAATTTGTGGGAAAATTTATGGACATGTTATCTACCATATTCCAGGTTTATGGCCTTTTGTGATGATTCGGGAGTGAGTTAGAAGGTCCAGTGTACAAGTTCTTGGGTAGAACAGTGCTCATCAGCAGTCTCGTGTGGTTAATCATTGTGAGGATTATGTGGATTGGTTTTGGTGGTTGATTTTGTGATTAAGGATGATCAAATGACTTATGGGAAGCGTGTAGACAATTCTTTTTGGTTCGCATATAGATTTGAGTTCAGATTGAGCTGACTTTGTATAACATTTCATCATTTATATCATGTTCTTTAAGCCAACATTAAGAAGACCTAATTTGATGTTGTGGATATAAAACACTAGCGGATATGTTCATTTTGGATATCGGTGGTTGGGTGGAAAGTTTTTATGAGCAATTGTGCGCAGTTTCACATGCACAAGTAAATAATTTATGATCTGGAATATAGCAGAACAACAGAACCAAGCAATATAGCAGAGCAATGTAAGATTGAGTATTTGAGCTTAACCAAAATTGTTTCTAAGCATTTGTAGATGTTATTCATTACTTCATTACTTCTTGTAATCATTTTAAATGATTTTAAGGTAGTGAGCCTTCTGAGGTTGTAGCCCTTATTGTAAATTGAGCATTGAGCTCTAGGTAGTGTGTCTCAATGCATGTGCATTCCCCATATTTAATATTTATTTACTTCTAACATAGTATATTAATATTGTAGGTGTCAATCCCACCATTTTTCCCCTTTAAAACTAGGATTTGACGTAAAAATCTTGGTGTTATGTTATTGTGTATATTTTCTTTATGCATTTGCATCTTTTGTTGATTTGTATTAGATGGTTGAAGAATCAAATTAATAATGTTAAAGATTGCAGAACACTGATTCACCCCCCTCTCAGTGTTCCTTGGAATAAACCTAATAGATTGAGGAGGATTTGAGAAGGTGAATCAATGGATTTCGATAGTATTTGAACATCAGCTTATTGCGACACTTGAGGATCTTGATCAAGCCTAAGGTGAGGTCTGACAGATGAAAGCAAATCTTAAAGATGCGAAAAAATTCATCGAGTCATTGAAGGATTAGTTAAAGAAGTCAAGAGAGAAGAGAAAGGAACTTGTTGATAGGCTGAAGGAGAAAGAGAGCCAAATCATTGATGACCAAGTCCTGAAGGAGAAGACAGAGGAATGTGAGAAGCTTGCTAGAGAGAATGCAGTTTAGAAGAATGAGATGGAAGCCATTGTGATGAAATTGACCAAGGAGATCAAAGAAAGGAAGAAGAATGAGGAGAAGCTTGCTCAATAATTGAAAGAAAGATCTGATGAATGCAACAGACTTGGTTGTGAGAATGGTCAACTAGAGCATGATTTGTATGAAACCAAGGAAGACCTTGGAAATTAGATCCTTCTTCTTAAATTTGATCTTGAAGTTGCAAATGAGTACAAGGATAAGTTAAAGATTACCTCATGTAGACTTGATGAGATGCTTGAAAGCCAAAAGAATGCTAATGACACAAGGGGTCTTGGATTTGAGAAAGGTGAAAGCTCTCAATTTGGTCAAGACCATACCAAATCAACACATCAAAAGAACAATTCTAGAAGGCCTCTGATAAGGCAACCTAATGATCATAAGTTAAATGGTAACTATTTTGTTTGCAATAAATTTGGTCATATGGCAAGTCAATGCAGAAATAGGATGAATAATAATGGTCCATCTTTCTTCGGTCAATCTTTCAAATGCAATAAGTATGGTCATAAGTCAAATGAATACAAAAGTGTGATGAACAATTTTTAAAATAGAATAAATATTCGATGCTATGCATGTGGTAGGTTTGGACATGTTGCTAATAAATGCAAATCAAGAGGAAATCAAATGACCTTAAGGCCTATGCAAAGAAATGTTGTTTTTTGTGCTTGCAACAAATCCGATCACATTGTGAGATATTGCAGAAGTAGAAAAGTGAATAGGAAGGGTCCAAAAGATAAGAACAAGAATGTGAAGGCAGATGATAAGGGCAAAGAAAAAGTTGTGGAGATAAGAGATTAGATGAAGAAGATGTGGGTTTTAAGAAGAGTGATAATGATGCAGGAAGCAGGTCTACACCTGATTCTGGTGCTGGAACTACATCTAGTAACTAAGCTAAGGCATCCGGCCTTAGGGGAGTTTTCAAGAAAATCATATAAACTACCTGTTTGAGATCTGTGCCTTATTCTGATAGGTTGCAAAAGTTGTATTGGATATTTATTAGTATATTGGAAGGACTTTTGGAAGAGTATGAGTATATTTGAAGATCCACAAAATATTTTTGTGAGATAAGGAATATTTCGAAAGTGACCAGAGATGACGATGTTGTAGATAAGGGTAAAGGGGAAGAAAGACAAGCAAATGAGACTTAAGATACTCAGAATCCTTTGATTGAAGCTAATATAGATAAAGTAGCAGAGATGGAGAAGGTAGAGGTTAAGGTTGAAGTTGAAACTGAAGAAAGAGACACTACAAAGGCAACAAAGACAGCAAAGGTCAAGCAAGGTATTGATGATCCAAAATTTATACAAGGTCAAATCAGTCTTCCCTCTCTGTGCCCCATTCAAAAGATTCAACTAGCTTCATTTACTCATGACAAGGCAAGTGAGGACCTACTAAAGTCTCACACTAAATATACTTAACTACTTACTGTGGCATCTGATATTTTTGAAAATATAATGCCTTCATATGGGGTGAACTCACAATAATGGTTCCCACTTTTTTGCCACTTTTGACACTGAGATGTACATTTTTAAAATAATCTTCAACTTCCGAGAACCATAACTTTTAAAATATTAAAAATTTGAAGATGATGTAAATTAGTGATTTCTAGCATTTTGTTTGTAGATTCTATATACATTTTTTTCAAATTTTTTTGAAAGATTTTTTAAAAAATTTTCCATCTCCCTCGAAAAGTAGTTTTTTACAACAAACTACATTTTTTAAGAGTGATGTGCCTTCCGTAACGCATAACTTTTTTTCTATAAATGATAAAAACTCAATTCTTTTGAATTTTGGTTTGTAACATCAATATCCAGGGCATGCATTTGGTTTTATAGTGATATGTTTAATATTTTTCATTTTATAAAGTTTTGAAGTCCGACTAGTCATAATTCAAACATAGGTTTACGTTTGAACACATAACTTGTTCTATATAAATCGAAATTCAATTTTTTTTTTTTTGTTAGAAAGAAGACATCAATACCAAGGGCATAGATATTTTTCAAAAATTTTTTGAATTAGTTTCTTATTTTTCCCAATGCGTTGAACAGAGAAGTTCATGTTCGGTTAAAAACCAACTTTTAATAAAATTAAAAAATCAAGAACATAATAAATTCAAAATATAACAAAATTATATCCATTGGAAAGCTTGTTTCGAGTACTACCATCTAATATTTTTGGGTTATGAAGATTATTTCATTCGTGTACTGAACCAGAGCTCCGAAGTCATTAATTCTTCAGGACTCTGAAATATTTTGGGAGAAACTTCCAATTTTGGGGTTTCGATCGAACACATGTTCGATCGGATTGGGTTCGATCGAACCAAAGTGGGTTCGAGCAAACCCCCATTCGCTCGAACCCACGAGCTAAATTTCGGCACGCATTTTTTGGTAACTGCCATGTTCGAGCGAACCCAACAATTTTTAACTGTCGGCTTTCGTTCGAACACGGGCCGACGCATTTTTTGTTTTTTTTTTCATTTGTGGAATCGTATAAATATCTATAATTTTTTTTCGCTTTTTATCACTCAAATGATTAAAATAATTCGCACTTTTGGATGAGAGAAGATATTTGAAAATTATTTTGAAAGCGAATAATTTGAAGGTTTTTTGTAAAAGCATGGGGAACAAGAAGAGAAGGCAAAATAAGACTGCAAGGAATTATTCTCCCGAAACGGAAGAAAGATATCGAGAACAAAGAAGACAAAGATATCATGATGCAAGTATGTATTTTTAATTTTATTTCTATTTAATTTAATATGTATTACGTATCAATTAATTAGAATTCAATATTTTTTATCTAATATTTTTAATAGGATTAAAAATAATTTTGTTTTAATTGGAAAACATAATTAATTTGAGATAATACATGTGTATTTGCAAATTTCAATTTCCATCAACTTGCTTGTTGTGTAATTGCATTTTTCTCCTATATAATTAAGTTCATTTATAATAGATTAGACCTATTATGTCATAATTTTTAGGTTCTAAATTATATATATTGAATATTTAATCTACATGTACAAGTAATTTCATGTGATAGGTCCTTTAATATCACATAATATATTTGTCTTAAGGGTAGTTAAGCATATTAATTTTGTGAAATGTTTTTTCAAATGTGGTCATATTGATTTTAATAATAAGGCCTATTAGGACTATTACATTGATTATAGTTCTTAAATGTGACATAAATTTATAACAAAGAAGATATTTAATTTAATATGTATTACGTATCAATTAATTAGAATTCAATATTTTTTATCTAATATTTTTAATAGGATTAAAAATAATTTTGTTTTAATTGGAAAACATAATTAATTTGAAATAATACATGTGTATTTGCAAATTTCAATTTCCATCAACTTGCTTGTTGTGTAATTGCATTTTTCTCCTATATAATTAAGTTCATTTATAATAGATAAGACCTATTATGTCATAATTTTTAGGTTCTAAATTATATATATTGAATATTTAATCTACATGTACAAGTAATTTCATGTGATAGGTCCTTTAATATCACATAATATATTTGTCTTAAGGGTAGTTAAGTATATTAATTTTGTGAAATGTTTTTTCAAATGTGGTCATATTGATTTTAATAATAAGGCCTATTAGGACTATTACATTGATTATAGTTCTTAAATGTGACATAAATTTATAACAAAGAAGATATTTAATTTAATATGTATTACGTATCAATTAATTAGAATTCAATATTTTTTATCTAATATTTTTAATAGGATTAAAAATAATTTTGTTTTAATTGGAAAACATAATTAATTTGAGATAATACATGTGTATTTGCAAATTTCAATTTCCATCAACTTGCTCAAGTTGTGTAATTGCATTTTTCTCCTATTAAACATGTTGAATAATTTAGGTGAACTATTTATATTCAACTTCACGTACATGCAAAAACATTTCAGATTAGGAGGTCTATTATGCAATAATAGGTCTTAAATATACTCACATGTGACAAATTATAGTCCACTTACATTATGGTCCATAACAAATTAATATGAGGTCACCTAAGTTATCGTATGCATGCATCAAAATATTTGTACTTTTAATTTTCAAAATTGGAATTTCTAATTTATCAAAATTTTATTTTATGTGTTAAATTAGTGCTCAAAATTAGAGATTGAACTTTAATCCTAACCTGAGAACAAATTGAACTTTAAACCTAAACAAGTAATTTAATTAGAGTTATAACAATAAGGTCTTAAAAAAGTATTTAAATTTAATAAACCAAATTGAATGGGCTTTAATTTTAACATGTAAAGCTTTAAGCCAAATTCACCCCTATTCTTAATCCTAATTGAATAATCTCTGATTAATTCAAGAACCTTACACAAACTCTTAAATTATGTGCAGAACGGGCAAATGAACCTGTTGAAGAACACAATATAGTTGATGAACATAGGGAGGAGATTGTCCAAGTTGAACCAATGGAGACCTTTGAAGGAGAGGGGTCAGGCTCCTTACCTCCTACCACTGATATGGATGAGCATATTGTGGATCTAGCTAAATAGGTGAAGAGAAATATTTCTTATAAAAATTTAGATCATTTACTTGAAATGGATGTGGATGAGTTGAAACGTCTCAGTGAAGAACCTAGACATACTAAAAGGAGGTCAATGAATAAAAGTGCAAAAGAAATAATGTCGCATTTCAACAATCTTGATACTACACTAGAAAAAGCTCAATTGTTATCAATTGTACTTACTCATAAAGACTTAATAGATCCAATGAAATTGTTGGGTATAGATACAACAAATCAAAAGAGGAAATATTCTCAGCTACAAAAATCTATTGTTGATAATGTTAAGAAAGGTTTGGTGAACATTGGTAAAAAATCTCGAAAACTAGATAAGACCATTTCAAGAAGAGTGATGTTGACATCTTTAGTAAATGAAAGATTGCCTCAAAAAAGACAAATCTCTTCACTGTCATCTGAGTTTGGTTTTAGTAGAAGGACAATATCTAAATATGTTAAAAGGAGAAAGATTTTGGATGATACTACCTCAGAAGGGAATTGGGCAATTATGTGTAGAGCTCCTCGTTCTGATAGAATTGAAGATGTTGTTAGGAACTTTGTGACAAGTTTTTGGAATGATAATACTCGCCCTTCATCAAATAGTAGAGATGTTATCAAGCAAAGGATTGGTTCTGATCGTTATGATCTCCATGTAAAACATTGGCTAGACACAACAAAACATGAATTGTATGTATTGTTTAGTAAAACAAACCCTCATATAAAGATTGGACAAACCATGTTTGAACGGTTAAGGCCATATTATGTGAAGTTAAACAAAGTTTTCGAAACTTGTTGTTGTCGTTATCACATCGAATTTGACTTGTACTATCAGGTGTTTCGAAAGATTAGAGAAGATAATGATGGTTATGAAAATGCTCCTCCTAAACGAACAAGTCAATTTATAGCATCCATCTTATGTGATAAATCGGATGATAATGCAACCGGTCAAATAAATTGCATAAGAGGAATTTGTGGAACATGCGGGGACTTGGCTAAATTGCCTTTGAGAGATGAAGATACTGACATGAGGAAGATGGTAAATTGCAAGAGTTATAAGTACAAAAAAATTGAAACAAAATTTGGAAAGGAATCTACAAGACTAGATTATGTAGAAGAAGAAATACCTATTGGAACATTTATGGAAAATTTTCGTAAGTTGATAAAACCATACATATGCCATGGTTTTTTTGCCAAGTGGCAAGCAGAACAATTTAAAAGATTAAGAGACACTTTCCCACTTGGAACTATTTTATCTGTAGTTGACTTCGCAGAGAATTACTCTTTTGTGCATCAAAAAGAGATTCAATCAGAGTATTATTTTTCAAAGCAAATCACTATTTTCGTGCATGTGTGTTATCGACATGCACAGATGAATTTAGATGGTGTTGATAGTACATTTGAAAATCGTGTCATTAAGAAAGAATACCACTTCTATATCAGTGATGATAAGGAGCATGACACACTTTTTGTACAACATTGCTTTAAGAAGTTTTTTGAATATTTGAAAGATAGAGGCATAACAATAGTTAAACATTTTGTTTGGTCTGATGGATGTGCAGCACAATTCAAATCTTTGAGGCCATTTTATGCACTATGTAGATATCATCGAAATGACAAAATACCACATGTTTGGAGTTTTTTTGAGAGTGGTCATGGAAAGGGTGAACATGATGGTGCAGGAGCTTGTATCAAACGTGCTATAAGAAAGCATCAAATAAAGTACACAGGAGAACGTATAGAAAATGCACATGATGTTGTTGAATGGTGTAAGAAACACTTTGAACAACCTAATTATCCTGGGGAATCATCATCAAGAACATATAAACCCATTCCATATAGAGTGTTTTGGGAGATAACCGGTATGTGTTCTCTTTTAGTATTTTATTCTATTTTTTTTTAATTTAACAACTTGATCTACATGTATGTATTCTTGTACACATGTACATTTTACAGATGTGGATAGAAAATCAATGCATGGATGCAAGAGTGTGGAGAGGACAAGATCTTTGCATTGTGTCATGAGTACAGATAATCGCCCATGGACATTATACACTAGAGATTATTCATGTTTTTGTTCTGAATGCATTTTCGAAAAATATGTTGATTGCAAGAACCAAGAGCTTGGATATGTTAGTGAATGGAAAATGGTGCCACTAGATGTTTCTGACACATACGAGGATTCAAATGAGGATGAAAACTTTGAAGACATTCCTTTGATTTCTGGTGATTACGATCATATTTCAGGATTGATTAAAAAAGGTATGTATGTACATGACGTACACATGTAAACATTTCCTTAAAAATGACATATAACTTAGAATTTATTTAAATTGTGTCAAATTGCAGGAGATATTTTTGCAGTCATAGCAGAAGATGGAAATATAGAAGGTGTTAGTTATTATTTATTGCGTTGCACAGAAGAGAGAAAGAAGTTATCAAAATCTGAGATGAGTGATGGAATGTCATTTCCCACAGGTTTGAGTTCTGATTTGAATATGTACATACATACAAATCGCTTGTGTGAATTTTTTTAATTTCTCATGTTTCTTATATACATGTACATGCAGGATCAGTTGTAGTGCAAGGGACATATTTCAAACAAGTTAAAATTGTTCAACATGGGATTCATTTCACTGAATACCAAATTGATAACAAGGTATATCAGTATAGTCACTTGGTCATTGCTGTTGGCCTAATTCTTCAAACAGTTCCACGTCGAGGGCGGACTCAAAAGTGGAGAATAGATAGTGAAGATCATGACAAAATATTAAGTGTTATTGAAGAGCGTTGTGAACCACTTGATGTGGTATGAACTATATATACATAATTTAGTAATCCACTTGAATTGAATTTTAATGTAAAAGTTCAAGATAAATTCTAGATCTCAAGTAACTTGTTTTGAAACTATTTAGGATAAATATTTTTTTAAGTTTATTTATACATTATATCAAATTAGGATGTATTTTCATGTGCACATGTTTAATTGTATGTAATTGTATTTGTATTTAATTAAAAAATGCATATTTAAATTAGAATGTAATATGTACATTTGTAAAATTGATATATTTAATATGGAATTAGGACATGTACATGTTGTAAACTATTTAACTACAATATACATACCTAGAAGCTCACATACCTACAAATATACATACCTATGTAATATACATGTACTGGATGTGAACTATTCAATACATGACCTATCTTAGTTTAGTTTGTTCATTTCATACATACTCTTTTGTTTGAAAATCAAACATTTATAATTGAATACATTTAAATCAAGTTTGTTTGAAAATCAAACATGTATTTAAATCTAATCTAATCAAACATGTATAAATCTAATATAATCAAACATGTATAATAGATGATCAAACACAAACCAGGTATACAGAATAATCTAGAGTCTAAATAAGTTGTTGTACATGCATGAAATATACAATCTAATCAAACATGAATTTAAATCTAATCTTTAATCAAACATGTGTATAAATCTAATATAATCAAACATGTATAATAGATCAATCAAACACAAACCAGGTATAAAGTATAATCTAGAGTCTAAACAAGTCATTGTACATGCATGAAATATACAATCTAATCTTGAACATGAATTTAAATCTAATCTTTAATCAAACATGTGTATAAATCTAATATAATCAAACATGTATAATAGATCTTGATCAAACACAAACCAGGTATAAAGTATAATCTAGAGTCTAAACAAGTCGTTGTACACATGCATGAAATATACAATCTAATCAATCATGTATTTAAATCTAATTTAATCAA
The DNA here is from genome assembly GCF_030272615.1 of Cryptomeria japonica. Taxonomy (NCBI): domain Eukaryota; kingdom Viridiplantae; phylum Streptophyta; class Pinopsida; order Cupressales; family Cupressaceae; genus Cryptomeria; species Cryptomeria japonica. The sequence goes on from NC_081414.1 coordinate 296,311,528, forward strand.
ACATCATGTACATAAATCTAGAATATAATCAAACATGTGTATAAATATAATATAATCAAACATGTATAAAACTTATAACATGTATAATCTATAGTCTAAACTCCATGTATAAAGTATAATCTAGCTCTAGTCAAACACAAACCAGGTATAAACTATAATCTAGAGTCTAAACTCCATGTATAAAGTATAAAGTATAATCCAGAGTCAAACATAAACCAGGTATAAAGTATAATCTAGAGTCTAAACTCCATGTACGTGCATGAATATATATATAATATGAAAGTATATAAAAAGATAAATGTAAATGAGCTATAAAGTCTGGAGCAAATCAACACTGGGGATCATCATGTCGGCTACGAACTGAGCGACCATCTGAGGGGGAGTCCTGCAAAAGTAGAATTTATTTAAATATTAAATATAATATATATAGATCTCTCTAGACGTGCATGTACATCAAATATATATATACCAAAAACCATAACTAACCTGTACACTAATGTCAGCATCTAAAGAATCTCTCCTACGCACATGCTCAGAGCTCAAGGAAGGAGTGACATGAGCTAACTGTCAATTTAAGGATTAGTCCACAATCAATTTAAATGATCTACAAATTAAAACTTAGAAAGTTCTAGATTATTTAAATTAAACATGAGATCTATATATATATATAGATTTATTAGGTACAAATTTGCAATGTAAGTATACATATCTTCTAAAATTTTAAACGCACATGTACATGTACATACCTGTGTATCACCTGGAGTAGGCTGTATAGTAGACTGATCCTGTCCCGTAATCATATCAACAACATCACTCGTGCCAGCATATCTCTCTCTAGCTGTACGTATCACTGAGGAGTGCAAGGGGCTAACTAGATGAGTGGGCATCGTGGATGAAGTGTCTGACTGTAGTAGCATGTCCATAAATCCAGTATGGCTCAAATCTCTCAGCTGATCCTCAAATGAGTCCAAACCCTCATCTGTGATATGTACCTGATCAGCTCGTATCTCCTCACATGAATCCAACCGGACCTCATCTGTGATATGGAGCTCATCAGCTCGTAGCTCCTCCTCTGCAGCAACAGAGTGATCTGTAGGTGGGTCAGTGCCTGGAGCATGCGTAGAGTGATGAGAATGCTGTGACTGCCTCGGGGTATGCGTCGATGCCGCTGTAGCCTAAACATATCTGAGAATCTCCTCCCTAACATCACCCAATGGTATCCCAAGTCGAGATGAAATAAAACTATAAGCATGTAGTAGGTCCTTGACTAAATACTGTGACATCTGTACATGTCTACTACCTCCGACTATAGCTGCTACCTCATCTGGGGAGGGGATGCCAGCAGAAATATACCGATCATCTGAATCTGAAGCCCCCCCATGACTAGAAGATGCATGATCTATGGATGATCGTGAACGTGGTCGAGTCATCATATATCTGCCCACCCTGTCAGAAGATATGGTGGCTGCTGCTGATGCAATATGTCCAATCCTATCAATTGCTTCTCTCTGAGAAGAAATCACAACGTGATCTGCTATGGGTGCCATGGCTGGGACTACTGCAGGAAATCTCTGGCCAACAAGGTCCCCGTGTCTAGGCGGAGCTCTATCACGCCTACGGTATGCATCTCTATCAGCAATCCTGCCCCTCCCCTGTCCATAATATCCCGGAATATCAAGGTAGTTTGGTTTCATCTGACAATGAACCTCAGCAAATACCTGCTGTGCAAAGTATAATGGAATCTGGTCGTTATTAGGATAACGACCATGGGCTGCTAAGAATCGTGGGTAAATCAGTGACGCAACCTGTGGGTCAATACATCTGGTAACCTGATATCCCCTCACCTTACTCTTCTCCTGATATTGTGGGAAGCATCTCTCCTTGATGGTCTCCTTCGAGATCACCCCCACCACATCAGCAAAAGAATGAGGACCCCTCACCTCACTCCTCAACTGTCTATATATATCCTCTATAACCTCAGGTGAGAATGAGGTATGAGATACTAAGCGGTCCCTCAATGTCTGCAAACTGTCAAAAATGGACGTGCACGTACTCTTGTACACGCCATCAGTACGAGGGTCATCTAGTATGGCCCTCAACCTATGCAGCTCTCGATCACTATAATGAAAAATAGTGGCAATATCGGGCAAGGGGGGATCTTGCTGTGGAGGATCCTGCTGTGGTGGCTCCTGATGTGGAGCCTGCGCAGGTGGATCCTGATCAGGAGCCTATGAAGGTGGATCCTGATCAGGAGCCTGCAAAGGTGGATCCTGATCAGGAGCCTGCGAAGGTATATCCTGGGATGCCATCTATCTAGGTACATGTCATAAAGTTAAAATAAATACGTAAGCACAGAGAGAGAGATCATTTTCATGAGAGAGAGAGAGAGAGAGAGATTATATACATATAAATCTTCATGACAGAGAGAGAGAGATCATTTTCATTTTCAAAAAATACATGTAAAAATTTCAAATATTTCAGTGAGAGAGAGAGAGAGTTCATATATTTCAGATCTAGAGATAACATATATTTCAAAGAGATAGAGAGATCTAATGTACATGTACATATTTAAATCTTTGACATACATAAAAAATTCAAGAATAGAGAGATCTAACACGTCATATGTATGTTAGGACACTATATGATCCTAAGGGGAATGTCATATGTATAGTAGGATGTTATAAGGGGTCATATGTGGGTCTAACCACATATGACCCCTTAGGACACTATATGATCCTAAGGGGAATGTCATATGTACAGTAGGATGTTATAAGGGGTCATATGTGGGTCTAACCACATATGACCCCTTAGGACACTATATGATCCTAAGGGGAATGTCATATGTACAGTAGGATGTTATAAGGGGTCACGCATGTGTTAATGCATGTTGACCCCTTAGGACCACATACGACCCCTTAAGATAGTATGTGATGGACTAAGGGGTATGTCGTTCACACTAGGATTCTATAAAGGGTCATGCATGTGTTAATGCATGCGTGAGCCCTTAGGACCACATATTCAACCCCTTAGGACACATAGGAAATTTCATATGTACAGTAGGATGTTATTAGGGGTCATGTGTGACCTACTAAGGGGTCACGTATGTGTCAATGCATGCGTGGCCCCCTAGGACCACATATGACCCCTTAAGACGCTATGTGATGAACTAAGGGGTATGTCGTTCACACTAGGATTTTATAAGGGGTCATATGTGGTTATAGGATTTTATAAGGGGTCATATGTGGGTCTAACCACATATGACCCCTTAGGACACTATATGATCCTAAGGGGAATTTCATATGTACAATAGGATGTTATAAGGGGTCACGCATGTGTTAATGCATGTGTGAGCCCTTAGGACCACATATTCAACCCCTTAGGACACATAGGAAATGTCATATGTACAGTAGGATGTTATTAGGGGTCATACATCTGACCTACTAAGGGGTCACGTATGTGTCAATGCATGCTTGGCCCCTAGGACCACATACGACCCTTAAGACGCTATGTGATGAACTAAAGGGTATGTCGTTCACACTAGGATTTTATAAGGGGTCATATGTGGTTATAGGATTTTATAAGGGGTCATATGTGGGTCTAACCACATATGACCCCTTAGGACACTATATGATCCTAAGGGGAATGTCATATGTACAGTAGGATGTTATAAGGGGTCATATGTGACCTACTAAGGGGTCACACATGTGTTAATGCATGCGTGACCCATTAGGACAACATATGACCCCTTAGGACACTATATGATCCTAAGGGGAATGTCATATGTACAGTAGGATGTTATAAGGGGTCATATGTGACCTACTAAGGGGTCACACATGTGTTAATGCATGCGTGACCCCTTAGGACAACATAGGACCCCTTAAGACACTATGTGATGGACTAAGGGGTATGTCGTTCACACTAGGATTTTATAAGGGGTCATATGCAGTTCTAAGGGGTCATGCATATGTTATAACAAATGCATGACCCCTCAGAACCACATATGACCCCTTATGACACTATGTGATCCTAAGGGGAATGTCATATGTATAGTAGGATGTTATAAGGGGTCCTATGTGACCTACTAAGGTGTCACGCATGTGTCAATGCATGCGTGGCCCCTTAGGACCACATATGACCCCTTAAGACGCTATGTGATGGGCTAAGGGGTATGTCGTTCACACTAGGATTTTATAAGGGGTCATATGTGGTTATAGGATTTTATAAGGGGTCATATGTGGTTATAGGATTTTATAAGGGGTCATATGTGGGTCTAACCACATATGACCCCTTAGGACACTATATGATCCTAAGGGGAATGTCATATGTACAGTAGGATGTTATAAGGGGGTCACGCATGTGTTAATGCATGTTGACCCCTTAGGACCACATACGACCCCTTAAGATAGTATGTGATGGACTAAGGGGTATGTCGTTCACACTAGGATTCTATAAGGGGTCACGCATGTGTTAATGCATGCGTGAGCCCTTAGGACCACATATTCAACCCCTTAGGACACATAGGAAATGTCATATGTACAGTAGGATGTTATTAGGGGTCATACATGTGACCTACTAAGGGGTCACGTATGTGTCAATGCATGCGTGGCCCCTAGGACCACATACGACCCTTAAGACGCTATGTGATGAACTAAAGGGTATGTCGTTCACACTAGGATTTTACAAGGGGTCATATGTGGTTATAGGATTTTATAAGGGGTCATATGTGGGTCTAACCACATATGACCCCTTAGGACACTATATGATCCTAAGGGGAATGTCATATGTACAGTAGGATGTTATAAGGGGTCATATGTGACCTACTAAGGGGTCACACATGTGTTAATGCATGCGTGACCCCTTAGGACAACATAGGACCCCTTAAGACACTATGTGATGGACTAAGGGGTATGTCGTTCACACTAGGATTTTATAAGGGGTCATATGCAGTTCTAAGGGGTCATGCATATGTTATAACAAATGCATGACCCCTCAGAACCACATATGACCCCTTATGACACTATGTGATCCTAAGGGGAATGTCATATGTATAGTAGGATGTTATAAGGGGTCCTATGTGACCTACTAAGGTGTCACGCATGTGTTAAAGCATGCGTGATCCCTTAGGACCACATACGACCCCTTAAGACGCTATGTGATGGGTTTTGGGATATGTCGTTCACACTAAGATTGATTTTATAAAGGGTCATATGCGATTTTAATGGGTCACGTATGTGTTAAGACACTATTTGATGGACTAAGGGGTATGTCATTCACCCTACAATTTTATAAGGGGTCATATGCGATTCTAAGGGGTCCCGCATGTGTTATAACACGTGTGACCCCTTAGAACCACGTATGACCCCTTAGGACACTAGATGTGATCCTAAAGGGAATGTCATACATGTACACTATTATATTATATGTGATCCTCTATGACCTCCTAAGAGAACATATAGTGTCATATGTGGTCTTAAGGGGTCATGTTGTGCGTGTAATAGGATGTGAAAATAGGTCACATTGTAGAGGAAATTTATTTTGTCTAATTTGTTTAAATTTGGTATCTAAATTTTCTAATGTTTATTTAAATTAATTTTTTTAACGTTTTTCTTTTTTTGCTAATGTTTTTCTAAGATCTGATTTACTACAGGGTAGTTTTCTATGTTTTTCATAACAATTTTTTAAAATGTTGAAAAAAATATACATCTATACAATTACGTAATTTTAAAAACAAATTTACACATTTCAATCAAAATATTAAATTATCAAACATTTTTCTAAAATAATGAAAAACAATAAATTATCAAACATTTTTCTAAAATGTTCAAAACCAATAACTATATATAATTATTTAATTAAAAAATTAAATTAACAAATAAATTATTTACAAATTTAATAAAAAAAGACATTATTAAACCAAACAAAGGGTTATTTTGTGCACCTGATATAACAAGGGTCAAAAACTGAAATAAGAAAGATGCTAACTGCTGCAGACAATGCTCGATGACGTGATGCTGACGACTGGTTCGATCCAACCCCCACCAGACAGAAAAAGTCAAATGTAACAATGACCTTTTAACTGTCATTTTCGATATTTATAAAATTTTAAAAAAAACCCTAACTGCCAAGGGTTCGAGCGAATGGGGGGTTCGAGCAAACCCATTAAAATATCGATATTTAATGGGTTCGCTCGAACCACCGTGTTCGCTCGAACCCAGCTGAACCGTTTGGTTCGCTCGGACTCCCAGGGGCAGTCCGAGCGAACATTTGTGTTTCGCTCGAACATTGTCAAATCCGAAATTCCCACTTTCGCCAAATTCTTTCGTTGGCAAAAGTGGGAACCAGTTTTGTGAATTCACCCTATGTCAAGAAAAAATCAGATACACCATCCACACAGTTGAAAGGTTTAATTAACTCTATAGATATACTCACTTTCATTCATTGGAAAAGTCAGTTGAAGTGAAGGTATGCAGTTAATTCAATGCCAAAAGGCTTCGGACATTGAAAAGAATGATTGCAGATGACAAAGCTACATTGGGGACTTGTGTTAAGAGTATTTAGGATGCATTAATAGGAGGAAACATTAACAAATCATGCCTATCACTATCTAAGTTCACTAAGGATATTGAGGAGAAGTCAAAGGAACATGAGGATGAATTAGACTAGATATCTTAGTCAATTGATCCATTGTTAGCATCTCTGAGTAGTCATGAAGATCAAGTAATATCTGTACTTGACAAAATTAGAAGTTTGAGCCATGATCGAGAGAAGATTGTTGGTAGAGTTGGATAACTTAGGAGTCACTTCAATCCCAACTTAGACACATCTCTTAGTGCTCTTAAGGATGCTAAGGATGCTCAGGCCAACAATAATCCTTCAGATCTAAAAACAATAGAAATTTAAGCATATTTGTTCAGTGGGCTTATAACAATTTTAGAATGCATCAAGAAGGGTTGGGATAGCCACTTGGATTCATTGATGAATACTTATGCAAATATATTCAAGTTTTTGTAAGGATTATGTGCATATATGTATATAGAGTTTTGGCTTTAATTTTGACATTTGGAACCCCATCTTTACCATTGATGTCAAAGAGGGAGTGTAGAAGAGTGAAAAAGGTTGTAATAAGCTTAGGGGGAATCTTTTGGAGTTTTGAAATTTTGGATTTTCAGTTGCAGTGTTTTGGTTTTGGTTCTAACACGGTCCTTTTTCACCAAGTGTTGCCATCAATGCCAAAGGGGAAGATTGTTGGAAAGAAACACTACTTAGGTAGTCAGATGTTGTCATTGATAGAAACTAATGATAACACACCCATTTGTAGTTCATGATATGTTCATACTGGAAGACAGATTGAGTTTTGGTTAGGTCCGGTGAGATAGAATAAGACATTCGGCAGTATGTAGTACTTTGGTTGGTGTTTCACTTCTATTGAATATTTTTGGTTGTGGATCTATGGGAAGCTTTATGAACATTTTATCTACCATAGTCCACGTTTTTGGCCTCTGATGGTGATTCGAGAGTGAGTTAGAAGGTCTGGTGTACAAGTTTTTGGGTAGAATAGTGTTCATCAGCAGTCTCATGTGGTTAATTGTTGTGCGGATTATGTGGATTGGTTTTGGTGGTTGATTTTGTGATTAAAGATGATCAAATAACATATGGGAAGTGTGTGGACAATTATTTTTGGTCTGCATATACATTTGAGTTTGGATTGAGTTGACTTGGTATAACGTTTCATCATTTGTATCGTGTTCTTGAAGCTGACATGAAGAAGACCTAATTTGATGTTGCACATATTAAATACTAGTGGATATGATCATTTTGGATATCGGTGGTTGTGTGGAAGTTATTTGTCAACGATTGTGCATAATATCACATGCGCAACTAAAGGATTTGTGCTTCGGGATATAGTAGAACAACATAACATAGCAGTGCAAGATTGAGTATTTTGAGCTTAACCAGAACTATTTCTAGGCATTTACAGATTCTATTCATTATTTAATTACTTCTTGTAATCATTGTAAATTACTTCTAGGGTTGTAGCCCTTATTGTAAATTGAGTAGTGAGCTCTAAGCAGTGTGTCTAAATGCATGTGCATTACCCTTAAATGTAATATTTCTATACTTCTAACAAAGTATATTTATATTGTGGGTCTCAATCCCATCGTGGTTTTTCCCTTGACCAGGTTTCCACGTAAAAATCCTGGTGTTATGGTGTTGTGGATATTTGATTTATGTGTTCGCATCTTTCTTTTGTTGATTTGTATTAGATGGTTGAAAAATCAAATTAATATTGTTAAAGACTACAGAACATTGATTCACCCCCCCCCCCCCCCTCTCAGTGTTCCTTGATTCCAGCAGTAATCCACTTGGTTAGGTATAAAAAGTCATTGTACATGCCACCCAAAGTTTCTGCACAATTTACCACATTGCAGTCAATTTTTCTATTTTGTTCACCTTAAAAGCTTTATTTTTTTCTCCTGAAACCTATAGGAGATGTTAGGGAAGAGGTTTTACTAAATTATTCTTTTTGTTTCATTTAATTTCATTGTGATTTGAGTAAGATATAACCATTTTTCTAAAAACTATCAAAACCCTCATTAGGGTTTCCAGTGAGTGGAAAAAAATGTATTTTAGTCTGTTTCACCATTAAAAACTCACACTACTAATTGGAAAGGCTCTTATAAATATGTATTTTCATTTCCCAATCTTTCGAGGTTATATGGTGAAGGATGCACATGCCAAAGTTGATAGGTTGGTTTGATATACACCATGTATTAGACCTTTAAGACAACACTATAAAGAAAATAATACATAAAACTACAACAAGGGGGGGTCCATCTTGTGTGAGGGATGCTGGAAAAGGTGTGGTGGATACCAAGGTACAAACCTATGAGGCTTGATTCCATTTCATCAAGAAAGGCCAAAGGAAAATATGATTGTCCTTGCGTATGTTTACTGTGATTGTCATAAGGAAGCCAGTGACAATGCTTGTTGAATGAAGTTTGGATGAAGTATTGGATGGAATGTGTCTAGTTGAAGGAGCCTTGAACCTTTGGGAAGAGTCCCTCACACAAGTAGACTAGGAGGTTGGAAGCCTTGTGGAATTTGGTCAGATCTCTTGACTAATGTTGTTGACTATCCTAAAACACCCTAATTGTCATAGTCCTAATGTCGGTCCTAATGCGAGACATAATTCCAATCATGTTTGTTGCAATGGAGGGTCATATGGAGAGTTATGAAGTGTGAGTCATAAAGGGTCTCCAAAGGTCCTTTGTAGGGTGTTCAAGTCTAGAGGAGAAGTTGGAGGTATTGATGTGTTCGTCAGCCTAGATCATCAATAGAAGCATCCCTAAAGGATGAGGGTATGTCATTGAAGTTGGTCCTCAAGAGACCTTTTTGTTGTGTTGTTACTGTCCAAACTTTTAAGTGTACAATACCCTATGATGTTTGTCCAAAGTCTAGAGAATGTTCAAACCCTAAGGGTCAAATAGTGTCTCAAGGGTGTCTAATTGATAAAGTATAGAACTACTACCCTAGTAGATTGAAACCATTGAGCTACCCCTACCTCTGCATCACACATGTATCTAGATAGCTTTTGTCTGAGGCAAATTTTTCCTTTAGATAGTTTTTCTTCCTTTACCAAAAGATTGGTAAAAGTTTCTTTGAAATGCTCTTTAAACATATTGCGTTATCTTTAATTTGATAGTATATAGTCATTTCATTTGTATCTTTATATGTCGCATTTCCGGTTGATGTTGATGTTGATGTTGATGTTGATGGGCGCGTACTCCAAGAAAACAAACTAACTACATTTCCATCTCAATCTCGCTTTTTAGTTTCTCTTTCCCACGAATCAAACTACCGAGCAATATTTGTTCTCACTTCTCTCTTCACCGATAAGAATGCTTCAAACTATCAAACTATCAAACTACTGAGCTCCTTCACGAGAACAGGAATGGAATTTCAAGACTGCTGATACAGGTGATTCAGGTTAATTTCTATATTTGTTCACCGATAAGGATGTTTTTCTTGCTTTTCTGCAATCTATTAAGGAATACGATTTCTCATTTCTTTAGTCCCATGTTGAAATAAGTTTCAGAAATTGTTGATTTGTTTGTTGAAAATTATGAGTCCAACTTGCAGATACATGGGTAAATGTGCCCTTGCTAGGTTTGTAGTTGCCTGTTGTATGATTTTACATATAAAGTTTATCTTACTGATATAGAATCTTTTGATCTATACTAGTTTTTGTGTTAATTTGCATTTGTGATACGGAACCTGACCTTCGTTTTCTCACATCCTTCCTCTGAGTAACAGGAACAATTTCTCCCTCTTCATATTTATCTCGAAATAGCTTTAGTCAGACGATTTCCTCCTTATCTTTGTGTGTGAATTATGGTTATTTAGATCCCTTACAAGAAAATAAAAAAGTTACAAGAAGCAAAACTTAGGGTTCTCTAGATTGAATGTTTTGGTCGTCTTCTCTTAAATTATTTTCGTCAAATCCACATTGTCTTTGAATCCTGTATACAAAACGTGCATCTCAGCTGTTTGTTTGAGACGATCTACTGTAAATTTAACCCGTAATAGAGTCTCTTCATTTTTCCCCAAGAGTAACTCTGTTCGCTTTTTTTCTTGGAAAAGTGCAATTCTACCATGGAAACAAGGCCAGACAGGAAGGATATATTTGCAAGAAGACCTAAAATGAATTCATAGTTTTTTGTGTTGATCAAACTTATTATAATTATTTGAATTTGTTTCTTAATATATAAATATAAAATGACGGGAAAATAAACGTAAAGATCCACAATCGGCAACTCGTACATCGTTTCATCCTGCGAATCGTATATTATTTTACAGTTCTGTCAGTGTATACTGAAAATCATATATGTCAGATTTTTCACCAATTTCTGACCCTATGAAATAATTTGGGCAGGTCGTAACTTCTGTCCGAATTGTATCATCTTTTTCACTCGTTCATAATATTTTAGCCTCAGGAGCCTGCCAAGGTGCACCATACAAGAAACCCCAAAAGATTTGCATTTAGGGTTATTACAAGAAATCCTAAAGAACAACGCGGCGAGGAACAGATTTAGGCAGCTCAGAAAACATCGGCCCAATGGATTCCATGCAGGTAAAACAAATATGAACATTTCTTTTTAAATTTGGGGAGCACACATGAAAGTATTAACACTTTTTGGGGGTGAAATTTTCAGGCGAATTCTGATGGACAACAGCGCCCTTTTCATACGTTTTGGCATGCGATGGCCGGCATTTCCATTCCATGCACAGCCGTTTGGGTATTTCTTGGATTTCATGGCATAACCACCGCCATGAATGCTAATGGTCTTTTTGTCAATGTATTTGGAGTGGGTTCTATTGTTGCATCTTTTATCGTCGCAGTATTACTCGTGGTAACTAGGGCTCGGGGAACGGATCGTACAATTTTCCTCACCTTTTTGAATTCAACGATACTTTCCATGTCGGGTTTCCTTGCAGCTTTTTACACTGTGCAGCCGTCATCGTATATTATCAGTCTTGGTTTTGTTAGTTTAGCATGCATGGCTTTTAATCAGTTTGAAATATGGTCTCGCTGACTTGGAGGCCTGTAGAGTACTCAGAATTTGTCAAGACTCTATGAAAACAGCTTTTTCTGTGAACAGGATGAAAAACTTTTTAACCCATTCTGTTTTACAGTAGATAATGGATTCTCTTTAACATATAGAGCAAGGCGGAAATGGCTCGCCAGGCTGTAGCACTAATGGGTTTTGGTTGGTTTTTATCATGTCAATGTGCTTAGCATCAGGACGAGGCCATATTTCTTTATGTTTATAATACATATACCGTAAAATAAATTTGATATTTCAATATTTGATCTTAAATTTTAAGACAAGTGAATGACTTTATTTTAAACCAAATTTGTCAAGTAGATAAATGTATTATAGCTCTCTGAATCTGTACTTCATTACTCTTGGAAATTCAAGTCTTTTTAACTTTCTAGTCTTGAGTTACTTTCATATATTATAACTAATGTATTGGTATATTAATACTGTACTTAGTCTTGGAAATTCAAGTCTTTTTAAATCTGTACTTAGTATATTAATCAATGTATTGGTATATTAATCAATGTATTGGTGCATTTTAAAAACTGGATAGTCATTTCTTTCCATGCACTAGAAGAAGAATTCAACTGATTTATGATGTAATTAATGTCATGTATTTCTCTTAATTAGCTTGTGTACTAATACTTTAACTAAGATGATTGATAGTTGAACTGGTTTGACATTAGTGCCGGATAATATTAAGCATGATCTGGAAGAGAGAATATTTAGAATTTCGTCCTTGTAAAGTAATTGAGCCACCTGGCACTTGCTTATTTTCCATTTTATTATTTTAGAGAGAGAATGAATGTTATATTCTTTTCTATCATAGATAATAGATATTTGTAAATTTTGTTTGTTGTTTTAACTCTAAGAATAGTATAGGTTTTTTTGAGCATCCTTGCTTAATTTAAAGATAAAATTTATCACTTTTTTTGTTTTGTAAAACAGTAATATAAACATGTGCATTGACATGTTCTATATTAGTTTTTTCATTTATCTACTACACACATTATGGTCACTAATAATGTCCTCCACACATTTCTAGACTATTTGCATGATTATATGCTTCAGTAGAATATCATTAAGGTTGAACACATCATGAGCTTTTCTTATTAGCATAAGTCATCACCTTGTGCTTGATCAAGAGTCTATATTTAAAGGCAAAAACAAAGCACATGGACAGATTGAGTTCTTTGTAGTTATAGAGGAAATTGGCAATGCTAAATTGAAGTTAATTTGCATTATTTTGGGTGTAGCATTTAGTACTTGGCATGCCCACTTAAGATAATTTCAAAGTCTATAAAAGATATATTACTAATAAGATTTATTGAAAGTTCTTTATACATTTAAGATTTTGAAGAAAATTATGTTACTAAGGTTATTGTTTATCTATAAGGTTCAAAAGTTGTCACACTTAGTTTTATATGAGAAATGGAGTTTCTATAGATGTATGGAACCTTTCTTTTATTACATTAAATGTCATTTAGTATTTAATGTAATTGATTTTATTTTAGAGCATCTTAATGTTATTGGACTACACGTTATAGTATTGACTTTGTATATTGTTATTAATATTTTGTAATTATTATTAATATTATACACTATATTATTCTATTTATAGAGTATAGAATTATTGGTTATTGCCAACAAGGAGCATTACTATAGCATAATTTAGATGCCATTAGTTTTGATTGATGTGCAAAAGAGAAATCAAAATTTTAAAACCTTTGTATGGTAATAATCATTGATGTTGAAAATATGTTGATATTCTTCTCTATCATAGATATTTATAGGCAACCTATGACATATAATTGTAAATTTTGTTTGTAGTTCTACGTATAAGGTTACTTTAAATTTTACTATGATTCCTCTTAATATAAACAAAAGATTTATATCATACATTCTAGTATTTTGTCCTGTCATGTAAAAGATTCTAGTATTTTGTCCTGTCATGTAAAAGACAAAATAAAACACTAACAAAATAAAACACTAACATTCACGTGTTTTCAAAATATTCTTTTTCTTTATAAAACTATACACATTATAGTCACTAATCATGTTTAGGCAAGAGGATAATTTTGGTTGAACACATCATGTGATATTTTTTATTAGCATAAGCCATCACATGGTATTAACCATGAGAGAATTCGAATGTGCTAGCTTATAATAACATGAAAAATTGAGAACATATTAAAATAAAGCCATTACATTGAGGTTTAATAAATGAATTTCTTCAATTTGAATTTACTTTAACAACTAACAATATTTCTCAATCAAGAGTATAGATTTAATGTGATTAAATGGTTCCCACTTTTTTGTCAAAGTAGGATATTGAAAACAATATTTTGAATTAAATATTCCGTTTCTAAATTCTAAAGCACCTAAACCATCAAGAATTTGTAGATGATGTGAACTAGTGATTTGTGAGATTTTATTTGTAGATTCTAAATATATTTGTTTTGAAAGTTTTGAAATTAAATTGTAATTTTTTTTTACATAATTGTTAATAAAAAAATAAACTTACTGTCAACAACATTTTTAAAAGTGCCACTTATGTCATTTTGCATAATTTTTTTATACAAATGATCAAATTATATTATTTTAATATAGATTTGCAACATGGATATCAAATTCTTGTAATTTGTTTCATTAAATTCTTACATATTATTTTAATTTAAGTTTTGAAGTCAAACCAAATAAAATGTAGACATAGATTTATGTCATCACACATAACTTGTTATGTATGTATCAAAATTTAATTTATTTGTTGGAACAAGAACATCAATACCTAATGAATAGATAATATTTATAATTATTTTTATTAATTTAATATATTTCACATGCATAGAATAGAGAACCCGATGTCATTAATTTATAGTCAACAACATTTTTGAAAGTGATGCTTATGTCATTTTGCATAATTTTTTTATACAAATGAAAAAATTATATTATTTTAATTTAGATTTTAAAATCCTCGAAATCCATTTATCCGCATCCATTTCCATCCATAAATTTCCTTCCCAAAAATCAGAAAATTCCAAAAAAAATTTAAAAAATGAAATAAAAAAATCTGGAAAAAAATAGAAAAAAGAAAAAAAGTAAAAAGAAAAGTTCATTCAATGGTGAAAACTTGGTAAACAAGCAACTTGGACAAGTACCATGATGAAAACCTAGCAAATAGGCATCATATGCAATTCACTCCATCCTTTTGCTCTCCACACTTGGGGGCAATTTCTTCTAACCATCTAGCCATCACCTGCTCCATCTCATCTACCTGTCATACCCAACATATCCTATCCATTTCACTTCCTCCATCCTCCTCTAGATCTTGACCAAAAAAAAGGTAATCATGTATACATTCTTTAGACACCTCTTGGCATCCATTTCCCCATCACAAGATTTTCTCCATCATCCTTCCTATTTACCCATCCTTCCTCCCATCCATATAATCCTTTCACATACCTTCATAGTCCTTATCCACCCGTCACCCTATCTTCCATGTAATTCCCTCAACTTCCTATCATTCCTCCTATCATATCCCTACTAAGTGCCTCGCTACAAATGAAATATCCTAAAAGGGACATCTTATCGCTTTGCAACATAGTCGCTAGATACCCTCTCACACCCACTATTCATTCACTAATCCATCCATCCACCAATCCTTATCTCCCAGTTCCTCCATCCCTTATTCCATAACCTAATCCTTTCTCAATCCTCATCTACTTCCATCTCTTTGTCCCTCATCCTTTCATCCCCTAGTCACTTCCATAATGCTTTCATCTCCAAATCCTTTTTAGCCTATCCTCCATTCTTTCATCCCTCCTATTGTATCATTCCATCACCTCTTACATCCCTTGTCATTGGTATCTAGCTCTAGGCTACCCCCATGCAATCAATCCATCTTCTCCTTGCAATCCACCATTGCATGCAAATCCTTTCCATCTCCTTCAGCTATCCAAAAGAAAACACCAATAAATTCATCCAAACACATCCATGGTCTTGTTCTCAGAGTTTCTCCAAACCTTGATCACAATCCAATCATCATCATCGAGATGCATCATTCTTAATCATTATATTATTTTGGATACATCGTTTTCACATCAACAACACCCCATCAATCAATAATCCATTGTGACTTTTCATCTTAACTATAGCACCATCATGTTTGTCCCTAGGTCTTCATCCATCATCCATGGCTCGTGTGCATCTTTTAAATAGTGTCTTGTACATAGTGTCAGTTGTGTGTTTCTATCTAGGTCCACTTGTGCATATGTATCCCTACATCTCTTCCTTTATATAAGTTAGTGGTGTCTCATCAATATCGTATCCCATCAGCTAGTTCTTTAATAATTATTTTTAATCATCTCTATCATCATAATCATATCAGGTTCCCTTTTGTCATCTAATCTCGTTGATCCCTAATCCAATCATCAATCTATGTAGGTTGTATTCTTCCTTTAGTTAGATGAATATCAAATCCCATCCGTTAGTTATCCTTTTGGCAAAAGATATTTTAGGCACTCATGTTGACTTTGATTCATTTTTGTCTTTGTTTATCTTTTCAAGCCCTTCATTTTGTGTCCTTTTAGTTGCCACAATCCTTTACATCATGGTGTGCTATGAATGACAAAACATGGGACATGGTCTTGTCTACTTTTGTTTTGCATGGCTTGTTTGTTCTTGATGTGTCCCTTATTTTTTATTAAGGTAAATGGGTTTTACAGGGACCCGAAACCCAAAAGTTTTACAAAACCAGAGAATAAGCATCAAAGATCATGACCAAAAGAAAAAGCTAAACCATCTTGGTGCAAGCTCGCCAAACAACCTAAAACATAAAATATACAAAGACCAGAAGAAACAAAGACCTATCGATAAAAATGCAATAGATTTGCATTCTTCTAAATAACTTTCCTATTGATAGCCTCCAACTTGTCCATGATAAATCCAAAGTTGCCTTCCCGGTATGGGTACACGGACCTGTCATAGTATGAGAACAAGAAATATGACCACCTATACCCTACACTTTCTTTTTCTTCTTGGAGTCCGAAGGAGTGATACTGGCAATAGGATCAACCTTGTAATCTGCAATAATATTATTGACCCTCATCAAGCCTTCAAAACTATTATTCATGGTGGCCTTGCTGATCTGTATCATATTTTTCAAAATTCCTTTAATTTCTTCCAAGCTAACCTCTAGATTATATATTATTCTTTCATGATTTGATTTCATCTTGTCCAAGTCCTAACTAACTTTCTGGGTCAACTGGAGGAGTTTCTTCATATTACTGGGTCCAGGTTTGTTCATAAAAGTATCCACAATACCATTTATACTCTCTTTTAACACTCTAATATCCATCATCATCTTTCAGAGACAATCCAACAGATTGTTGGCCACAAAGGAAATGCATTTATCCAAATCTGCGTCAATTTCACCCCTCCCCTATTTCCCAAGATCAATGTCTATGGGAATTTCAATTTCAATCTCCTATTCACTATCTTTATTGGCCCCCCTTCCAGATTTGGGCTTCTTAGATTTGGGAGAAACAAAGTCAGTAGACTTGGTACCCAGATTTTTATATTTGCTAGCGACCCACCTAGGGTGCTTGTTATGCTTACTGCTACTTGTCCCATGGGTTATATTATGAATGGGACCCTTACTAGTAAGTGAACAATACTCAGGGTCATCTGACAAGTCTTGATCCTGCCAGTCCTTGGCAAGCCTGCTATCTTCCCGTTCCAAATCTATGTTAGAAACCACTTGAATCTCCGGGTTGAAAGAAGAAACATGGGTTTTCAAAATAGGGGACGAATTGACTTCATGGGCTTTAGCATAATCCATAATAAGATGAATAAGGCCCTCATGGAGGACTAGATTATCCATATTCTCTGCATGTTTCTCAAGACTATGCCTTAAAGAAGATGGCAAATAAACTAGATTGGAAATTTTTCTATCCTGCCTGAACTGATTCAAAATGACAAAGTGGTAGGAAAAAATGCTCACATGCCAGCCATCAAGAGTGATGTATCTCATTATAACCTCCACCACATTGGCCCAAGGCATTTGAAGATTGTTCTGATTGTAGCCACCATCAACCAATTTTTGAACCCTATTTTGCACCTTTTGCTTGTCGAAGAAAGTGGAGATAACTTCTTCAACAAATTTTTGTTCTCTATAAAACTTCCTTCCGTCCATCTGCATACTAGTAATTTCAGTGATAAAATCTTCATCAATCCTAAACTCAATGTGATAGACCTTTAGGATACCATTATCCCAGCCTCTCACAAAATCTTCAGTGGCACTCGATGAATTCCCCTTCAACCTTTGTATATACGTCACTAGGCCCCCGTCATAAATCTCATTCCAAACCTCAGTATTCCTTTTCCATGTCGCGAACCCTATTTATCAATAATTATTTAATTAAGAAAATAACATTTACTTTTCGCAAATAAAATGAAATTGAAATGGAAATGAAAATTTTTAGAGGAATTAGATGATAATGTGAAAGAAATTCAAATGCAAAGAAATGATTTATATTATTTTCTGTAAGTGTGATTAAATGATCGGTAATATTTTTATTATTAGGGATTGTCATTGCTAATGAGAAATTGAGTGCAAGTGAATGCAGGAACAGATGAATGTGAATGAAGGTGAGAATAGGGTTTAGGTAGAGTTGTCTTAGCTCCAGGATTTCGCTAGAATAGATGGAATATCTCACACACCACATTAGAATTTATATTTTGGATCTTGTAAAGAAGGATTATTTAAATGACCTTATTTGAGTATTTGTTTAAATTGGAATGATAAATTTGGAATGAGTAGTTTTACTTGATAGATTGATTTAAATGTTTATACATGTATTTTGATGTTTGTATGTGCATCTTGTGAAATGGATTAAATATCGCGTTTATATTTTTACTTCTTGATTTATGATAATGATATATATGTGTGTGTGTGTGTGTGTGTGTGTGTACATCCCCACACACACACACACACACATTATATTATGTCTTGAAAAAAAAAAGATAATTAAAATTTGAATTGATTTATTAATATAGTTATATATATAATTATACATATTATATATATGAGTTCAAAGAAAAATTTGAACATATACATATATATACGTATGTAATTACTATATATGTAAATATATTATTGAAATTAAATTATTTTGTTTTATGAAAAGACATTATTTATATTTATATATATAAATATAAATATAAACATGAAAAGCCACTTAATTGAAAGCATAATAACTGATAGGGTTGGCAGATTTATTAATGCAAGTCATAGTCAAACAACATGTTATGAGAGTCGATACTAGTTGATTTGGCATAACGTGGAAACTTAGAAAAATTGTTTGCAAGAAAAACAATAATATGTCGACCATGCCACAAAACAAGCATTTAAGTGTTTGTATTGAAACTCGACTTGCAAATTATATATCACATCGAATAAGGAATGCGAAGTGGGAGTCAATGTTGACTATTTCACATAGCATTCTATAACAAGTTATTAATAGCTAAGCTTACCGCATAGTGGAATCGAAGAATAATAGCTAAGCTTACCGTATATTTACAGGTCAAGGTGCCATGAGAACTATTCCATGTACGGAAGGGAGTGAGTCAATGTTACTACCAACTACCCACCCAAATCTCCACCTTCACATGCATTTCAACTGCAATTTAATGTGGCATGATTTAATAGTAACGTGGTAATTAGTCCGCATAATAACACTGGTAATAAAGAACTTAAACGACTTGAGCAGTTTGGTGTCAACAACAGGGATAATGAATATCATTCCATAGAGAACACACAAGTGTTTGAAACCATCTAGGACTATGATGTTGTAGTTAAACTAGTAGTGGTGTCAAGATAAATAAGTCACCACTAAGAGAGATGGGCCCAAAAATAGGAAAGAAGGTAGATGAAAACACTATATATAGAACATTGAATTGGAAGAGAAAGATAGACATACAACAAAGGATTAGATAATGGAATGTGGAAGAGAAAAGTATTGGAGGTTTAGGAGTATTACGACCAGTCTTAAAAGATTGGTGATGATCATCTCAAATTTAGTGTCGAATTTCAGAGGTGGGATCTTAAAACAACCATTAGTTCGTTTTATTATTAGAGAATAGAAAGAGAGAAGAAGATATTGTGAAAAAGAGAGAAATTTGTTGAATATAGAAAAAATAAGAACGAAGAATAGAGAATGGAAATATAGAGTAGTGAGTAGAGAAGAGTGAGCTCATGAGATATAATAGCGTAGAGGGGGAAAGTAATAGAATCTGGATGTATTGCAGACATTTTGGGAGAATTTATTAGTGCTCATAACAGACTTGGATCATATTTAAGAGGTAGGCTCTATTATAGAAAGTTTTGTTGTAGAAGATAAAAGAAAGTTCTATTTTGTTCAGATTTATACAATAATCAAATGAAGGAATTAGAATCATGATATTCAATTTCCTGATCATATGAAACCATTTTAAATTGTTTTAAAATATGTTCATGTAAATAAAGATGCAATAATAAAATATTTTCTTAAAGTTTGTTGATAAACATAGTGTAACTCATAGAAATTAGATCATAAAATCCTCTAGAAATAGAGCAAGAGGACAGAGAAAGTTTATGCGTTATAAACTTTGAACTTGAACCACAAAGAAGATGAAACACTAGGATAATGAATTATTAAATATTCAAGCTTATTTTGATTTCATGAAGAAAAGAGTTACACTCCCAAATTTGATCCTTGCATTAGAAGTTAAGATGATTATTGGGTAACTCATTTGAAAAGCCATATAGGTATGCGCATTATGAATTTTCATCATGTTAAATATTGTTATGAAAAATTAGTAAAATCCGTTAGTTGAATTCATAAATCATGAAAAACCACATATTAGTATCAAACTAAATATGTTATTTGAGAAAAGAGGTAGACAAACCAAAACACATGGAAAGATAGAGAACTTAGGAAATATTAACGTGGAAATTCAAAACAATAAGAAATAGAATGCAACTTAATGATTGCACTATTTAAATGTTATGATAAATGAATAAAAGAATGTGTACTCATTTTTTTATTCTATTTTTATGTAAAGATACATATATGTGTTACACCTTCGTAGTTTTTTATTTTTGACTACTTGAAAAGATAGAAGTGAAAGAATGTTCTCTTTTCGGATATATATTTATTTGTCAATGAAAGATTGTTTTCTTGCCAGACAAAGTTGGTTTTAAATGAAATATTTTGAAAGTATGGTTGCAGGTCTCTTATTGTGGTGAGATGACACCCTTGCACTAGTACCAGTTGATTATGCTTTTCTACATGAGCATTGAATCACACATTTTGTTGGCTTCGTTAACCTTTCTAGCTGGAACATATAAGTTTCCTTTGTGCTTCACAAAAGGAATTTTGCATGAGATGTTTACCATTCATGGACATTTGTTCTCTTCTTTGATGCTATATCATGTGGAGGATGGTGTGCAACTTGGTCTATGAGATCCATGAATCTTGACATGCTATTTTCTAGAGTTACACATTTAAACACAACTTGAAGACATCCACAAGGATCTTGAGAATATTGCATCACACTCTTTCCTAGAGATGAGTCTCCACCTACCTCAAGTTTAATGGACACATTGGAGACTACAATTGATCTTTCACTACACAACCTTGTCTTCGGTACTGAAGCCAACCTTTCAATGGTACTATGAACTAAGCATGGTCAATCATGATGAAGACATTTTTCTTGTTGATCTTCATTTCAAAGTTTTACCTACATGCAAACTAGTTTTAACGGTGACTTTCATTGAAGGAATTCCAAGGAAACTCCTAGATTTGGATGGTACCACTTCAACATCCATATGAGAGTTTTAATTTCTTTGGTCATTATATGCAGTTTTTCATAAGAGAAAAAAATGAAAAAAATAGAAAGAAATGAAACAAAAAGAAAAAAATGTAAAAAAAAAAAAAAAGGCAATAACTTCTAACAATGAAAGCCTTCAGGCATTGTTATACAATTATAATTTGAAAACCAGTTTCTAGCGGATTGTAGTTGAAATAAATTCTTAGTGGTGAAAAGTGTTTTTACAATGCCACTAAGCGGTGAGTGAATGAAAACTGGCTTGACAATGGTCACTTGTCATTATAAAAAATGAACAAAAAAATAAAAAAAATAAAAAAATCAATAATTTATTTGAGCTAACTATTTTTCAGGAACACTCGGATGCTTCTATGGTTCTTTCCCTCTCTCTCGGTGTTTCTAGCATCTCTGGTTACTCACTTATGTAGCTATGCCTTAGTTTCTGTTGCAGTCACAAGTTTTGGTTCCTTCCCTACTCATGGTTCACAGTTGCTGAGTTATTTTGGCTACCCAACATTGGAAAACATGGACATGCAAGTTTGTAAAGCAATCAGTTTAATTTTTGATTCTTTTATCTCTCAACTTTATTAATATTTTTTATTATATGGATAATTTCTGCAACATCTCTACCTATCCTCTCCTTGTTCCCCGAGGACGGTCAACCCTTTAAGTTGGGGGGAGGTATACCACCCTTATTATGTATCTTTTCACCCATTACTTCACTTTATCCTTCATAGTTCATCATGCATGATCATTTCATATTGCTTGTCATTTCACCTTCATCCTTCATGTTGCCTTTCATTTCAATCATTTCACATAGCTGGGAGTCGTGATGATTTTTCATGATACCTCCTATATATATAGCATTTATACAATTTTGATGTTATGAAGACTAAAAAAAAGAGAGAGAGAAATTGAAAACTGAAAAAATGAAGAAAAATAAAAAAAGATGAGAAAAAGTGGAAATGAAAAATGAAGAAAACTAAAAATTGAAGGAGGTATCAAGAAGGAAATTGAAAAAAAAACAAGCAATAAATATTGTCATGAGAATCTTGTTATGAAGGGATGGTGAAAAATAATTGAAAATAATTCCATGAGGCTTTGTTTGAAGAGGACTTGACAATTTTTTAAATGATTGCACGAGGATGTGCAATATGCTAAGTTGGGGGGAATGATAAGAGATAATTATTTCTAATTTTATCTCACATTTCATTTGTTCATAGTCACTTACATATTCCATTCCTATTATATTTCATCCCATCTTATGTTGCATGTGATTAATATAAATAAGTAATATTTAATATAGTTTTTAGATAAATTAATGAAAATTTACTATTGATTGACTTTACTAATGAGTATTGTTATTCCATGCTTGTACTATACTGATATGTGGGTGCAGATCTTACTGAACTTCCTGTCGCAAATTTACTACTAATTGACTTTACTAATGAGTATTGTTATTCCATGCTTGTAGTATACTAATTGACTACATGCTTAGTATTGTTCATGTTAGTTTAGATATTGTAGTTTATGTAATTGTATATAATTCTAATTGATTCTAATGTGCTTCATATTTAATTACGATTTCAATAATTGGTGTTAAGTTTATGTTTTAGAGTTTGTCGTGTGCAGATCCTATCGCCAGGAAGTGACAGTTCCTGTCGTTGGGGTTTATTTTTGTATGTTCTAGCTACATTCATCCCCACTTGGCTTGTTATCTTCATCCCTTGAGCAGATAGCCAGTGTACCTTTCATCAAGTCTACGATCCTAGATTGACATTAGAAGCAAGTTGAATTGGCTATTAAATCTTATCAACTATTCTTAATATTGAAACCACAGTTTGTCTCTACAGAACATGTGAATGTACATGTTTAAATTTATCTTTTACAAAACAAAATAATGTGATAAATTTTATCTTTAAATTAAGAAAGGAAGCTCAACAAAACCTCAACTATCCTTAAAGTTAAAACGACAAACAAAATTTATAAATATCTATCATCTATGATAGTCAGGAATACCAAACAAAACAGTTAACATTCACTCTCCAAAATATTAAAATGGAAGATAAGCACATCACTTTACAGAGATGAAATTCTAAATTTTCTATCTGCATCATGCCTAATATTAAGCAACGCTAATGTAGAAGGAAGAAAGTTTTGTCAGAAATGTCAGTCTGGTCAAACCGTCTCAGCTATTGATTATCTGAGCTAAAAGTTTTATTAAAAAACTAAACAACAGAAATATATGATATTAATTGCACCATAATTGACTCATCAAATTAGTTGAATTCTTCTTCTAGTTCAAAGACTGAAATGGCTATCCAATTTTAGAGATAATACATAACACATAAGTTATAATGTATGAAGATAATTGAAAGACTGGGTAATAAAAGAAGACTTAAATTCCAAAGAGTAACGAAAAAATAAGAATTCATTAAACAGAATGGGTTAAAAAAAAATTTCATTTGTACATTGTCTTGATAAACTCTGAGCACCTTGCACGTTGAAATAATACAAACCAATTTAAAAGCATGCTTACTACAGTAACAAAATCAAGACTGATAAAAAGCCACGACCAACCAAAAACCGCTGAACTAATGCCACAGCCCTAGTAATCACAAGTACTAATGCCACAATAAAACATGCAACAATATCACCCACTACAAATACATTGTAAAAAAGGTCATTAGCTTTCATGGCGGTGATTATGTTACGGAATCCAAGAAAAATCTGACATATAGTATTATCAGTATACACTGACAGAATTGCAAAATAATATATGATTCACAGGATGAAATGATATACGAGATTCTGATTTTGGATCTTTGCGTTTATTTTGCGGTCATTTTATATAGGGGAAGAGCACCAGTAGTTGAGCATCTTAATTTTGTGCTTCTCAAAATCTTATGTGGAAATTCCAAATCACTCCCAATTTTTTACAGTAGCTTACTTGGCAAGTCCCATGCTTAAAACTAAGCTTTTAGCACCACATCATTAAGTATGGTGCCACATCAGCATGCTTTTTGCCTAGGTGTCCAAAACAGCCCAAAAAAAAGGTGAGACCAACAGGCGTGCAAAAGAGGCCCTATAGTTGTGCAGCTGATATGGCATCACCTGATTGATTACTTTTTACAATATTAGTACATTTCCTAACAACTATTGGTACATTTCGTAACAAAAATTGATATTTTATGTTTCAAACAATAGGTTTTATTTGTTCTATTTTTGGAACAAAACGTATCAACAACCCTTACAACAATTGGTACATGCTCAACTACTCGTGCTCTTCTCCTATTAAGAAACAAATTCAAATAATTATAATAAGTTTGATCAATACAAAAAAGTATGAATTCATTTTAGGTCTTATTGCCAATATATCTTTCCTGTCCGGCCTTGTTTCCATCGTAGACTTGCACTTCGAAAAAAAAAAGGGAACATAGTTATTCTTGGTGAAAAGTAGAGAAACTCTGTTACGGGTTAAATTTATAGTAGATTGTCTCAAACAAACAACTGAGATGCACGTTTTGTATACAAGACTCAAATACAATGTGGATTTGATCAAAATTATTTCTAGGGGAAGACGACCAAAACATTCAAAGTAGAGAATCCTAAGTTTTTCCTCTTGGAACTTTTTAAATTTTCTTGTAAGCGATCTAAATAACCATAATTCACACACAAAGATAAGGAGGAAATTGTCTCACTAAAGTTGTTTTGATATAAATATGAAGAGGGATAAATTGTTCATGTTACTCAGAGGAAGGATGTGAGAAAATGAAGGTCAGGTTCCGTATCACAAATGCAAATTAACACAAAAACTAGTATAGATCAAAAGATTCTATATCAGTAAGATAAACTTTATATGTAAAATCACACAACAGGTTGTAAAGATTAAAATGAGCAGAGAATCAAAAACCAAAAAGCAAAAAAGAAACACACAACACAAGATTTAACGTGGTTCACCACTAAGTGGCTATGTCCACCAGAAACACGGGGAATTATCTTATTAACCAAATATCCAATACATAGTACAATCAATATGGGCTGCACTTAGCCATTTATATAAACATATCAGATATGAAATGGAGAGTCTAGGGAAGACAAATAGTCATGTGACCATTGGGCTTCATATACCCAACACATGTAACTATAAACCTAGCCAGGGCACAATTACCCATGTACCTGCAAGTTGGACTCATAATTTTCACAAATAAATCAACAATTTCTACAACTTATTTCAACATTGGAAGTGACTTATGAAATGGGACTAAAGAAATGAGAAATCGTATTCCTTGATAGATTGCAGAAAAGAAAAAAAAAAGCATTCTTATCGATGAAGAGAGAAGTGAGAACAAATATAGCAATTAACCTGACTCACTTGTATCAGTCTTGAAATCCCATTCTTGTTCTCGTGAATGAGCTCAATAGTTTGATTGGTGGGAAATAGAAACTAAAAAGTGAGATGGAGATGGAAATGCAGTTAGTTTGTTTTCTTGGAGTGCACGCCCATCAACATCACAAAGAAACGCCAGCTCATACGTACAACTTTCTATCCATCTTGCAACTTTTTAGCCATCTTGCAACATATCTTCTCTTTTATTTTTCATTATTCCATTTAGTTAAAATCAATTTATAACTATCATTATTTGTTATTTCGTCATATTCTACCATTTTGTAGCCTCAAAATCTATGCAAGATTGTACATTAATTTTCTCATGATAGTTCTATTTTCTACCTATGCGAGATACCATCTTCATTATATCAAGAATTATGTCTATCTTCATTATGTTAGACAAGACAAAATAAACAATGGTACCATCCTCGATGGTAAAAAGTAGAATTAAAATAGAGATCAGTTGCTAAAGTAATAGTTAGTTGTAGATATTCACAAATCCCTTTCTTGCACATTCTTCTAATATTATGACTCAATATTACTCTTCTACTATATCAACCTTATGACTTCTATCTCTCCTCAAAGTTCTAAGTTAGAGCTTTCCAAATATATCATTCACTTCAAACAAATTGATTTTAAATAGTGATCATTCTCTACTACATATTCCTACTCAAATCAACCTTATTGTAGTCACTAGCATTATAGTCGATCCTATCAGTAGGGTCAATATGATAACATAATAAACTCTATTCACTAATGGTCTTGAAAATAAGAAGTACGAGGAGTTTAAAGCTACCATTTTTTTTCATGGAAATATTTCTCTTAGGCCTATTGATTTCATTTCTTTTTCAGTCCTTGTGGGATCCAAGACAATGGATGATATTAGAGAAAAGCACATAATTCCTTAGCTAGTTTTCATGGATGCTTGATCACGACAATCATCCATAAATGTGTGAAGCTTCCCCATGAGGACATCATTCATATGACCCAAGATATTGGATACAAACCGCTGGTGTCATGTGGGTGCTTTCTACTTGATCACTTTTGGCTTACTTTGGTAGGGCCCATGTTGCCCCATGATGACTTTTTATACAAGGCCTATTATAGATACAAGGTTGGGGGTTCATGACATTCTTATATCCTTCCTTATTTTTCTTCTCCAATTCCTTCTCCTTAGCCTACTTTTACATCATAGCATGCTTCGTCCTTTATGCATTCTTCTTTGGAGGCTAAGGACAAGCATGTTCACTCAAGTATACCCCCTCATTCTTTTAGGAATTCACAACCTCTAATGGTGTCTTCTTTTCATCTAGTTGTGCTCAACATAGGAAGATGAAATATTCCCATGTTGTCCATGTCCAAACCATAAGGCCTCTGACTTTTGATTCTTCCTACAACTCCTTGTCCTCCTTTGTATAGAAATAGAAAGAACTCTCCTCATTTTGATTCTTCATGGGTAGCTCCTACATCCTGATCCTTGAGGGATCCTCCTATTCCTCCTCCTCCTATGGAAAAATGAGGAAAGGTGCTTATTGTTAAGACTAAGGTCCTTGCATCTATAACACCTCTAGCTCCACTCGTGGAGCCGATTATTTTGGTGGCAATGATTGTGAAGACAACTTAATTTGTAGAGTATGATGCTCAGGAGCCTTTCTAGGTCTTTGTTCTTGGCCCCCATCACTATAAAAAATAGCTTGCATGTTATCGTAAGCATCATCAGTATATGATGGCCCTTGAATGCGATTCCTTGTACAAGGCTAAGGATGACCCTCTTACTTCTACTCCTGAGTTTTCTTTTTCATTTGTTCTTGTTCCAATTTTTGCTTCTATAGTTACTAAATTCTCTTGCTAACTCTATCTTAGTTCTAGTTCCTTCAGGTGATCCGATGAACCTCACAAAAAAGGGTGCAAGTTCTCAGAATTCCATCCTTGGAATCTTTGTTTATCACTTTGTTACCTAATATCCCACATTTTACATAGGCCAAGGTCTATTGAACCCAAGACGGGACTGGGAGGAGGGGTGAATTAGTCTTAAATAAATAATTAATGCAGTAACTCACAACATTTAATGAATTAAACAACAACACATAATCAACACATCAACACCAAAAATTTGTATGTGGAAAACCCAAACAAGGAAAAATCACGATGGGCACTTGGTCACAAAATATATCCACTATGTATGTTAGATTACAATGAAAGAGCTCACTGCTTTGAACTAATTGACCAAGGCTAACTCCTCTTGGGGAAAGCTACAAAAATGACTTGCAAACCTGATGCTAACTACAACAAGGCAAGATACAACAAATTGATTTGAAAAGAAGGATCTCTTTATCATGAAATTGTCCTTGAACTTAGCATCAAGAAACCAATAGCAACACACACAATTTAGATCTCATCTAACAACACACTATGTCATATTTCTACCATAGTCTCAAACAACTTAGATATTATTCAAACACAACTCTTCCACTTTGTTCTTCGCTGAACTTCACTGTCTGTATCCACATCACAAGCTTTGTCTCGCTACACAACTCATTCGCAAACATTCTTTATATACAAGATAGATCTTCAAGGCTTGAACCAAGTCAGCCAAAATTAAAATTAAACCTTCCAAACCAAAAACACACACGTTGATCCACTCCAGGAGAAAGAGGGGACACACACATCTTCCTACGTCCAATCCATTGATCCCCAAACACCAAAATTTTACCCATAATATAACGTGTCCATATAGACAATCAATGAGCCAAAACATATTCTCCAATGCAAATTACTCTTATTTGGATCTCCACACATGATGGTGAGACCCATAACACATAAAATTACCTTCCACAAATCATATCCATACAAAAAGGTAGGATTAACACAAAATATAACATGTGGCTATGAAACATACCACAATATTTGAAGAACACAAAGATATTTTCAAACCACAAAACTAACATATCCATAATGCCAAAACATAGCTAATGAAGATAACAACATCAATAAAAAATTTCGGACCCAAACACTTCCAAAACAACAAATAGAATAACTGCAACACCAATACAACAAGATATCTCTACACCATAGACCTTCAAACCGACATCTATCTGCAACAACAAGTTTGTCATTAATGACAACCACAACAACACATACTTCCAATAAGGGCATATCTGATGAGCTTGTATTTTGTCTATTTTTATAGCTTTCTATCTGGATTTAGTTAATTTATTATGTCATATAAGTTGGCAATGAAAATCTGCAAAGAACAATTTGGTATATATAGAAGCCAATGATTAGTTTATTATCATCATTTTAAAAAGTTTTATTCCCACTTTGAATATTTTGAGGTTAATCCCCTCAAGGAGCTAATTATTTTCAATTATCTAAAGAATGCTTCCTTTTATATTCCTTTCATGTGCACACTCCTTCTTTATAAGGTCACCCTCCCTAGACCTCTATAAGAATTAAAAAAACCTAAAGGATATAATTTGATTGTGATTGAGGAAGCTAAAGAATAAAAGTGTTCGATCTAGTTCACCTAGTCATGATGCAAGCCAAATTACCACCTCATCTTCTTAAGAAAATACGATTCAACCCTATATATTTTTTTCATATCTAATTTAGTAAAAATCCTCTTGTTTTTGTAATAATGCATGAAATGTATATCTTCTCGAGAAACCACAGTTGTCATTCAAAAAGCCTCTTTTTCTCTGGATATAATTTCATCTAAGTAGGTTTTGATTTTTCACCAAAAATATGATAAAATTAAATTAGAGCTTTAGGGCTCCCCATCTAATTAATAAAAGAAATAATGTTATTCTCAAAGAGTGTATCATCTTCTTGGAAGTTTTGGACTCCACAAATTTTTATAAATCATTTAATGATGCTCTAAAATTATTGAAAAAGTTGATTGGAAATCCATCTTTCCCTAGAGTTTTCCACCTCTACAAAGGAAAACCCACTTTCTCTACTAGTTCAATATTAATAAGGGAAAGAAAGTTGTAATTCTACTCATGAGTCATTAGGTTAGGGATAATTTGAAATACTCTTGACTAGTTACCCATGTGAGTTTTACATTTATTAAATAAGGGGCATAAATGTCCATAGAAAGCTTTTGTACTTTGAATAAAGGGGTAACCAACTTTTGCCATCATATTCGAAAGCCTCAATAAAGTTTTAATTTTTACAAGCTATGATATATTTGTGAAAAAAATAAGATTTATGGTCACTCTAACTTTTTCTTTAGAAAGAGCTTGGAGCCTTTCCCCTTTATAAACAAAAAACTACTTTATCCACTTCTTTAATTTGAGAAAGAGTGAGAAAGGTATCATTCAACTCCCAAGATAGTAGGTTAGGAAAAAAATTAACTCGATCTACGAACTAATGTCAATTTTGAGTTCCTTAAATAAGAACTAAAGATAAAATTTTATAGCAAGTTTCCATTTCAAGCAAGGAAGTAACTAAATTTTGGTTGTAACCTTATCCACCCTCTTTTAGAGAATCTAATTTACCCTTCCAACTCAAAAGATTTTCTTGAAGCTTAGCATCTTCAATTTGAATAAGAAACATAGTTTCTTCCATAAGTAGCTTTATAGTTAAGTCATGGTATCTTATCTCGATTTTTTTTTTTCTAAATTTTCATCCACTATTCAAACTTTATTGAATACATAGTTAAAGGAGCTATGGTTCTAGAATTTGCCAAAAGGAAAGGCAACATGAGTGCCTCAAATATATTTTTCCAAAAGGATAACTAACAGATGGGATTTGGTATTTATCTGACTAGAAGAAGGATACATCCTGCATAGACTAATAATTGGATAAGGGATCAACGATATTAGATGACAAAAGGGAACTTGATATGATCATGATGATAGAGATGCTTACAAATAATTGTTAAAGAACTAATTGATGGGATACGATATTGATGACACACGACTAACTAATATAAAGCACGAGATGTAGGGACAATATGCACAAGTGGACCTAGATGGGAACACATGATTGACACTATGTACAAGATACTATTTACAAGATGCACATGAGCCATGTATGATGAATGAAGACCCAGGGACAACCATGATGCTGCCCCAGTCAAGATGAAAAGCCATGATGTATTGATGATTGATGGGGTGTTGATGTGAGAATTATGTGTCCAAAAACAACACAAGGATTGGGAAGGATGCATCTTGATGATGATGATTGGAGTGTGATCAAGGTTTGCAGCAAGGTTGGGAACAAGACCATGGATGTGATTGGATGAATTGATAGGTGTTTGGTTTTGGATAGTTGAAGGAGATGGAAAGGATTTGCATGAAATGGTCGATTGCAAGGAGTATATGGAGTGACTAGATGGATGATATTCGATTGCATGGAGGTAGCCTAGAGCTAGATACTAATGACAAGGGATGTAAGAGGTGATGGAATGATACAATAGGAGGGATGAAAGGATGGAGGATAGGCTGAAAAGGATTTGGAGATGGGAGAATTATGGGTATGGTTAGGGGATGAAAGGATGAGGGACAAAGGGATGGAGGTAGATGAGGATTGGGAGAGGATTAGGTAATGGATGAAGGGATGGAGGAACTGGGAGATAAGAATTGGTGGATGGATAGATTAGTGTAAATGAATGGTGGGTGTGAAAGGGTCTCTAGGGACTATGTCACAAAGGGATAAGATGCCCCTTTTATGATATTTCACGTGTAGTGAGGCACTTAGTAGGGATATGATAGGAGGAATTATAGGAAGTTGAGGGAAGTGAATGGAAGACAGGGTGTTGGGTGGATAAGGACTAGGAATGTATGTTAAAGGATTATATGGATGGGAGGAAGGATGATAGAGGAAATCTTGTGATGGGGAAATGGATGCCAAGAGGTGTCCAGAGCATGTATACATGATGGCATTTTTTTTTGTCAAGATCTAGAGGGGGATGGAGGAAGTGAAATGGATAGGATATGTTGGGTATGGTAGGTAGATGACATGGAGGAGGTGATGGCTAGATGGTTAGAAGAACTTGCCCCCAAGTGTGGAGAGAAAAAGGATGGAGGGAATTACACATGATGCCTATTTGCTTTGTTTTCATCATGGTACTTGTCCAAGGCATCTTTTTGCCTTGTTTTCACCATTAGATGATTTTTTCTCTTTACTTTTTTTTCTTTTTTCTAATTTTTCCATTTTATTTATTTATTTATTTTTTTCTTTTTTGGAATTTTCAATTTTTGGTAAGGAAATTTATGGATGGATATGGACGA
The DNA here is from genome assembly GCF_030272615.1 of Cryptomeria japonica. Classification (NCBI taxonomy): domain Eukaryota; kingdom Viridiplantae; phylum Streptophyta; class Pinopsida; order Cupressales; family Cupressaceae; genus Cryptomeria; species Cryptomeria japonica. Next base: position 296,343,621 of record NC_081414.1, read on the forward strand.
TGATAGATGGATTTTAAGGATTTGCAAATCGATATTAAAATAATTAAATTTTATCATTTGTATTAAAAAATTTATGCAAAATAATATAAGTGTCACTTTTTAAAATGTTGTTGACTATAAATTAATGGCATCAAGTTCTCTTTTCTATGCATGTGAAAAATATTAAATTAATAAATAAAAATTCTAAAAATTATCTATTCAGTATTAATGTTCTTGTTCCAACAAATAAATTAAATTTCGATACATACAAAACAAGTTATGCATGATGACATACACCTATGTCTAAATTTTAATTGGTTTGTCTTCAAAACATAATTTAAAATAATATGTAAGAAATGTCATGAAACAAATTGCAAGCATTAGATATTCATGTTTCAAATCTATATTAAAATAATATAATTTTATCATTTGTATAAAAAAATTATGTAAAATAACAAAAGCGTCACTTTAAAAAAAAATTGACTATAAATTAATTTTTTTTATTAAAATTTTTGTAAAAACATTTATAATTTAAGTTTAAATTTTAAAAATAAATATATTTAGAATCTACAAATAAAATCTCACAAATCACCAATTCACGTCATCTACAAATTCTTAATAGTTTAGGTGCAATAGAATTTAGAAATTAAACATTTAGTTGAAAATGTTATTTTTAATATCCTAGTTTAACCAAAAAGTGGGAACCATTAATAGGATTACCCTTCAACAAATCTTATTAGTAAGAAAATTTCCACAAAATTTGAAATTAACTTCATTGAGCATGTGAAGCACCCAATGTTGCAACCAAAATAATGCAAATCAATTTCAATCTAGCATTGACAATTTCCTCTCTCACTACAAATTACTTCATTTGGCCATGTGCTTTTTTGGGGCCTTTAATGACATTAAATCTATACTCTTGATCGAGAAATATTTTTGATTAAGGGAAAATGGGTTTTGATGGGTCCCTAAAACCCAGTACAGAAGGAAGATCAAAAGATAAGCATTAACGCACAACTAAACAAAAGACAACAACTAAAGAAAAGGCAGTTGGTGTACAAAATGCCAGCAAGTAAAAGATCAGAATAGACTACAAAAAAAAAAGACCAATAGAAGCCCGGGCTTAGGTCAAATTTTGAAGCATCTCCACCACTTCCAGCTCCAACTGATCCATAGTTTTTGTAGCCTGCTTGATGTCCTCTATTTATTTTCTCTGGTTCTGCATCCTTTTAGTACTGGCTCTGGTTCTTCTTTCGAGCCCAGTTTCCTTATCCTCAGGGGTGTCGTCTTTGACCTCAATAATACCCTCTGCAGCCTTTTCCCCTTGGTAGCTCTCCAGCTTGCGGACGAGGGTTTTCATGCTCACCGAGGCAGCCTTCAAGATCCTGTGGCTCTGCTCCCCAATTTTTTTAAGTGTGTTCTCAATACCATCTAGTCTATGATCAGTAGCATCTACTCTATTTTCCAGGCAAGTAAAACTACTGCGGTTGGCATTTATAATCTCCTTCGCATTGCCAATTGCCTTGGTTAGCTCACTAAGACATTCTGGGAGGGAGTTAAATTTTTTGAAACCTAGGGCCTGTAAGGTTTTGATTTTCCCAGCTTCATGGGCTTGCTTGACTTTTATGCCCTCGATTTCCTTTTGAATCCAGTTGAGCACTTGTTTGAAGTTCTCCATCCCATTATTTATGCAAAAGCCTATGTCCACTTGATGCTCTTCCTAGTTCTTGACATCCATGGTATTAAGATTGACCTCCAGACTAACCTCTCTGTCCTTAGTGTTTTGATCATCTTTCATTATCGTGTCCTCCTCTATGACACTCTTCTGCTTCAAATCAGACCTGAGAGGCAACCTTTCTTCCACCTCCCTACCTTTTGAATTCTTCTTCTTCTATTTCAGGCTCACCTGGGTTTGAGCCTCCTCACTTCCAGAGTATGTGTCATTGTTAGTCCCTTCCTCCTCCTCATTCCAACTATCATCCTCCCCTCTTTGTTTATTTTTAGCAGACCCTCTGTTTTGTCTCCCTTGTTCTGATTTTTTCTTTTGTCTACTTGGTTTGACCATTTGGGGGTCATCTTCAGCCTCTACTTCCATATCATATCCATCACCTTCTTCCTCTTCCAACTCGTCAAAATCTTCATCCGAGTCAGAAATCTCTATAATATTCATCTGGACGATCGGGTTCTTGATATGATTATACAGAATCACCATCAAGCCTTCATGCATTTCTAGGTTAATATGGGAATTTGAAATGGCATCCTTAATTCCTGCGTTAAGGGAGCAAAAAAAGATAGTAGGGAAGAGAAATCTTATCCTTGTGCCTAAAATGATTTAGCAGAACAAAGTGGTAGCTATAAACTCTAGTATATCTACCATCAAGCATGATAAAATCCATAATAGCAAGTAAAAACTTTCACCAAATTAATTTGATTACCTTAGGCGAAAAGTAGGTGTGGCTTCCCTTCACCAGCTTAGCCCTTTCCTCCTCATTCTTCGGTAACTTCTTCACAAGAGCATCAGAGATTTTTTTGTCCCTGTAAAACTTGATGCCCTCCATTGGAATGCTAGTGGCCTCTGCTATCATTGTCTCGATCACTTTAATCTTCCTATTTTTGATGGTGAGAGTCCCTTCGTTCCAACCCTTCTTGAAAATCTTGGTGATTTCAGGTCATTTCTCCTACATTTTCTGCATAAATTTCATCATCTTAGCAACATGGAGGATGCTCCAGAACATGCTCCAGACTCTTCCATTTCTCAATGGTAATCGCCTCCATTCTCTTCCTTTTATCTCCCATGGTTTGTTAATTTCAATCTGAAGCTTCAAACTAATAACTTTCTTCTTGCCAGAGTCTCTGTGAGAGCCACTTCGATTACTACAAAACTTTCTAATGTTTTTGTTGGGCAGGGTTAAAATTGCCCATAAAGCATGCGAGATTACACTACAATGATGACTGTACTTCCTCCTCGGTAACCTGCAAAGCCAACGCCTATTGCCACAACATTGTCTTTCGCTTTGGGAAATGATACTAAATCTATCCCTGCTTACCATGTAATCTTTCATAGATAACTATATCACGTGCCACACATGGTAGATCCCTTTCGCCATTCCAGGTAATTATAGTTTTACTCTGTACTAATGCGTTGGCCACCCAGTCTGCACTTTGATTAGCCTCTCTGAAGACATGTGTGATGTGGCATTTCTTAAACCCCTTCAGCAAATCTCTGGCAGAGTCTATGATGTTCTTGATGGTCCACAAGGGTTGATGATTGCCAATAAGGCAATTAATTATGTTTTTAGAGTCACCTTCCAACCAAAGAAAATTAACCCCTAACTTGGAGGCTAATTTAATAGCTTGAAGTGCCCCCATAGCTTCCGCTAATTTAAATGATCGAGAAATGGTGTTCATTATTATAGTCAATTCAAATTGCAAAAAATCATTTATTAAACTTCAAAGTGATGGCTTTATTTTAAAATGTTCTGAAATTTTCATGTTATTATATGCTAGCACATATGAATTTTTTCATGGTTAATACCACGTGATGGCTTATGCTAATAAAAAATATCACATGATGTGTTCAGCCAAAATTATATTCTCACCTAAACATGACTAGTGACCATAATGTGTATAGTTTTATAAAGAAAAAAATATTTTTAAACATATGAATGTTAGTGTTTCAATTTGTCTTTTACAAGACAATACAAAATACTAGAATGTGTAAGATAAATCATGTATTTAAACTAAAAGAGGAAGCTTAGTTAAACTTAAAATAACCTTATACGCAGAACTACAAACAAAATTTGAAGGTAGGTTGTCTATGAATATGTATGAGAGAGAAGAATATCAACATACTTTCACCATCAATAATTATTACCATACAAAGTTTTTAAAATTTTGATTTCTCTTTGGCACATCAATCAAAACTAATTGCATCTAAATTATGCTATAGTAATGCTCCTTGTTGGCAATAACTAATAATTTTATACTCTATAAATAGAATAATATAATGTATAATATCAACAATTATATAATATTAATAGTAATATACAAAGTCAATACTATAATGTGTAGTCCAATAACATTTATATAAACTTCAAAAAAATCAATTATGTTAGATAGTGAATGACACTTTATGCAATAAAAGAAAGGTTCCGTACATATATAGAAACTCCATTTCTCATATAAAACTAAGTGTGACAACTTTTGAATCCTATAGATAAACAATAACCTTAGTAACCTATTTTTCTTCAAAATCTCAGATGTATAAAGAACTTTCAATAAATCTTACTAGTAGTAAATCTTCCATACACTTTGAAATTAACTGAAGTGGGCATTGCCAAGCACTCAATATTGTACCAAAAACAATGCAAATTAACTTCAACTTTCAATAAACCTTATTAGTAATAAATCTTCCATAGACTTTGAAATTAACTAAAGTGGGCATGCCAAGCAAATGTTGCACCCAAAACAATGCAAATTAACTTCAATTTAGCATTCTCAATTACCTCTATAACTACAAATAACTCAATATGTCCATACGCTTTGTTTGTGCCTTTAAATATATATTCTTGATCAAGCATTATTTCCTATTAATTTCAAGTCAAATTCAAACCTTTCATTCTTAAAACCTCAAAGTGATGACTTTATTGGAATAAGTTATCAAAATGTGGAGTAGGAGGTGAAAGCTAATACTAATAAGAAAATCTCACCATGTGTTCAACCTAAATTATATTCTCACCTAAACATATAATCATGCAAATAGTCTAGAAAATGTGTGGATGGCATGATTAATGACCATAATGTGTATAATAGATAAATGAAAAAATAATATAAAACATGTGAATGTACATATTTATATTAATCTTTTAGAAAACAAAAAAATGTTATACATTTTATCTTTAAATTAAGAAAAGAAGCTCAAAAAAACCTAAACTATTCTTAGAATTAAAACAACAAACAAAGTAAATACAAATATCTTTTACAAACAAAATTTACAAATATATATTATCTATTATCAATTACTTTACAAAGAGGAAATTCTAAATATTCTCTCTTCCACATCATGCTTAATATTACCCTGCACTAATGTAGAAGGAAGAAATTTTTGCCAAAATCATGTCAGTTAAAGTATTAGTACAAAAACTAATCAACAGAAGTACATGGCATTAATTACATCATAAATCAATTGAATTCTTCTTCTAGTGCAAAGAAATGGCTATCCAGTTTTTAAAATACTCCAATAAATTAATTAATATGCTAATACATACTGGAAGACTAGATAGTTAAAAAGACTTGAATTTCAAAAAGTAATGAAGTACAGATTCAGAGAGCCATAATACATTTATCTACTTGACAAATTTGCTTTAAAATAAAGCTCATTCACTTGTCCTAAAATTTAAGAGCAAATATTGAAATATCAAATTGATTTTACTGTAACTCAAATATCTGATTACAAGTAACAAAGTCTATCCCATAAAAACATGGAAAGCTTGGTATTATGTATTATAAACATAAAGAAATATGGCCTCGTCCTGATGCTAAGCACATTGACATGATAAAAACCAACCAGAACCCTTTAGTGCTACAGCCTGGCGGGCCATTTCTGCCTTGCTCTATATATCTACTGAAAAAGAGAATCCATTATCTACTGTAAAACAGAATGGGTTAAAAAGTTTTTCATCCTGTTCACAGAAAAAGCTGTTTTCATAGAGTCTTGATAAATTCTGAGTACTCTACAGGCCTCCAAGTCAGCGAGACCATATTTCAAACCAATCAAAAGCCATGCATGCTAAACTTATAACAAAACCAAGACTGATAATATACGATGACGGCTGCACAGTGTAAAAAGCTGCAAGGAAACCCGACAAGGAAAGTATCGTTGAATTCAAAAAGGTGAGGAAAATTGTACGATCCGTTCCCCGAGCCGTAGTTATCACGAGTAATACTGCGACGATAAAAGATGCAACAATAGCACCCAATCCAAATACATTGAGAAAAAGACCATTAGCATTCATGGCGGTGGTTATGCCAAGAAATCCAAGACATACCAAAACGGCCGTGCATGGAATTAAAATGCCGGCCATCGCATAGCAAAACGTACCAAAAGGGTGCTGTTGTCCATCAGATTTCTCCTGCAAATTTCACCCCAAAAAAGTGTCAATACATTCATGTGTGCTCCCCAAATTTAAAAAGAAATGTTCATATTTGTTTTACCTGCATGGAATCCATTGGGCCGATGTTTTCTGAGCTGCCTAAATCTGTTCCTCGCCGCGTTGTCCTTTAGGATTTCTTGTAATAACCCTAAATGCACCTCTTTTGGGGTTTCTTGTATGGTGCACCTTGGCAGGCTCCTGAGGCTAAAATATTATGAACGAGTGAAAAAGATGATACAATTCGGACAGAAGTTACGACCTGCCCAAATTATTTCATAGGGTCAGAAATTGGTGAAAAATCTGACATATAGGATTTTCAGTATACACTGACAGAACTGTAAAATAATATATGATTCGCAGGATGAAACGATATACGAGTTGCCGATTGTGGATCTTTACGTTTATTTTCCCGTCATTTTATATTTATATATTAAAAAACAAATTCAAATAATTATAATATGTTTGATCAACACAAAAAACTATGAATTCATTTTAGGTCTTCTTGCAAATACATCCTTCCTGTCTGGCCTTGTTTCCATGGTAGAATTGCACTTTTCCAAGGAAAAAAGCGAACAGAGTTATTCTTGGAGAAAAATGGAGAGACTCTATTACGGGTTAAATTTACAGTAGATCGTCTCAAACAAACAGCTGAGATGCACGTTTTGTATACAGGATTCAAAGACTCTGTGGATTTGATGAAAATAATTTTAGGGGAAGACGACCAAAACATTCAATCTAGAGAACCCTAAGTTTTGCTTCTTGGAACTTTTTTTATTTTCTTGTAAGGGATCTAAATAACCATAATTCACACACAAAGATAAGGAGGAAATCGTCTGACTAAAGCTATTTCGAGATAAATATGAAGAGGGAGAAATTGTTCCTGTTACTCAGAGGAAGGATGTGAGAAAACCAAGGTCACAAATGCAAATTAACACAGAAACTAGTATAGATCAAAAGATTCTATATCAGTAAGATAAACTTTATATGTAAAATCATACAACAGGCAACTAAAAACCTAGCAAGGGCACATTTACCCATGTATCTGCAAGTTGGACTCATAATTTTCACAAACAAATCAACAATTTCTGAAACTTATTTCAACAAATCAAGAAATGAGAAATTGCATTTCTTGATAGATTGCAGAAAAGCAAGAAAAACATCCTTTTTACTGTTGAAATAAGAAACGAGAAATATAGCAATTAACGTGACTCACCTGTATCAGCAGTCTTGAAATCCCATTTTTGTTCTCATGAGAGTTTGTTTTCTTGGAGTGCGCGCCCACCAACATCAACATCAACAGAAAATGCCTGCTCATACGTAGGAAGATTATTTAATGTTTCATTTAATTTTCCTTACACAATCGTTGACCTTCCAACATGGAATAGACGAGAGAATGTTCACCTATAAACATTTAATGTATTTTATTTTTAATTTAAATATGTTTTTTTTCTAGGAAAAATGAAAATGTTTTATAAATCATGTAGAACAAAGAAAATTTTGTGGTATGTTTGGAGGTTTTCCATAGCTATATAGTATGAAATCCAAAGCAAGACTCGATCCATTTCTTATTTCATGTACTAACACTTGCACCTCAATCAGGTGTTAAAGTTACTTCAATAGTCAAATATGCTTTGGTATGTTTTGGGTGATTTAGAGGGTTGAGAGATCATAAGAAATGAAAATTATATTTGTTAGGGCTAATTGTGAACAATATAATTAAATTGAATGTAAAATGTGAAAATAATTGAATATGAATGAATGGAACTTACTTTGAACTCGAAAGTTGTGCAAAATGTTTTATAGTACAAAATTTTTACAATGTATGAAAACAATTAATTTGAGAGGTTGATTACATATAATACATTTGTTGTTGATCATTAGGAGATCTTCTATATACCTAGCATAATTGAGTAAACCATACAAAATTTTGTTGTTGATCATTAGGAGATCTTAGATATATAACTAGCAAGTCCAAATATGCTAGCTAAAGAAGCATTGTGACAATAATGACAAGAGATTTACTTTATGCATTTCCAAAGGATATAATGTGAAAACTCATTCTATCATTCTATCTTTAAATTTTCTCAATTATAAAATTGTTGTGTATAACTAATAAGAAAAATGCATTCACTTTGGGCTATTTTAAATAATTCTGAACCTAATTACATGCGTTGTGTTCATGGATGACCAAGCCTTCAACCAATAAGATCTTGCAACTAGCCTTAACTAAAAAAGTATTGGTCCCTTCCATCCCCAACCAAGGACATCCTCAGTAGCATTTTGTAGATCTTCAACATAAGTTCTACTTTGGAGAATTTTCTAAATTTCCTCTCTAAGTTCTCTTTGGTTTTTCTAATGTCATAAATTGCATACCTTGCAATTTCACATCACATGAGCCCCCCCTTTTGATTATTAAAATATAATAATGCAATATGATCTTAATCAAATTAAGATGCTCTAATTTTATAAATATGTCTAAATTCCCAACCTCTTTTGTTTGATTTCTCACAAATGAATGCACCTCATGTAGATCCATGTATGATGCACCTGCATCCTATAATAATTTGCAATTACATTACACACCACATGTTTTGGTAATATAGTGTCTTTATCAATCTACACATACATAAAAAAATGTATCTAAACTTCCTACATCAAAGTTTAAACTCTCATTTTGTTATCTCAGTTTCAACGACAACTCACACTGTCTCTAATTTTTAGAAAACTCTACAACACTCTTTCTATATATATGTATGTATATGTATATATATAGAGATAAAATACAAAATACAAAAAAAAAAGTTAGGTTGGTTGGTTGGCCTTCGAACGAAGGTTGACTGTTAAAAAATTTATTTCATTTTTTTAATTTAGGGACCTTCGCTCGAAGTTTTCCTATCAAAAAATATTTGGTGGATAAAAAGGGTCTTCAAACAAAGGCACCTTAATTCAAAGGTTCTTGGTTAGGTCTCCCCGCCATCCCTCTTCATTTTTTTGTTAAAATTTGGGATCCAAATCTTAGGTTGAACATTTAAATGGAATAAACTTGAAAAACCAATTTGCAAGATCGTAGACTTCAAAACAAGTTTTACGATAAGTATAATTTTAATATATTTTAATTTTATAATAAATTTATATTTTATGTTTTACTAAACATAGGATTTTCACAACATCAAGTTCTCTATTCTACACATTTGAAAAGTAGTTAATTAATGAAAAATATCTACGCATTAGGTATTTATGTTGAACATTTAAATGGAATAAACTTGAAAAACCAACTTGCAAGATCATAGCCTTCAAAACAAGTTGTACGATAAGTATAATTTTAATATATTTTAATTTTATAATAAATTTATATTTTATGTTTTACTAAACATAGGATTTTCACAGCATCAAGTTCTCTATTCTACACATTTGAAAAGTAGTTAATTAATGAAAAATATCTATGCATTAGGTATTTATGTTCTTCTTCCAACAAATAAATTAAATTTTGATACATATAGAACAAGTTATGCATTATGGCATACATCTCTGTCTAAATTATAATTGGATTGAATTCAAAACTTAATTTAAAATAATATGTAACAAATGCTATGAAACAAATTGCAAGAATTAGATATTCATTTTGTAAATCTATAAAATAATATAATTTTATCATTTGTATAAAAAAAATTATATAAAATAATGTAAACGTCACTTTTACAAATATTGTTGACTATAATTTTTTTTTAAATTAAAAGTTATTTAAAAAAATGTACAATTTAAGTTTGAATTTTTCCAAATAAATATATTTAGAATTTATAGACAAAAAGCAGATATTTAGTTCAAAATGTTGTTTTGTATTGAATGGTTGAATGGTCCAAAATACTGAGACTCACTACTAGATGACTCACTACTAGATTACAACAACTTACTGTCAGATAGGTCACTGCTATAGAAGTAATAAAAGAACAAAGGAAAATTGCATCTACAAATTCATGAGATCAATTCCAAGTAGGCTCAGGTAACAACATAACTACTTGCAATAGATTCAGTAAGGAATCTCTGCAAAACCTTCTTCAATCTGTTTGCACAAATACCACGGCACTAGAACACTTCTTAACACACCTTCACTCTTACTCACACTGTCTCATCCACACTCACACACACATACACCAAGATAATAAGTTGATCAAGTATAAAAAAGGATCTATACAACAATGCATCACTTTGATCAACACGTTACATAATTACAGGGACCAAAAACCCACCTTGATCAAAATTTGTTGGCTTCAACAGTCTTCTACACTTTCTTTCCATAAACATCTATATCTATTATAGACACAAATTTACAATTACATGTCATAGGTTGTCCATAAATAGCTATGATAGAAATGAATATCAACATACTTTCACCATTAGTGGTTATTACCATACAAAGGCTTTAAGATTTTGATTTCTCTTTGTCACATCAATAAAAACTAATTGCATCTCGATAATGATATAGTAATGCTCCTTTGCTGGAAATAACCATTGATTTTATACACTATGAATGGAATAATATAATATACAATATTAATAATAATTATATAATATTAATAGTAATATACAACATCAATACTGGGGGATGACCCCACAATGCAGTGGTGTCTACTCGACTACTTAATAGCTCCAGGGAAAAGCTAAAAAATACTGCTTTGATTGTGACTCATAAAAATAAAAATAAAAAAGGGCTCCATACATATATAGAAATCTTATTTCTCATATAAAACTAAGTATGACAAATTTTAAAAATTTATTATTTCTACTTGAATTTAAACTTCAATGTGCTCATGTAAATTTTCCTTAATAAACCTTCTGCTTACAATATGAAAATAATGATAAATTAATTAATTAATACAGTAAAAAAAACTTTGAATGAACACTATATAACACCATAAATACAAAAATTGGTTATGGACAAATTCACCACTACAAAATACATTGCTTCTAGACTAAGTTGGATAATATGATTTGATTGAGAAAATAAAATATTTAAGTCTTATAGATGTACCCATGTTGTTTCGTTAAAATATTAAATTCTAAAACCCTTATTTTGTAACAAAGTTACAAGATTTCATGGTTGCATGACATATTTCTTGTCTAAGTATGAGTTTCAAGTATCCTTTCTATAAATTTTGGGTGTGTCCATAAGTGAGTGCAAAAATGTAATATGAAGAATAAAAAAGTTACTAAAAAAATTGAGTACATGCATCATTCAAATGTGTCAAAATTAAATAAATGTCATTCACCTAATTTGAGGCTATAGATTTCATCATTCATATAATTTATTGAGATTTAAAAGATCAAATTAGAAATCATGTGATTTATTAGGCTTTGCAATATCATATTTGAGTGTTGGTTATGAGTTGGTACCAATGTTGAAACTCAATAACCTTGCATAAAGCCAAGGAAGAACATAAAGAATATATTTTAATCTAAAACAACTTAAAAGAATTTCTAAAAAAATACTAGAAATATCTAAATAATATTAAACAATTGTGATACTTGGTGACTTCCTCTTTGTAAACTAGTATTCTACATGTTGGGTCTTTTGGTTAAAAAACTCCTTCCAAGTTCCTTAATTATCTTCATATATTGTATCATGATTTATTTCCTTTGGTACTATAAAGAATGAAAATGGTAAGCCAAGGCATCATGCTCTAGTATCTTTGGATGAATATGGGAGGCCCTTGAATTTAATCTCGCACATGGTGATGATTGAGAGTTGTTAATAGTAGAGAATGTAACCATTGGAGGATACCTTGTTGGGGATTGACTTGATGGCCTTAATTTGGATTGAGGGTAACCCCAAAACTCAAAATCAAACCGTTGTGTAACTATCTTCATCATTCTTAGTGTCTATGTATTCTTATTTGTAAAAAATTAGAGAAGCAAGATTGCCTAAGTATACCAATGTAGTCTTCTTGGGTGGTAGTGATGGGATGTTTTAGTGTTTGAGTGGATCATCTTTGTAACTACCATAAGAGTGCCTTTTTGATCTCATATTAATGTCATAGTTTTTCATAGCATGTGTATTGCTACAATAGTATTTTGTAGGCAATATATGTCTCTTCATCACTTAAGCTTCGACCAAATGGATCACATGGATTGAGTTCATGATGAAAGTAGTTTTGAAAAAAAAAATTCTTTGCAAGCTAGGCAATAGTAGGTGTCCCTCACTAGTTGTGGTTTTAAAACATCTTGTTTGTCTTTTCTAGTGTATCTGATAAAATAATGGAAAAAGAAAGAAAAAGGCTCAAGTTTGTCATCATTACCACAATGACATTCATTATCATTACTTTCTTTAATAGAGGCATCAAGATTTGATTAATCAATTTAAAAAAACAAAAAGATAACATTTGAGGGAAAAACTCACTAAGGCATCAACACTTCGGCCTTCACATAGACCTAGCCACTGAAAATGATATACATTAACAAAGGTATACTTTTTATGTAACTCTATGAGTTATGAACTCTTGGAAAACCTTAGTAAATCTCAATGTATCACCATAAAACCCATGTTGCAAATAAATTAACCTTCTACACTATGTTGACATGAAATTCTAAATATTCTCTCTTCCACATCATTCCTAATATTAACCAGCAATAATGTAAAAGGAAGAAAGTTGTGCAAGAAATGTTAGTCTCGTCAAACCAATTCAACTATCAATCATCTTATTTAAATTATTAGTAAAAAATGAAAGAACTAAAAAATAGAAATACATGTCATTAATTACATCATAAATTGACTCATCAAATTAGTTGAATTCTTAAAATAGCTATCCATATTTTAAATGCACCAACACATGGGTTAATACAATAAATCATAAGCTATAATATATGTAGGTATCTAGGAGGCTGGATGGTAAAAGAAGGCTTCAATTAAGAAGAGTAATGAATAAATGAAGTGCAGATTCACAAAGCTATAATACATTTATTTATTTGTACAAATTTGGTTTAAAAATGAGCTAAATATTATAAAAGATGATATCATTTGGACAGGAGTTATGACCTAAAGCCCAATTTATTAGGGTCAGAAGTATGTGAAAAATTTGACATGTATGATTGTTATACTGATAGAACTGTAAAATAATATACTATTCACAGGATGAAATGATATACCTGAAACCCAAATTATTTCATAGGGTCAGAAGTTGTTGATTGTGGATATTTGTGTTTATTTTACTATCATTTTATATTTATATACTCCATCCAAAAAAAAGAAAGAAAAGAAAGCAGAGTTATTCTTCCAGAAGTGTGAAGACACTCTATTATGGGTTAAATATACAATTGGTCGTCTCAAACAAATAGTTGAGATAAACCTAAAGAACCATTGATCAATCCAGACTTTTTAACGAGAGTAAACGCAACGGAAACACAAAGATATGATGGAGGTAATGCAAAACAGATTGTTTTATTTCATGAAAATTGATTACAACCAACCAACTTATAGCATAACCAGCTCATAGGTCTGGTAGAACATACAAAATAGGTGACAACCAGGACCTTGAATCTTAAGATCTATCTTCTATGCATAGCATCACTACTTGATTCTTTGATTTATTTCATTCTAATCCACAACTATAATTATATATACAATCCAAAGGATCTGTTCGGCCCAAAAAGGGATCAAAACCTGAAGAACAAGACCTAACATGTAAAATCAACAAGGTCGGCCTCCACCAAGAGATTCCTTCAAAAAATCCAAAGGATGAAGTGTAGATTGTAGGAAAAGTTTGACCACATGCCAAGGAACATCAAAATCAATGCTCAAGGCTCGACAAGCTTCGGAAGGGGTTCCGGTAGATCACCAAAATAGGTCTAGGCAACCGGTAACAAGAAACTGTTAACCGGTAATAGGAAACTATCAAGGAAACCGATAGTGATATCTTGTCGGAAAATGATGCAAATGTGATGTGGTTTGGAAACAAGAAATATGATCAAGTCTTCAAGTAGAATCAAACTCCATAGGAACCGATGAGCCAAAACTAGGACATGCAGAAAGAAAAGCTAAAAATGCAAACAGAAAACAAAACAGAAAGAAAATATTTTTTGTTGATGCAAGATTGCTATAAATTGGGGATGCTCCTATGTCAGACATCTGAGGTTATTGAAAAATTGAGCCTCTCACTTTGTTGGGGTAAGAGGAAAACCAAGGCGGTCTACCTCTGTCTGAGAAATCCAAGATGAATCTTCAACTAGTTTGTCCTTCTACTTCACAAGATACTCCTTTTCCTGACTGCTCCGAGTACTACGCCCAATCTTACTGTCCAATTTTTTTTAATCTGATCCGGTTCCTTCCAAGGTAACTGTTTCTCTGAGTCTACAATATTGTCCTCACTAAATTTTGGTTCATGATACTCATGAAGATTTGCAATATTAAACACAGGTGAAATACTCAGACTATCTGGTAACTCCACTTCATATGCATTTCCAGAACTGAACTTCCTCAAAATCTTGCAAGGTCCAAACTTTTTCATCTGCTTTTTTTATAAGCTCCAATCAGGAATCTCTCTTTTCTCAGATATACCATCACTTCATCACCAACTTCAAACTTCTTATGTCTCCTCTTCTCATCTGCCTTCTCCTTATACTTGTTGTTCATGTCTTCCAAATGCTTCTTAACCTAAATATGCAAGGTTGCCATGTGATCTGCAAAATCTTCTACTTCTGAACTTCTCCAGTCTTCACTGCTAATATCTCTTAATTATGATATACCTCTAGGGTGCACTCTGGTAACTATCTCAAAAGGTGTTCTTCTGGTACTCCTATTTACTGAATTATTGTAGGCAAACTCTTCTTGTGCAAGGATCAAATCCTAGCTTCCGGTTTTATCTCCAACTAAACATCTCAACAAATTTCCCAAGCTCCGATTAACAACTAATGTATGTCCATCAGTTTGTGGATGAAAAGTAGAACTAATCTTCAAATATGTCTTCATCTTCTTCCGAAGTGTTCTAAAAAATAACCAACAAACTTAGTGTCTCTGTCTGAAACTCTTCTCTTAGGTAATCCATGCAATCTCACTACTTCCTTGAAAAATAAGTCTGCTACATGCAATGCATCTGATGTCTTCTCACAAGGTATGAAATGAGCCATCTTTGAGAATCTATCCACTGCCACAAATATAGAATCATTCCCTGTCAGTTTTTTAGGCAATCCAAGTACAAAATCCATGCTTATATCCTCCCAAGGTCTTACCAGTACTGTCAAAAGTTTATACAATCCCACATTCTGGCTACTACCCTTTGCAACTTGACAAATTCTACAACTTTGCACATATTTCTTAACATCCGTGTGAATCTGGGGCCAAAAGTACTGCTCACTCACCAATGCTACTATTTTGTCAATATGAAAGTGTCCATCTAATCCTCCACTGTGTTTCTCCTTTATCATATTCTCCCTCATAAAACTAGAGTAAATAAGGGAAATTATTGTAGGCCTTTCTTCCCAAATTCTCTATGCCCAAACTTGTTGCATTCATAACAGTTTCCATTGAATCTATTGGATCTAGGCTTATTGTTTAAAAAATAAGGGAAATTATTGTAGGCCTTTCTTCTACACACATTATTAGTATGTCCTTCCTTGAGACAATTGAAGCAAACAGGTTTAAACTTTTGTTTACCTTTATCCTTGGATGTTGGTTGCTTCTTTGATGCTTTAGCTTTTGTTCCAGAGGTCTCACCTTCCTCATACCCAGAGAAACCAAGTCCAGTGGTATTCTTTACCGGTTTTGTCGATTCTAGCTTTTGCTCTAGCTTAGCAGTACTTTGATTGAATTTGGCAAGTATGTCCTTTGACTCAGTAAGTTCCTTGGAAATAGCAGCATTAGATTCCATCAAGGTTGCATTCTCAGAAATAGCCATGTTTAGTTCACCTTACATTTCTTCTTTTTCCACTTTACTCTCTTGGAGATGAGTGGTAAGGGCACTAATTTCTTGCTTCGGCTTGGAGATCTCATGATCTTTGTCTTTTACCAGATCTTCAGCTTTCTTTCGGGTCTCAAGCTCTTGACACATTCTGATAGTCAGTCCTTCCAACTCCTTTCTCAGGTTGACTTTAGATTCATTCAATTTTTCAACTAGGGCATCCATGTCAGCTTCATCAGAAAAGCTATTTTTAGTAAGTTCCATCAGTTTCTCAGCATGCTCTCTTCTCTTGGCCAAAGAGGCTTTATACTTGACTTTGATTTCATCATAGGCTCTCTCAACCTAGATGAGACGATGATTAAGTTCCCTCACAGCGTATTCCCTCATATCTCCTTCCAAGTGGTTAGACTTATAGAAAGGTTGGTTTTGATACCAATTGATGAATACTAAGAGGGGGGTGAATTAGTATACCAAAAAATACTAAACTCAAACTCTCAAACAGTTTAGCAGATAACGGATATAACATATTCACTAATAAACCGGTTAAGATAAAAGAAAACCAAATAGAAAATAAAACATTCACCCACAAAACCACAATCACCATAACACAAGATATTTGATGTGGAAACCCAAATGGGAAAAACCACGGTGAGCAGAAACTCACAAGTAACTATCTGCAGAATAGAAACTAGACCGGTTAAGGTCATACAATGTTCTTCACCAGAACAAATCTTGTTAGGAATCTAGATCTCTGTTAGGAGATAAGTCCTATTAAAAACTACCTTGTTAAAGGATTTCATATCCACAGTTGTGAACCACCTTGTTAGAGGATTTACAAAGGCTTTGATGGGCCTACCCGGTTAAGGGTTTCAGACTTGTCAAAGATGTGAGTAATCAACAAGTGAGTGATACAAATACTGTAGACACCTAAAATTGTCCAATCTAATTAAATAAATATCTTTATTTATTTAATTATTTTAGCGTAATTCTTCTATTAATTAAATAAATCTTTATTTATTTAATTAATTCATTTATCCTCTTCTAGCCTTATTTCTCATTTAAATAAATACATTTATTTATTTAAATTATCCTTTTCCCAAATTAAATAAATATCTTATTTATTTAATTGATCTCACTTCTTCTATTAATTAAATAAATCTTTATTTATTTAATTAATTCATTAACCTTTTCTACCCATGACACATGTCATTCATCTCTTAATTCATACACTACCTACCCCTTTCATTATTTTATTATTTCTTTTACCTACCCTCTAATCATAGCCGACCTCATTTTACACCTCTCAATCTTATCCCTCCATTTCTTATGGTGTCTTCTATATAAGGAGATGTTTCCTTCATTATCAACCCTAACTAACTAACTACTTGATCAATTGACTACTTGGCATATGCGATCCTACTTGCAACCACATTTCGTTCTTTGTTGAGCTCTTGTGCACATAAAATCTGAGAGCAAATATATCAAGCAAAATCAATGGAGATAGGAAGAATAGAGATCCAAACCCTATTGGACATGTGATGGTATAATCTTTGTGATTTCATTTGATTTGCATTGTCTTAGGTAATCTTCATATGTTATGGTGGATCTTTGTTGTTGTTAGGCTAGGGTTTTGTGGTTGAATTCATTTAGCCTTTCAATATCATTATTATTGCTATCCATTTTCACCATATACAGATACTAGAACAGTATGCTTGGTTAGATCCTTGATAGCTCATTGTTAATACTGCGTCTGTGTGCGTTGATCTTTTTTTTTGGAGTTTTATTGATTTAGTTTTTGGTCATTTAATATTTCAGATCTGGTTTATTTTGAGCTAACATCTTCAGATCTAGCTAACAAAATTGGTGCAGCTTGTCTTGAAAGCAAAATCGTTTAATTGAAGGCCCGTATTTTCACAAAGTCTTTTGGATCTAAAATTTACCTAACTTGTGTGTTTGCAGGAAGGGGTGATTATTTCAAACAAATCCAAACTACTAACAAATCTTTGATGTAGGTCCTTGGCAAAGGTTTTTGATTTTTTTGTGTGCTTTGTTTTCAATAGACTAGCAAACACTTCAATTGGTGCACTAAAATTGAATCATTGTCTTTTGTGTCTTGAGAAATAGGCTCTTTTTGTCTAATCTTTAGAAGGTTTGTCTTCCCATGTGGTCATTAGGAATACTAGTGAGAAGAGAACGACCCAAGTGGTAGCAAAAGAAAAGCCATCTTCTTCCAAACCACTATAAATAATTGTATTCATGGTAAAAACTATGAATAACATGTGCTGATTAGTTCATACCGACACTATGTCTCCCCATAAACCCATTTGATCAAATTTATTTGATCAGTTGTAGGGCGTAACCCCTACCGGCTAGGAGCCTTCTGTATTTACAGAGCTAAAAGTGTCGCATGTATGGCCACACAAGCGGATGCCCTTACTAGCACCTTTTTGTTTTAGAAGCCCAAATCCTTCTAGTTGTTGGGGCAGGAAGTCGGACCTCTGGTAGCGGCCCACACACATAGGGTTCTTAGTAGAGATACAAAGTTTGCCACAGGGAGTTTTCGTGGGGATTGATGCTTGGCTGACCCGAGAAGTGAGTGCTGAGGGTGGAGCCAATGAGGTCAAGCATCTAAGTATCCACTCTGAATAGCGTAGCCTCAGGGGTAAAACCCCATGTGGGATCAACAACTATTGTCTTGGCCAGCCATAAGAATTGTGCTTGACTTATTTTAAACATTCAAAACTGTAAAGCGGAAAAAATCGAACCCTAGTCGTTCTCCCCTTCCCAACTCCAAGGAGAGAGAAGGGAGAGTCACTAGGGTTGATGGTTTTCACTTAGGAGGGACTTTACATTCAAAAGAGGGGTTGAAACCCACAAGATCCAATCCCACGCAATGCAAGATTGGATTCTATATGAGTTTCAAGGGGTAAGATAGCAAGGATACCCTCTTTTGTAAAGAATGTGGATAGAATGATTAAGCTAGGAATGCATAGAAAGTAGGAAAGATTCACTTATAAACAGAGATAGGGATATGATATGAAGCTGCGGACCTGGAATTAGCAGTAAAATGTCGAGACGGTGCTGTCCTGCAAATTTGAGCAAAAGTTGACGGGACGATGGCGCCCGGCGTGCACACGGTCCTCCGAAAAATCCGCGAAACGAAGGGGGGTCTGTTCGTCTCTGCACAAGGATTCCAAATCTTCAATTTCAGCCGCATACCTGCAACCTACACACAGAAAAGCGAAGACGATTGGGGGGTTAGGGATTAGGGGTTTGCCCTTAGGTCAAACCCCGGTTTTGGAATTAACCAAGAAATGAGAAATGTTGTAAATGTAAAGTAAAACAAGTACTAATACCTTGTTGTAAGGATGTTTTTATCCTTATATGCGAAGGTATAGATGTTGTTGTATGTTGTATGTTGTATGTTGTATGTGGTATGTGATATGTGATATGTGATCTCCTCTTCAATGGTTGAATCCTTGTCTTGAATGCAACACTTAGCCTTGAATGGAGACTTAGAATGATCAATTGCTTGAAGGAATGCTTGAATGCTTGAATGCTTGAATATCGTTTCCACGTCTTGTACACATATGTCCTTCCTCTTTTTTTTATCTACCCTCAATGGGAGAGGAAAATGTAGTTTATATACTTGTCAATTAGGGCTGATAGACTGATTTTTCTGACCTTGGGCCGACCAGGAAGTGTTATTTTCCAATTTGCAAACTTAAAGACCCGAAGCCCCATAGGAGACCGGGCCCAAAATAGGGCCAGGGACCAGGGTGTTGGGCGCCATGGTCCTGGGGGACCAGGGCACTGGGCACCCTAGTCCTGAAGGACCAAGGCGCTGGGCGCTCTGGTCCCACCTCCCGGGACAGCAAGGTGCAAGGAGGGATCAGGCAGGGTTCTGGAAAAATGCAGTTTTTGATGTTGTGGACAAGTTTCGGGGTCTCCATTCAGGTTCCGTGTTGCATCACCATCGTGAAGACCCAAATGCAGTCAAAATTGCAAGTGTCACAATTTTAGGACGCTACATTTAGCCCCCACTTTAGCGGGAGTATAAGCGTACGCTCATACTTCCGGTAAAGTACAAGGAAACAACATTGAAAAACTTTCACCACGTCAAGGAGGCAAGATACACCAAGCCCCCAATGGACTAAGGATCTTACGAATTCGATTGACAAAGTAAAAGGGAAGATCACGAGGGAGAACCATGACTGTCAGTAGTAAGGTTCCCTCACTATGAGTCATGCAAGAAAGATATCAAAAATTTTCAAGGCAAAGCTAAATTTGTCAAGAAATTTTTAAGTATCTTGAAAAGATATGAACGGGATTTATGCCCCCCTACGTTAAAGCGATCGCACACACCTCATCGGGGGTGATTGCTTTAAGGTAGTGATACATATAAGAAATGAGAAGGAGCACGTTATCACAAGGATTTAGCCCCCAAGGATAATAGATACAAAACACAAAGCACAAGGTGACTTCGCTTTCCTCAGGGTCAGTATGCTGTATGATAATTCATGTATATCATATGTATGTATGCATAATTGATCTTCATTCCCCAATCAAGGAAGGTCACCTAGAAGAAGGGAACACATGTGTCTTTTGAGTCATCATGAGAGAGACCAAAAGAGATCTCAATGTTTTGCATCGTCCTCAAGTAGACAACACTAAGGACAACAAATAGAAGAATGAGAATAACACATAGAAGAAGTAACAAAAGAGAGGAGGAGAGAATCTGCTATGCTAATGAACTAGTCTAGCACGTCATCTACCCCCCGATCTTGCTGATCAATGTTTCGGGAAGGCAGGGAACATGCTAGAGGAGGAACATTCAACACAGCAGATGGAGCTATCACAAGATCCAAACAAGGGCTATGTTTATGTTCCAAGCCACGTTGTTCTTGTCTAGGAGCTAGGATAAGTGCTTTAGAAAATTCATTAGATAAATGGTTATCAATATCAACAAGTTCATATTCACTATCAGAAGCAAGAGAAGTAACATTTTCATCATGAATAACATTTTCATCTATATCATCATCAAGATTTATAAAAATAGGATCTTTAACTCGCACAGGATCAAGACCATCATGCATCTTATGTTTAGGAGATTTTGGCTCAATTTCCGGCTGAGGAGAAAATGGAATAATGCTTGTTGAAGGTGTTTTTGGGGATTGCAAAGTTTGAGAGGCAGCTGCCTGAGCTCTAAGATGATGCTTTCGTCAGTGTTCACGTGCAGAACGATTTCGTCTAGTCTTAGTAGGAAGTTGAGAAGATTGAGGAGGAGGAATGTTCTCATCCTTATCACTTGGGTGTTTAGGTTGTGGTCTCTTAGGTTGAAAAATAGGAGAAGAGGAAGGTCTCTTCTCTCCATAAGAGGAAGGAGGAGGAACTGCTCCATATAAGGGAGGAATATTTGGTTTAGGAAGGAGACCAAGTCCATCATGACGAGGAGGGATAGGTCTACTTTTAGGAAGTTTATTAGATATAGGCATAGTCACATCCATAGGGATGGGTTGGGAATCTTCTTGAGGAAAGACATTAGTTTTATCTTTCAAAGGAAGAACTTCCTTCTCAAGAATGATAGGAATGTCAAGTTTGGGTGTTCTAGGTTCACTTAGAGATAGGATCATATCTTTTTTCCACTTTTGATAAGATTTAAAAAGATGATCACTTTGCGGAGGAAGAGATTGGAATTGTTTAGGCCAAAAGTAATCAATAGGAATGCTAGAAGTTCTTTCAGCTGGTTTAAAGAGACTATGATTGACAGTAACAACTTCACCATTATGGGGAAATTTCAAACACTTGTGAATAGGAGAAGCAATAGCTTTCATGGAAGATAGCCAAGGATAGCCTAGCTTCACACGAAATTGTTCGGATGATGGAATAATAGCAAAGTCCACATCAAGGGACTTGTTATGGACCTCAATAGGTAATGTAATAGAACCAATTGCAGGAGAAGAAAATGCATCAAATAGTTTCACAACCACATTTGTTTCATCATAGATCACTTGATTCAATTGCAAAGTAAAAAGGAATTCTTCAGTAATGACATTAACCATGCAAGAAGGATCAATAAGCACTCCACGGCAAGGTGTATTTTTGACTTTTGCAACTATGTATAAAGGACCATCAGGTGCCCTGATAGTTTCACTAGAATCAAAGGTGATGGAAATTTCTTTAGGGATTTTCTGCTGCTCCACAAAGTTAATCACATTCAGAGTCATGGACACGAGATCATCAGGTGAGACAGAGGAATCAGTAGTATCAATCGCATTAGAGGTATGAGAAGGTAATGGATCAGTAAAAATATGAAGATTTTGGTTAGGAGGAGCTACAGATGTATTGCCTTTATCATTCACTCCAGAAACAGAAATAGTATTATTATCAATCAAATCTTGAATTTTACCCTTTAAAGCAAAACATTTTTCAGTATCATGCCCAGGATGACGATGAAATTGACAAAAAGATTTGTTATCAAAATAGGGTGAATTAATCTTTGCAGGATCTATTTGCCTTATAGGAGGAAGAGTAAGCACATTTTGTTCCAATAACTTATTCATAATACTATGCAATGATTCATTTAAAGGAGTAAACTTTCTTTCTTTCTTGAAAAACTTAGAAATAGGAGGCACACCTGATGCTGCATTCACATTGTTGTTGATGATGTTTTCATTGAATTTAATGGACTCTCTATTCAGTTTAAACTTCCCAAATGGTTGTTGACTACTATCACCCTTATCACTCGAAGCCATAGGATGTGATTGTTCTATTTGACTCACAGTCAGTTGATAATGGTGAAGAGTTGCGCACAACTGTTGGAAAGAAGTAAACTCAGAAAATAGGAGTTTGTCTCGAATATCTTTTTGTAAATTAGAAATAAAGATTCTTTGAATATCATTGTCAGGCACTGGAAAAGAAATTTGAGCATACAAATGCTTATATCTACCAATGAAATCAGTCACTTTTTCTTTAACACCTTGTTTACAATGCATTAAATCAATCAAAGTAACTTTAGGACTTATATTGTTTTGAAATTGTTGAATAAAAGCATTTGCAAGTTGTTCGAAAGAAGTAATAGAATAGGAAGGCAACGAGCAATACCATTGTAGGGCTTTGTCTCTTAATGTTCTAGTAAACAGTTTTGCAAGTAACCTTTGGTCATAAGCAAAATCAGTACATATTGTTTGAAAGGTCTTAACATGTGTTAGAGGATCACCCTTACCATTATAAAGCTCCAAATGCAGAATTTCAACATGTTTAGGGGGAATAGCTCGGACAATGTCAAGAGAAAGTGGGCTCGCAACATCAAATGTGGGCACACTAAACTTAGATTGATTCATAGAGGCAATTTGTTGCTGTAAAGAAGAGACAGTTTGTGCAAGATTGTTAATGGTCGCTTCAGTTGAAGAGTTCATATTAGACGTGTTAGATTGTGATGGAGGTGTTATGTTATTGAAAGAAGGTAGAGAGTAAGGTGGTGGGACACTATGATAGTTAGTCATAGGAGATGATTGGACAAGAGGAACACTACAAGGAGGAATGGAAAACGAATTGCCCCCTTGTGTCATGTTCATTTGTGGTGATATAATAGGAACACTTATTGAAGGAATGAATGAAGAAGTCGGATTGAATGAAGGAAGAGGGTTGATTGAAGAAGAGGGATTGCCCCCATGACTAGTGATCATAGGAGGAATGTCTTGTATAGAAGTAGTCATTATGTTTGATGTAAAAGTAGGTATACTAGCAATAGAAGTCGTCAAAGGAATAGAATGATTAACTTGAGTAGGAGGTTGTGTATAACCCAAAGTTTCAGCACAACTCTTCATAGGCATCACATTTGAATCCACAATGTGTGCAATACCACGCAAAATATCAATTCCATTCTTATCACTTTGAAGCATACGTTTTAGACCCTCAATTAAAGGAAGAGCTTGACTATCAGGGTATTCTTGAGACATCCATTGTCGAAAATCGTCAAATTGGATATCCAATTTTGAAAGTTGTTCTACAGAAACCTCATGGAGAGCTTCTTCATCATTAAGAGGATTAGAGGAATTACCCATGTCCTCGTTAAAAAGGCCATTCAAATTAGGTTCCATCTCCTCGGTAATTACACCTTGGAAGGACTTAATTCTAAGGCTTCATCTAACGGGAATAGTGTAAGTAGGACTTATTGTTGTAAAACTCATGCACTAAAGAAAGAGAGAAGATTTTGAATTTTAGAGGTAGCAAATTTCAGTAAAACCGGCCAATCTTCTAGATTTAAGCTGTTAAATACAATCAGGACAATCTCCCGAAATTTCAAAAAAAATGTCCGGGACCGTGGCGCTCGGGGTGCACACGGTCCTCGCAACTTTTTTCAAAATTTGTAGGGATGAAAGTTATGATGATTTTACAGCTAACCTGAAAAAATTGAGTGATTTTACGATCTGTAGATAGGCCAAATTAAAGTTGCAATCTCAAAATTGAACCCTACCCAGATTGTCGAAAAATGCAAAATTTGAATTTTGAAAAAGAGAGGGAAACTAAAACTTTGAATTTTATGATTTTAGAGGGAATGCTGAAAGCAATGCAAGTTTTGAAAATTAACAATTGACTCAATTTCACGCAAAATTCAATTTTGAAAGCGGAAATCAAAGTTGTTGTAATTAAGCACTTAATTTCAAAAGTCACAAATTGCAAAAATTTGAATAAATCACTGAAATTTCGAATAAATGATAACACACTTTTTAGATTTAGGACTATAAGAAACACAATTTTGACACAAATTTCAATTTCAATAATTTTTTGAATGATTAGAAGCCTCAATCCAAGCAATCGCTAGACCAACTTTGACTGTAATTTTGAAGGTGTTAAAATTGATAAAATCAGCCAAAATTCTGGATTTTAGTAGAAAAATACAGTAAGATCTAGTTCCCGAAATTTCAGAAAAAATGTCGGGGACGATGGCGCTCGGAGTGCACACGGTCCTCGCAACTTTTTTCCAAATTTTCAGGGATGAAAGATATTGTGATTTTATTGCGGAATCCAAAGTTACAGCCGATTTGGAGGTGTTTTGATTAGTGAAATTATCAGTCAAAGGTTGAATCAAGAAGGTCTTAAAAATTAGGGTTTTGACATTTAACCACTTAATTTTTCAAAATTAAAGCACAAATATGAATTGATAATTTGTAATAGAAGGGCAGATCTGAAACAAGCATTAATAATTAAACATTTCACAAGCTCAATTACTAAAAAGAAAATTTAGGGTTTTTATGCAATTAACCTCTAAAATTTTGCAAAAGGTCAAACATGGAAATGTAATCAAGGCATCCAATTTTCAGATCTAACCATGAATAATCAGAAAGGATGTTCACGTCGGGTTCACCAAAATGTAAAGCGAAAAAAATCAAACCCTAGTCGTTCTCCCCTTCCCAGCTCCAAGGAGAGAGAAGGGAGAGTCACTAGGGTTGATGGTTTTCACTTAGGAGGGACTTTACATTCAAAAGAGGGGTTGAAACCCACAAGATCAAATCCCACGCAATGCAAGATTGGATTCTATATGAGTTTCAAGGGGTAAGATAGCAAGGATACCCTCTTTTGTAAAGAATGTGGATAGAATGATTAAGCTAGGAATGCATAGAAAGTAGGAAAGATTCACTTATAAACAAAGATAGGGATATGATATGAAGCTACGGACCTGGAATTAGCAGTAAAATGTCGAGACGGCGTTGTCCTGCAAATTTGAGCAAAAGTTGACGGGACGATGGCGCCCGGCGTGCACACGGTCCTCCGAAAAATCTGCGAAACGAAGGGGGATCTGTTCGTCTCTGCACAAGGATTCCAGATCTTCAATTTCAGCCGCGTACCTGCAACCTACACACAGAAAAGCGAAGATGATTGGGGGGTTAGGGATTAGGGGTTTGCCCTTAGGTCAAACCCCGGTTTTGGAATTAACCAAGAAATGAGAAATGTTGTAAATGTAAAGTAAAACAAGTACTAATACCTTGTTGTAAGGATGTTTGTATCCTTATATGCGAAGGTATAGATGTTGTTGTATGTTGTATGTTGTATGTTGTATGTTGTATGTTGTATGTTGTATGTTGTATGTTGTATGTTGTATGTGATATGTGATCTCCTCTTCAATGGTTGAATCCTTGTCTTGAATGCAACACTTAGCCTTGAATGGAGACTTAGAATGATCAATTGCTTGAAGGAATGCTTGAATGCTTGAATGCTTAAATATCGTTTCCACGTCTTGTACACATATGTCCTTCCTCTTTTTTTTATCTACCCTCAATGGGAGAGGAAAATGTAGTTTATATACTTGTCAATTAGGGCTGATAGACTGATTTTTCCGACCTTGGGCCGACCAGGAAGTGTTATTTTCCAATTTGCAAACTTAAAGACCCGAAGCCCCATAGGAGACCGGGCCCAAAATAGGGCCAGGGACCAGGGCGCTGGGCGCCATGGTCCTGGGGGACTAGGGCACTAGGCGCCCTAGTCCTGAAGGACCAAGGCGCTGGGCGCTCTGGTCCCACCTCCCGAGACAGCAGGGTGCAAGGAGGGATCAGGCAGGGTGCTGGAAAAATGCAGTTTTTGATGTTGTGGACAAGTTTCGGGGTCTCCATTCAGGTTCCGTGTTGCATCGCCATCGTGAAGACCCAAATGCAGTCAAAATTGCAAGTGTCACAATTTTAGGACGCTACAAAAACATTCAAGACCAAACAGCAAAACATTGTGTCTTTTGTGGACCTTCAAGTGTATGCAAAACATTTTTACATCAAACATCACACTTTCTTTGAGTCATTTTTTTGGAGTCTAGACACTTGCAAACATTGAGTCTTCATCAATACTGTGTCCTCTTGTCACAAAAAAATAGTCAAACAGTCAGATTTGGTCACAACAAAACAAATTCACAGATTGGAAAAAATTACACAAATTTTACAGAAACGCGCTTGTGTCTGACATAATAGCGTCTGTGTTGTATAACCGCGTCTGTGAAGGGCAGAAACGCGTCTGTGTTTCCAGAATCAACAGTGCATTTTACAAAAATCTCAAAAACGTGTCTGTGTTAATAGAAACACGTCTATGCAGTATACAGGCACGTCTGTGTTCAGTATTGAAAAACTTTTACAGTCCAGCAAACAAACACAGTCAGTTTCAAAATTCTTGAGCTTCCTAGGTTGTTTCTCCAGGTTTTCATCTAGCATTCAACCTATCTTTGGGTCTCACAAAGTCCATCATTTCTTTACACCTTACATTACATTCACATTTGTCTAAACTTGAGTCAAAAGGTCACTTGCTTGTCCTCATCATACTTTGTCAACACACTACATACAACAACATTTTGCTAAGTGGTCCCTCATCAAGGTCTATCACCTTTGGGTCTCATTTGGTCTTACTTAGAGTCAAGGTCAACTTACCTCATCAAGGGAAACTATCCTCTCTTTGGAAGTCACACCTACTCTACTACATACATACTTGGTCTTACACTTTAGACATTGCAAGTAAACCTCAGATTCATTTACATTCCATCCAACTCTTGGTCTTCCATACTTTTTCCATTTTCATCTAGTCTCAAACATCTTGGTCAATACCTAGTTCATGGTTGAAACCCGTCTTCAAAAATCTAGGAGAGAAGCTAAAAAGGCTCAAGAGTCCGCAAACATGAGTTCCTATGAGTATGACAAAGATATCTTTTTCAATTCTGGTCATACTACATTACCTGACATGGATGCCTATAGAAACATTCCAGATGTTGAGAACATGGACACAACAAACAACATTGATACACATAATGATGATATGGACAACTTTTCAGTACATTCAGCAGATGTGGAAGAATCCATTATGGATCCCCGTTTCAATCGATTGGTTGAAGAAATAATGAGGAGGGATAGACAATACTTCTTACAAATGATGACACAAAGTGGAGCCAAGATACCTCATGATTTTGACATGTCTCAAATAATAGAAAATCGACCTTTGCAACAACCTCACTCCAACATGGATCAAAGGAGGCCTAATAGTGGAGGCAATAGAAGACCACATCTTGTGCCTGAATCACCATCATCTTTGTTTCAAAAACCAGAGGTCCCACATACACATGGTCAAGCATATGATACTCACCTTTGCAGACCATTATGGAAGTCTTATGCAGAGAAATATGCTCAATCACATATCAATGCTAAGGATCAACCACCAAAGCAATTGGATATTCAAAGGCGTGCTCAAAATTTGGACACAAGGAAACCCCGTGTCAAATTTGGGGGCAATACATTAGAACATGACATGCCTGTAGAGTATGGTATACATGGACAAAATAGATATTTCATTCCTCAACATGACTCTATACCAAGTGGTCCATATATGCAACATCACTATAGACCTCCTCCATATGAACATGTGTATGATCAGTATCATCCATATATGCAACATGCTTCTCCTCCAATTAGTGCCTCAAGCATAGGGTATGGTCCAAGAAGTCGATCTCCACCTAAGAACAATTTGGAGCAACAAATCAGGGACTTACAAAAGAAAATGGAGGACATAAATACACCAAAGCCAACATACACAATGAGAGACATATGTCCTTATCCATTTGACAAGAGCATTCCAATGTCTCCTTTTCCTACATACTTTGTGACACCTATGTTTGATAAGTATAGAGGAAAAGGGGATCCTAAGGCACACATAAGATAGTTTTTCACAGCTTGCATTGAGTTAGCAGCAGAAGAGACATATTTGATGAGATTATTCCCACAAAGCCTAGGCGATCAAGCTATGGAATGGTTCTCCCAACTTCCACCTGGAATTAAGTCATGGGGTGACTTAGCAGAGGCATTTATTCAACATTTCTCCTACAACATAGAGATGGACATATCAGTTGCTACTTTGTGCAACACCAAGCAAAAAGAGGGAGAGTCTTTTGCATCATTTTTACAAAGATAGAGGAATCTAGCCAGCAGATGCTCTTGTGAAATTCCACAAAAACAAATGGTAGAAATGTTCACCCAAAATGTTAACAAAGACATTGGCTATGATCTAAAGAAAGTTTGTTTGTCCACCTTCAAGGACGTCATTGAAAAAGGCTTAGCAACAGAGAAGGTCCTAATTGAACAAGGAGTCATTAAGATATTCAAGGAAAACAAAGATGACTTTAAAGGAAAAGACAAGCCAGGATTTTCAAATAAAAACAAGAACACAATCAATGATGGTGTTGTTGATGCAAATACAGCGCGACCCAAAATCATTTTTTCAAGATCAAGCTCTACAAACAATCAAGTGAATACTCAAACAACTTCTAGATCACGAAGGAAGTACACCCCATTGGGAGAACCACTTGAGTCAGTTTTCAAGAAGCTAGTGGCAAACAAAGTAATCACTATTCCAGATTTTCCTCCATATGAACCAAAGGTTAAACCAAATTGGTGGAATGATGATGAGTATTGTGAATTTCATAAGAGCAAGGGTCATTAGACAGGAAATTGTCATCGACTGAAGAACATCATACAAGATCTCATTGATAGAGGTGACATTGAGATTGAGGGACACTCTTCCAATCAAGAACATGAAATGTTTAAGGAACCATTCCCAAAACATGACAAGGGAAATGCTAAAGCCATAGATGACCAAAACAACTATACCAGAGCAACCTATAACTATGATTCAACTATCAATCACACTTCGATGGACAATTACGTCTCTACCATTATTATCAAGGACAAAAACCCTGAGAATTCTAACCAGAGACCCAAGATTGTCCTAAAAGGTGTTGGATCTTCTTCCAAACCTACCTCTGAATGTCATGTCACAACTCGTCGAGGAAAAATCACTTTTCAAGGTGCTCCAACTAAAAACACCGCTTCTTCATCAACCAAACCTGAGTATGACCTAGTAGAACAGTTAGAGAAGACACCCGCGCTCATCTCCATCCTTGAGCTCTTACGCATATCTCCCACAAATAAAGCTATTCTTGACAAAATCTTGAGAGACACTGTCTTTCCTACTAATCTGAACGTGGACCAATTTCAAGCCATGGTGGGATACCTTTCCATTCCACACTCCCTTACATTCACAGAAGCTGATGACACATCCGTGAGCCAACCACATAATGCACCACTACACATTGAAGCTTTCATACACAAACATCGAATAAAATGAGTCATGATAGATGGAGGAGTTGGTCTAAACATTTGTACATTAAGCACAATTAAACAATTGGGATATTCTGATAAAGCTGTGAATTCTACAAACAAAATCACCATCAAGGCATATGATGATGAAGAGCGTTCATCCAAAGGCACAGTCACCTTACCTCTTAGAGTTGGGCCAGTTATGAAGAATGTGGTTTGTCAAGTCCTAGACCTAGATCTCACTTACAACATATTGCTAGGGCGTCCTTGGATTCATGAAATGAGGGCAGTCCCATCTACATATCACCAATGCATTAAGTTTCCTCACAATGGAGTGGAGGTAACAGTTAACGGTGATCCTAATCCATTCATATACTGCAATAACCTGAGATCAAAAACTGAGACCATCATTCCCAGTAATCGTGAAGTTGTTCCTTCTTTGGCATACATTGATCCTGAGTCATTAAAACCTTCGACATCAAAACAAGGTGAGCTTAAAGGCAAATTTCAGGACAAGGGCATGGGGGAATACATTTTAAATCAAACCATGTACTTACAACAAGTCATGAGTTCACCAAAAGAATATGGAAGACCACATCCTAACAAGAAAGTATCCATCATTGTACTCAAATGGGACCCTACTACCTTTCAAAGATGGGGCGAACTGGAAGAGGAAGACTTATACAAAATGCTTTACAAAGACATTGAAGATGATACACAAGATCACATCAGTCTACCATGTGAGAAATATGGCAAAGGTTTCAAGATCCTACAAAAATTTGGGTATGATGGAAAAATCCCTCTTGGGTTACGAAAGGAAGGCATCATTGAACCTTTACAACCTGAATTGACATTCAAAAAGGAATGCTTGAAGGGACTTGGTTTCCTGACTTCCAAGGTCCACGCTCAAAGGATAGAAGAAGCCTTACAAATCAAAGCTACCAAAATTCAACAAGAGGATCACTATTCCACAGACTCCAACAAATGGGAATGGGGTTCAGACAAATCCTCCAGTGACTACGAGCTCACTGAGACATTCAGAGAGCCAGATGAACCCACAGAAGAAGAGTAATTTTATAAAAGATTCAAAGTTGGTCAAGAAACAACCCACGAGGATTCCACATTGTCCTTGTCTCAAGGTCCTAGGTTGAAATCACATAGGATGATAACACATGTCCTAGAATGCACTACAAGTGATGATAATTTGGATTCGTTCGCGATCGAGACTGATGAGGAGAGTTCCATCGACGACCTCAATAATTACCTTGACATACCCGAATATAACTCCATCTTCACTCTTAGCCCCACTAACTTCGAAGACATTAAAGGCCTTCCCCTCGTTCACCACCAACTCATTGACTGGGATCATGAAGGACCTGCACAGTTTGACACATTCCAAAATGATGAAGCTTTTATTGACTATCTTGGCATACGAGATGATCTTCCCCCTGGGGACCATAAAGCGGGATACACTATAGAACTCAATAACGTGGCATATTTTGGTGAGGGCGTCGGACCTTCCAATCACAAAAATGTGAAAATAAGAACAAACCAAGGGTCTTATGGCATAAACCACACTATGGCGCTGTCTGGCCCCAAAAAAGTAAAAAGAAAGGACATATTTGAGGGCGAAAACCTCTCTAAGGCATCTGAAGATCGAAGGCTCGACATTCTCCCAGCATCATATGAGGAAAATTCATCCATGTTGGTAGAGGAGACTATCAAAACAAACATTGGTACAGAAGAGGTTCCACACAACATATTCCTGGCTCAATCATTGACGGAGTCAGAAAGGTCAAAATTCATAAGTTTCTTCAAAGAACAACAAATCAACTTTGCATGGTGATACGCTAATATACCTGGATTAGATCTGGATTTGGTAATGCATCATTTGACAGTTAAACCAGGGGCAAAACCAGTGAAATAGAAATTAAGAAAGATGCATCCACAAGTGGCATTACTAGTCAAAGCAGAACTTGAGAAATTATTGGATGTCAGATTCATACACCCAATTGATTATCCTGAATGGATCTCCAACTTAGTGCCAGTCAGTAAACCAGATCGCAGCATCAGAATATGTACAGATTTCAGGGACATCAACAAAGCTTGTCCTAAGGATGACTTCCCATTACCAAACATAGATTTGATTGTAGATCTCACAGCAGGTCATGAAATGTTATCGTTGATGGATAGATTCTTTGGTTATAATAAAATAAAGATTGCGTCTGAGGATCAACACAAAACATCATTCACTTGTCCTTGGGGAACTTTCTGTTGGAATGCCATGCCCTTTGGGCTAAAAAATGCAGGTGCTACATATCAAAGAGCCATGACTACTATCTTTCAGGATCTCATGCACGTAACTGTGGAAGATTATGTCGATGACCTCTTGGGCAAATCAATAGACAGAAATACACATTTGCACATACTTTCAGTCATCTTTGATCGGTTGGAAAAATACAAAGTAAGATTAAACCCCAAGAAATGTGTCTTTGGAGTAACCTCCGGGAAGCTCCTAGGATTCATTGTATCAAAAAGAGGAATCGAAGCTGATCTAGCAAAAGTCAAGGCCATCCTAGAGATGCAACCACCAAGAAATATCAGTCAACTTCAGTCTTTACAAGGGAGACTCTAGTCCATACGAAGATTCATAGCGCAACTTGCAGATAAGTGTAATCCTTTTCAGCACTTGCTACATAAAAACATCAAATTCAAATGGGATGATAACTGTCAACGGGCTTTCCAGACACTCAAAGATTATCTTCTGAATCTGTCAGTTCTGATGCCACCAGTTCCAGATCAGCCTCTGTTACTATACATATCAGCTACTCCAACAACACTGGGGGCACTCTTAGCACAACAAGTTACTGAGGGCAAAGAAAAGGCAGTATACTATATCAGTCGCACATTGGTGGGATATGAGCTAAACTACACACCAATTGAGTGTGCATGTCTCACCGTGGTCTTCACTTCATAGAAATTACGACATTACATGCTCACTCATAAGACTAAGTTGGTTGCAAGGATAGATCCATTAAAATACCTTCTCAATAAAGCAACGCTTACTAGGCGACTAGCCAAATGGGTAACGATCCTGAGTGAATTTGATATTGAGTATGTGGACAGAAAAGCAATAAAAGGACAATCTATCGCAGATCAATTAGCAGATGCTCCCATGATCGATGATGTTCCTCTAAGTTCAGAATTTCCAGATGAATCCATTTTAACAATGTCACATGCAAAACCATGGCAACTGTACTTCGACGGCTCATACACACAGCATGGGGCAGGAGCTGGCATCCTCTTTATAACTCCTCAAGGGGATTCTATACCAAAATCATACCGCTTATCATTTCCTTGAACTAATAATATAGCGGAATATGAGGCATTAACAACTGGATTATGGATTGCAGTTCAGTGGAAGATCCAGGAACTTTGTGTTTTTGGGGACTCTCAACTTGTAATCTGTCAAGCAACTGATGATTACCAAACAAAGGATGAGAAATTAATGCCTTACAAAAGAATGGTGGATGACCTGAAACAACATTTCACAAAAATAGACTTTGAGCAGATACCAAGAGAGCAGAATCGAGCCGCAGATGCCATGGCTACAATTGCTTCACTGATCGATATACCTCTGAATGAGACCTGCTATGAGTTCGTGGTGGATAACCTTTTGGTTCCTTCATATGAAAGCATTCCTACTGAGATGATATGTGTTGTCGGTCCTGAGTCCCAGTTATATGGTTCCATCTTCACATACCTTCGTGACAATACCCTACCTCCTGATCTATCCAATAACCAACATCGCACTTTCATTCGCCAATCTTCTCGATACGTCATTTTAGCTAATATCCTATACCGGCGAGGTCTAGATGGCACTCTTCTTAGATGTTTAGAAAGTGATGAAGCTCAGATTGTGTTACATGAAGTACATGAAGGGATATGTGGTCCACATGCTAGTGGTCCTACCTTAGCCAAGAAACTCATCAGGACTGGATATTACTGGCCCAATATGGAAAAAGACTCATATCAGTTTGTCAAGAAATGTAAGTAATGTCAAATTCATGGAGACCTCATCCATGCGCCAGCGCAAGAACTTCAACTAATTGTGTCTCCTTGGCCCTTTTGTCAGTGGGGACTCGATCTCATAGGCAAGATTCACCCTCCTTCTTCCAATGGTCATAAATTCATTATCACTACCACAGAGTATTTCACAAAATGGATTGAAGCCGTGCCTCTTACACAAGTCACTAGAAAACAAATTGCTACGTTCATCCTCAACTATATCATTTGTCGATACGATATTCTTGTTTCTATTATCACTGATAACGAGCGTCCCTTAAAAAATTAGGATGTTCGTGAACTTTGTGACCACTTCCATATTTCCCATCGTTTCTCCATGCCATATTACCCCCAAGGTAACGGTCAAGCTGAGGCGTCTAATAAGACAATCCTTAAAATCCTAAAAAAGATAGTCAACGACGTTGGCCGTAATTGGCATATCCAACTTAATCCTACACTTTGGGCATACTGCACAAGTGTCCGCACACCTACAGGAGCTACACCCTATTCACTTGTCTATGGCACTGAAGCCATATTGCCTATTGAGGTCGAGCTACCCTCTTTACGAATCTCTTTGCAAAATATTATCAGTGATGAAGACTATAGGGTCTCTTGCTTACAAGAACTTGAACTATTGGATGAAGGAAGACAAACTGCTTTTAATCACCTCAAGGCTTATCAACAACGAATGAGTCGCAGCTACAATCATAGAGTCAAGCCTCGCATATTTGAGGTAGGTGATTTAGTTCTCAGAGAAAACCCCAAAAATCAACAAGACCGAGAGAAGAAGGGCAAGTTCGAACCGAACTAGCTTGGTCCTTACATCATTACAGCAGCATATGGATCTGGGGCATATCAGCTCTCAACTACAGAAGGTGAACCTTTGGAAGATCCTATCAACAGCATGCACCTTCGCAGGTTTTACACATAGCTCTTCAGAGTATCCTAATTCAAAATACAAAAAAATCAAAAAATTCAAAAAAATTCAAAAAATTCAAAAATACAAAAAACAAATTATAAAACAAAAAAAATCGTTACTTGGTGAAAACCTAGCAAACAGGTGCCTTGTGACACAAAAAACATTGAAAAATTGAAAAAAGTAAAGAGAAATAATTTCGTCCAATGGTGAAAACCACTTCAGTGGCGCCCTGGGCAAGTACCATGGTGAAAACTGGGTCACCAGCGCTATGCGTAGAGACATTGCTCCTCCCTCCTTCAGGATTCACTTTCATCATTTCACTTTGCACACACTCACAACCTATTCGTTCATAATAAACTTACCCATTCCCATCATGGCTTGTTATTGATCTACCCAAGATTGGTTAGCCATTCATAATAAACATTCATTTTCACCTCCCTTTCCATCCATAATAAATCAGATCCTATCTATGGCTAAGGCAAATCCTACGTCTAGTGTTGGGTGTGGAACTAAGAACATCACATGTTTCGAGGAGTACAGTTTCTTCCAGCACTAATTGGCAAAGACCCTATGTTAACCGGTCTAGTCCTTATGAGATGGAGAAAAGAATTAATGTGATTTGTGTAATCTACAACAACTTGGGATATGTGGCAATGAACTATTGAAGAAGGACATGCAGAAGAAATGTAGGACTATAGAAAGCATCTGGAATGGCATGTCATCATTGTAACAAACTAGGACACATTGCTTAGTTTTACAGAACATAGAAGAACCAATCGGTGAATCATCTTGTAGATTGGAAAGGAAAGCAAAAAGTTGATATTGAAGAAACCACAACTGAGATGAATATAACATGGAAGAAGAAGAGTGATGACAAACCAGCTAAGGAATTAAATTATTCACCTAGTGTGGAGAACCCATCACCAACAAACTAAGTTGTTTCTACAACTTGTGGTGAGCTTATTGTCAAATATTGAGATGAACCCCTGGATGAAGTACTGTAAGTTAAATCTGAATATTCAAATGCATTTTGATGTTTATAAGTCTTTTTAAATCAAAACTGGTAAATATCATTGAGTTTTTGCAACCGGTAATATGCTTAAAAGTGTTTTAAGGCATTTTAGGGTATTGGACCAGTTAAAGCATTTAATGCAGTAGCTTGAAAGAAAATAAAAGGAACATTTTGAACTTCATTTGACACAATGAAATCTTGAGAGCATTTGGTGAGCGAGCAGAGGAGAGGAAAGTTTGTGATTGCAATATTCAACATGTCTAGCAAAGATCTGAGGTGATCAGTGAACGGTGAATGGTGTTGAAGGTTTTAACGGTGTGAAACCCTAGTTCAGAAGTAGGAAAGGTATTTATTAGTGAATCTTACTCTTTGCTTCTAATTTTTGCATATTATAGTATGGATAATCTGCATCTAGTTGATGTGACCAAGAGGCCACGACTAAAGTTTAAATGACATCCTTACAAATCAGAGGAAATAGACCATGTCGGTGCCCTATCTAATGTACCGTATGGAGTTTTGCATGTCGAGGATGTTAGATCTTTTTATCACTGCAAACTGGAGGATATGGGTGTTTCAGTTATATATGAACAATATAGAACATTGTGTGATGATAAGGGCATACTGAAAGATCAGTTCAAAAGTGTCACTGAGAAAGGGTTCCATCATGTAGTTAACTTCATTAATGATTGTGATGATGAGTTAGTTATATTTGTTTTGAGTCACATTCATGATCAATTTATGTGGTTGGATTAATCGTATAAAATAACTAAGGAGGTCATTCATGCAGAAACCATATTCTGCTCAACCGGTGAAGTACCCTTACTTAGATCAGTACTCAAGAATGATGTTGAGAAGCTGACAAGATTAAGATAGGATGGTACAGAGCCATGATAGTAAATAACATCAATGATCCAGCTATGAATTATGCCTCCATGGTGATTGGATATAGAATCTACTATTCTAGCAGACTGAATAGTATACCGACAATAGCTATTCATACTACCTACTGGATGGTAAAGGAGAATGTTGACTATGATTTGGCAGAGGCACTGAGAAGTCAGCTGATGGTAAATCTAGAAGATGTGAAGAAAGATAAGAAGTTGAGATTCAAACTTAGATAGTTGGTTACCGATCCTGCAGATCAACTCAAGACTTTTGAAGAAACAGCATACATATCAGTTGAAAAGGATTACAAGAAGAAAAGGACATAAATCCTGATGTCTGAGAAAGACAAAGGTAAGGTAGCACTCACGTTAATGAAGACTTGTTGAAGAAAGCACTAGAAACTGGAGGAAAGATTTTGGCTACTATTTCTAAGTTTTCACTATTTTGTGCTGACTTGAAGGAGAAAAGGGAAGATGCTGAGAAAGAACTTGAAATATTGAGTGAGATATTTAGGCCACTAAATGACTCAATTATTCTTTTTGGTAGATCAGTTGTAGACTTACATCACAAACTTGAGATGTATGAACATGAGAAGGTAAAACAGGTTAGATCACTGAAGGAGCTCCAGACTCAACTGATTCCTAAAGTTGAAATTTTTCAACAAGCATATAAGGAGTTAGAAGCTATTTTTGCTACACTTGAGATGAGCATAGTTGATTCAAAGGAGGAATTAGCTGGGCAGATAAAGATGCATGTTGAGATTACCAACACACTGTTAGAGACATGGGATAATGATCTCAAATAGTTGAAGTTTCATTTCAGTGATGCTTTTTCTAAAATTGCTTTGTAAAAACTTTATGACTTATATTTATATATACTCTGATGCAAATTTTGATGTAAAATGTATATATCTTTCATGTATTTACTTCTTTATTTGACATTGTTGTCAAAGGGGGACTAAAAGTTGATAGTTAGTCAAAATTTTGTATGCAATGTAAAGAGGGAGTAATAGGAGCAATTTCTAAGGGGGAGTACATGTCATACACTAAATTTTTGTATTGCACACTTAGTCGACAATTTTTTTTTTCTAAGTGTTGCGATCAATGCCAAAGGGGGAGATTGTTGGCATTTGATCATTTGATCTTTCCAAGTAATTTTTTGTTTACTTAATGCAACCGGTACATGTTTGATTAGATTATTGTATGATGACAATGTTGTGTGTTGTCATTGTTGGAAACTATGTTTTTACAGTCACCTAAGTCCTATAGGTCAACTGACAAGTTTTCACTGGTAAACTGTAGAGACAATTTTATCAGAACCGGTAATTAGGACTTTAACCGGTAAAAGACAAACAAAGTTATATTTCAACAACTGGTACAAGAAATATATGAAGAATGAGATGATGCGGTTTGACAACAACAATGAAGGATGATAGATGAAGTTATGTTCATGATCACACATGCTGATTTGATTAGATGAATGAGATTTGATTGACAGAGTAGGTATTCTAACTAAGACTTAACCAGTAGTGATGAAAATCATTCAGATTGGTAAAATGAAATAGAATTGGATTTGTTATGTCAGTGGCCAACATAACTAAAGCGTACAATGCAAGATTGTCTAGATGCATTGATCCTAGGGAATTGTAACAAGGCTCTAACTGATCTTATGATGATTTTAAATGTGTGATGAGGTATGAAAGGATATATGTGTATGAGCTTGAAAGTGTGAAAAATCATTAGCGCATTTTGTATTTCTGATAGTGTGATGATCAGAGCAGTTGAGAGATGAAGTCTATGTGATGTTGTAATATTTAGAAGTGGATCTTATCAGACACTGAAGATGTTATACTGAGATCATTCGTACTTGTTGTCTCCCTAATAGTTGTAGCAAGAAAATCCTCTTACAAGGTCACTCCTAATAAGGTGCAGTCAGATCCTAATAGTTCTGATAATTAAATCCTCTAACCAGGTGACAAAGTAACTTGTGTTTGAAAATCCCAATAACTTGGGTAGCTCCTACTAGGGATGGTCCTCATAGGCCTTTTTGTAAAAGCTCTTAATAGGCTTAGACACTTCTAACCGGTTGTGCCCCTAACCGGGTGTTGTAGACATTAACTGGTTAGATCTCTATACTGCAAATAGTGGATCTTTGTGGGTACCTACTCCCACTGTGGTTTTTCCCATTTGGGTTTTCCACGTATAATCTCTTGTGTCATGTGGTTTATTCTCTATGTGGTGATTGCATACTTGCTATTATTTCTTATATGCCTATTAAGTTTTAAGTTGGTGAAATTGATAATTAAATTTGTATTGTTTTTACTTGCACTGATTCTTCCCCCTTCTTAGTGCCTTATAAGTTCATTAGTCAAATATTTCTATTCTACAGATAGTGAATTTTGTGGGTACTAACTCTCACCATGGTTTTTCCCTTTTGGGTTTCCACCTATAAATCTTTGTGTTATCTAGAGCATGATATATTGAGTGTTAGCTTATGTGGTGATATTTCTTTTATGTTTATTAATCTTTAAGTTATTTAAAGTAGTGATCATATTTGTGTTGTTTCTTTTGATTGCACTGATTCATCCCCCCTCTCAGTGCCTTATAAGTTTATCAATTGGTATCAAAACTTGATTCCCTTAAGGCTTAACCGCTTGGGAAGGATCCTCAAGGCTATCATGGGGGATATGAGCTATAGAGAGCTATCTAATTAGCTTGTACAATCCAAAGAATCCCTAGGCAAATTGAGGGTAAAGTACAAAGCTTCATTGGAAAAGAGGAGAGAGTTGGCTGAACAACTATATGAAATTAGTGAAAATAGTTCTCCTGATGAAACAAACATGGATGCATTGGCTACTAAAGTTGAAGAACTAAATGATGACAAGGCAAATCTAAGGAGAGAGTTGGAAGCCCTAACCATCAGGATGAGTCAAGAGCTTGAAGCAAGGAGGACAACAGAAGACAAAATCAAAGAAAATGAACATGAGATCTTTAAACTAAACTGGGAGGTAGGAACAATGTATGCTCATCTTCATGATGAACAAGAAGAAAAAGAAGAAATAAAGGCTGATCTAGACATGCCAATGTCTCTAAGAGAAAGTCTAATGAAGAAGAATGAAGATCTTACTAAGGAACTTGCCGATGCTAATGAAACACTTGCAAAGTTTAACAAAAGTTCTACTATGCTTGATGAACAGATTCAATCACAAAGGATGAAAGGTGAGACACAAGGCTTGGGCTACATTACTTTTGAGAGAGGTGAGCCTTCCGGTACAAAGGACAACATTGAAGAAGGTAAATCTGCACCTAAGATCCAAAAATCCACCGGTAAGAAACCCTACAAACCAGTATGCTTTAATTATCATAAGCCAAGACATACTGCCAATGTTTGTAGGTCTAATTCTTTTGATGGTTATAGACCTAATGCCTATCAAGGATACAAAACTAGAAACTTTAATCGATATTGTTACACTTGCAACATGTATGGGCATAGAGGTTTTGAATGCACGTATGGAAAAAATAATCCGACACCCCACATGAATCATAGATCTAGTGGAGATTGGCAAAGAACTTTTAATGACTTGAGAAATGCAAATTGGCAAACCCTATGCTAATTGATCTAGTCCCTATGAGATGGAAAAGAGAATAAATGTGATTTGCAAAATCTATCATAACTGCAGTCGTGTAGCTATGAATTGCAGAAGAAGGATTGGTAGAGGCAATGCTAGACCCTGGAGAGCATCTGGTATGACATGTTTTCATTGTCACCAATGGGACACATTACAAAGTTTTGCAGAGCTAAAATGAGTCAACTGGTAAATCAGTCTGTTGACCAAAAAGGGAAGAAGAAAGTTGATGTGGAAGAGACTAGAGAAGAGATGAACGAAAAAGAAGAGTGATGAGAAACCATCAGAAGATCCTAATTCTTCACCTAGTGTGGAGAACTCATCACCAACAAACCAAGCTGTTAAAAGGCTTAGGGGAGCATAATGTCACATCCATTTCTGGACCCCCCTATATGGTGTGTAGTAAGATAAATCTACATATCTTGATGCATTATGATATTGTGAAGTGATGTTATGATCAAACTAGTAGATTTGATGTGATATGAGAACCAGTAGCATATTGAGTGGTGTTTTGGGGTTTGTTTGTTTATACAACCAGGAATAACATTTAATGTGGTAGAGCAAATAAAAGGACTTTTTGAATATCACTTGTCACTTTTCATTCTTGAGAGCACTCAAAGAGAAAAAAGAGCAGATAAGAGCTTGTGTGAGTAGCATTTGATTAGATTACCTGAAGATTCAGAGTGATCTATGATGGGTTATCAGGGAAAGTGCATTCTCAGTGTTGAAACCCTAGTTGCAGAAGTGTTGAAAGGTATTTATCTGACAAATCCTGTTATCTATTTCTAAGTTTGAATATTTGAAGATGGATGCACCACATCTGGTAGATGTTACAGCCAGGCCTCATCCAGAGTTTAAAAGGCACCCTTTTAAATCTATTGAAACCGATCCCGTTGGAGCCCTATTCAGAGTCTCATATGGAGTTTTGCATGTAGAGGATATTAGATCATACATTCACTATAAGTTAGAAGATATTGGAATTTTTGCTATATTTGATCAATATAGGGTAATGTGTGACAAGAATGGAGTATTGAAAGAACAGTATAGGAGGGTTACTAAAAGGTTTTCACCATGCAGTAAATTTTATTGATGATTTTGAAGATGATCATGTAAGATATATTTTAAGTCGTGTGCATGACTAGTTTATGTGGCTAGATCGATGACATAAGATCACCAAACAAGTGATTCATGCAGTAACTGGATTATGTTCCACCGATGAAGTTCTAGTACTGAGATCGGTTCTCAAGGATGATGTTGCCAACTTGACCAAGTCACGATGTGATGGAAGAGCTATGACTGTTAATGAGATTGATGATCCTATAGTAAAATTTACTTCTATGGTCATAGGATACTGGGTATATCATTCTAGTAGGATGAATAACATCCTTGTTGCAGCCATCCATACTGCTTATCGGATGATCAAAGAAAATATTGATTATGATTTATCTAAGGTATTGTGAAGTCAGTTAGTGCTCAATCTTGAATCCATCAAGATTGAGAATACCATATGACCCTTTATGACACCCCTTACGACACCATATGAACTGATTAGAATCAAATATCCGATTTAATTGGATATCCGATTTCTTTGACAAAAATTTTAAATTTTGAAATTTGGTTCGAGACTGCTTTGGGATTTATCTGGGAAATGCCAAGCC
Source organism: Cryptomeria japonica (assembly GCF_030272615.1). Lineage (NCBI taxonomy): Eukaryota > Viridiplantae > Streptophyta > Pinopsida > Cupressales > Cupressaceae > Cryptomeria > Cryptomeria japonica. Next base: position 296,385,923 of record NC_081414.1, read on the forward strand.
TAGAAAGTAAACAAAAAAACATGTTTTTAAATATTCCTTGTTTTTTCAAACTTCACCCTAGTGGCTAACGACTTTTTTTTAGCCGAAATTGATAAAATGAAAAGGGGTTTTTTAAGCGCATTCTCAACTTTCCAACAATATAAGGTTTGCCTTATTTTGAATTTAATGAATAATTATTATTTATTTTATAATTGAATTCTAACTAAAGTCCTGATTGATAGGCTGATTGAAGAAACACCCATAACTTTCAAACAATATCACATTTTTTGAATCTAAAACATGTGTCACATTCTATGTTTCGTCTACTATAGGATTAAAAAAATTGAATTTCATAAAGTTTAGACCAAACTAAGGTGGTAAGACGTACGAGTTTTTTAATATCTAAAAAAGTTGTAAAAAATTCATAATTAATTATTGTAGTCACATAAATCTGTCCAGTTTAATTAAATGAATATTTGCTATTTATTCGATTAAAAATCCACTAGCCATCAGTTAATTAAATTAATATTTAATTAATTCATCTTCAAATATTCTCCTATTAATTAAATAAATTATTCAATTTATTTTAATTAATTCATTAAACCAAACTCACAAATCAATTAAATAAATAAATTCTATTTTATTTAATTAAATCCCCCTTTTCCTCTTTTAAATAAATTAAATAAAACATTTATTTAAATCATTATCCCCCCCACTTGCAATTTCCTACAAATGCAACTTGCACACATTTATTGAAATAAATGAATTTTATTTTAATTAAAATCCTATTTTTCCTCACCCACCAAATCCACTTGCACTCCTAAAACCCCTTATAGGTTGTTCTAACCACTTCCTAATTAACCTAATCCATTCCCTAATTATTGTCACATTCCTAAGCAACTTGAAGTCACTTATCAAAGACTTCAAAGTCTTTGAAAAGCATTAAATGCTTTGTGTGTTCAATAATTTAACCTCCAAAGTCTTCCAAACCACTTATGGCTCTTACATGACCATTAATGGCTCTTACATAACCATTTATGGTTAATTCAACTTGCACTCATGAGTCTCCTCAAGCATTTATTGCTTTGACTATGGTTATCCCTTTTGCCTTTGCACGAGAGTTTATCCATTGGATAAAAGCTTTATTCTTTGAATAAAGAATTTATTCATTCAACCCAACCTTGACCTTAACTCCCAAGTTAACTCTTAGGTCATGTCAAGCATTTAATGCTTATTCCCTCTCCTCTCAACCTATCTCATATTGACACTTGTCATCTTGGGATTGGGTTGAAAGTCCTCACATGAATTGAATATCATTCAATCCTGACCCTTGTTGAGATTACTCAATCTCAACCATGCATTGCTCCATTTTTCCTATAAATAGAGCCCATTTCTTCATAATCCAGATCCTGAAAACTTGTATGCATTTAATCTGTAGTGAAATTTTATAGAGCATTTAGCATAAATCACTAGTATATTGTTATTTTGGCCTAAAATAAATCATTTTAGCATCATAGCATCTAATATTAGCTTTTATCCATATTTGCATAGTATTTTAGAGTAATCATTTATAATCTTGAATCTCCATAAGCATCCATAGTGCAAAAAGCTGCTGAGAGCTACACTAATTTGGAACTTGGAGAGGAGAGGAACAAAGGAGAAGGAGCTAAGAGCATGGTAGAAGGCATTTGGAGATCTCTTCTTGCATTTACATCCGTAGTTAAATGTTTTACTTTGTTTTTAGTATCTCTTTTGATATGCCTGCTTAGATTAGTCTTTGATTGAATAACACTAACAATTTCTTGTGTTTTTGTGTGTTATACGACCACAAGCTTTAGTCTAACCTTGTCCATTTTGCAGACCATCATTTGGTGAACCCGATGAGAATCAAACACCCAAAAACAATTTAAAAAAAAAAAAAACTAACTTGTTTGAATGTTTAGCTTGACACACAGGTTGCGCTTTGGCACTTTTGTTTATGTTCTAGCGCTATTGTCATTTTGTCTTTTAGCGCTTTTGTTTATACAATAGCGCTATTGTCTAAAGTTTAGCGCTTTTGCATATACTCTATCGCTTTTATCTCTTAATTAGCACTTTTGACCTGCTGCATAAATATCTTACTTTAGCACTTTTATCTTCCTTTTAGCACATTTGTGTTAAGTAGCGCTTCTGTTTGAACACAGAGTAGTGCTATTGTAATAGAACGTTGTAAAAAAGACCATGTAACCAAAAAAGTGAACTTTCTTAGGCTTGTAGAAGCCCACCATAGGTTCAGATTTTCCTAACCGTTTGTTTCTTGTGCACTTTTTTAATAACTAACTCCTTTTATTGCTTGAAGTTAAAATTTTTCATTTTGTTGCTTTAAAATTGAACAAACACAAAATTTCATTTCTTGCAAGTTAGGATCAATCTCATTTTGGTGCTCTAAAATTGAACAACACAAATTTGCTTCCATTGCAAGTTAGGGTACACTCTCTTTTTGGTGCTTAAAACAAGACAAGACAAATTTCATTTTATTGCATTAGACTTAAGAAAAAATCACAATCCACACTTCCATTTTGGTGCAAATAAAAATTCACAATCAATTTGTCTTATTTTGCAAATGTTTTACTTCATGCATACGTGTTTCAAATTAAGTTGACCAGGATTTCAAAATTCTAGTTTACTCAAACATTTTGCCTTTGAAGTTAAAAAGAACACCATGATTGTTGGAGCAACATCTCCAAATAGTTAAATCACATTGCGATGACAAGTTAAAAAGAACAAGTTAATTTCATGTTTGGCACACTTGTGCTAAGGGATTGATCACTCTTGGGAATGACCTCATGCGGTAAATACTTCAAGTTGCTATAGAAATCAGGTGAGAGCGAAAGTTGTAGCCTTGGGTATAGTTGTTCCTACAGTGTAACTTGCCAAAAGGACAAATGGGCCCTACCACAAGTTACAAGGCTCTTAAGTGAGTCACTGTAGAATGAACTTATGCCCAAAGACATCAAAAATTACTAAACACCTTTAAGTAGTAGCCCACCCGTTCTATTGATTGAGGATATTTGTGATATAATTCAGTGCAAGAGCTTAGATGGTTTTGCTCCCAAGATACTCACCATACATATTTCCTTGAGTAGAAACATAGCTTTTTGAAAAGTCACTTATGGCTTGATGAAAGTGGTGACTCCCCCATCATAGGGATCATCTATTTGTTATGCTCGTGCAAGACTTAGTATATCACATCCTTACCTGCCATGGCAGGATTCATAAGGTATGTAGTACCAAAGTTGAATAAATATCAAGATGTGGGCTGAATTTATCACAACTGGCCATTTGACCTTAGGGATAAAAAGTGTTTGAAGTGTTTTCATTTTAGTCAAGACCAAGTGCAAATTGAGCCAACTTCAGGTTTTGGAAAAAAACACCTTAAAATACATCTAAAGGAAAGGGTCATAAAAATTCCAAGGATTGGGTTGATCTAGACCCATACTCATTGTGCCTTTTTGGAGGCAACATTCTTGTGTTTGTGTGCTTGCTTTGTTTTCTTGTCAAAGAAACATCATAAAATCCAAAATTCAAAAAAAGTATTCATCCAACACAAACATTTTTCAAAAAAAAAAAAACACCAAAAGATCAAAAATAAAGAGAAAGGTATCAAACTATATGACCATTCTTCACATCTTGAGAAAGAAGAATATTCATCAACACATCAACTTGGAAAGAAGAGCATTAAGCTCAAAGGCTTTAATCAAAAGGAGGAAATTCTTCTATCTAAATAGACAAATCTTTGTCTCGCATAGAGCTTTTCTATGTCACATGCGTCTATACACAAAGCTTTTATGCAATATAGAGCTTTGAGTTATCACAAAAACCAAGGAGGCAAGATCAATCCTGACTTCTTTCCAGATATTTGTAGCACATACAATGTAGCTCGAGAAATGCCACCAATGCCCAAAAGAGAAGAGGTAGAATTTGTCCCATATGTGACACGAAGCTTTTATTGAAGTTAAACATTTCATCCATTTCTCACCTTCACATCATCACTTCATTTCAACTCTCAAAACATTAAGGCGTTCTTGTCCTAAGTTCTCTTTTGGATATTGCTTGAATCAAACACAACAAATCGCTTTTAGATTGTTTCTACATCTAGGATAAGCTCATCCTAAGAGACATATCTACGCAGGTTAAAGCTAGTCTATGAGTGAATCCTCTCATTACTAGGTAGTTAAGTCTGTAACACATCTCAGATTTCTTTAAACCTTATCACATCAAACCTTATCAAACACAACAAGAAATTCAAGAAAGAATTTTGGTCACATCTACCTTGAAGTGCTAGAGATCCATATGAAAAACACCACACCAACCATAAATCTCTCATTTCATCAACAACTCATCATCATTTTCACCCAACTTCAACAAAAACTTATAAACAAAATGGCTCATACCTGATCATGGTCAAGGCAACGAGAAATAGAAATTGAAGAGGAAGAGGAAGAAAATCTCAATGAATTTCAAGAAGCCCTTAGAGAAAAAACAAATGACAAAAACCCAAGTACTCCTACTCCTGCGACAATAGAAAGGGCACAACACAGCCCCCTCTTTAACAAACTTTTTGACGAAATACTCAAGAGCAATGCAGATGCTCACTTTTTAAAACTTGCTCAAGAAGGAGCCAAACTCCCCTTTGACTTTGATCTTGCACAACTAAGACAAGCATCAGAATGACAAAGTTGCAATGAGGAAGAAAGAGGTCGAGATCACATCAGACATAACATTCCTCAAGGTAATCCACCACCTCCTCCTCCAAATGACATAGAGATGTTGTGGCAACAAGTTGAAAATCTCACCCAACAACTTCATAGTGGTGTGAAGACTAATCAATTTTCACTCAATGACATTTGTCCCTATCCCTTTGATAGGAATCTTTATATGCCACCTTTTCCATGAGGGTTCGAAACACCCAAGTTCGAAAAGTATAGAGGAAAAGGAGATCTTCGCGATCATGTCAGAGAATTCCATTCAGCTTGCCTCGAAGTAGCATACGAAGATACATACCTCATGCACCTTTTTCCCCCAAGGTTGGGAGGAACAACCACATCATGGTTTTCCCGATTACTAGGTGGCATTAGGACCTTCGAAGAGATAGTTTAGAAGTTCTTGGCACATTACTCACACAACATTGAATGTGATATCACCATGGTTGATCTATGTAACACTAAACAAAAACCAGGTGAACTGTTCTCAGTCTTTCTGCAATGATGGCATCAAATGTCTAGTAGACGCTCTCTTCAGTTACCTGAACAAGAACTCATGGAAATATTTATTTCCAACTTAAACAAAGAAATGGAATTTCACCTGGACGTAAAAGACACAGACTCTTTCAATGACATGATCACCAAAGGCTTAAAATGTGAGTGGGCTCTCATCAAGAAAGGACTTATCAAAATCTACAATGAACCAAAGGATGGCCCTCGTCCACGCTTCAATTGTGACAAGCCTAGCTTTTGGAACAAAAACAAAAATATCATCAACGACGGGGTTGTGGATGCAAGAACTATCAAAAGGGCACAACCTGTGGTCCGATTTTTAGGACAAAATCCCCCACCCAAGAATAATACAGTTGCTCCTCCAAATCAAGGCCACATCACATCTCAAGATGAACCTAGACAACATCAATAAAAACCAAAGCAAACATATACACCCTTAGGGGAACCCATCGAAATAGTGTTACGACAGTTGGTTTCTCAAAATCTGGTTACCTTACCGAAAACATCAAATTATGAACCTCAAGTAAAACCTTCATTGTGGAGGGATACTGAACATTGTGATTTCCATCAAGGGAAAGGACATAAGACAAGCAATTGTCATAGATTGAAAGATCTTATTCAGGATCTTATTGACCAAGGTGAAATCAAAATCGAAGGACATGACCCAAAAACAACAAACAATGATCATCTCATGTTTAAAAATCCATTTCCATCACATGATCAAAGGGGCCCTTCCACTTCAAGGAGAAACACAGATACCACCGATTATACGCAAGAAGCATATAATTACACTGTGAATCACTTATACGATGCCAGTGAACAAATTGCAACTATTACTATTAAAAATCCCAGCTCCACTTGCAATGTTGTTACACGTCGCGGCAAGATTACCATAAAAGTAGCTCCACAAGGCACCACATCTATCCCAAAGCAGTATAACCTTGTGGACCCATTAGACAAAACGCCCACACTGATATCTATCTTAGAGCTATTGCGCCTATCTCCATCCCATAAAACAATCTTGGATCAACCTCTCCAAGAGACGTCAATTCCTACAAATTTGAACACAGATCAGTTCCAAGCCATGGTCAGAAATCTAAGGTCATCACCTTGTCTCACTTTCTCTGAAAGTGATAACTCTTCCTTCCAGCAACCTCATAATGCCTCACTACACATTGAAGGGTTTATCAACCAGCATAGGATCATGCAAGTCTTGATCGACAATGGAGCAGGCCTGAATATTTGCACACTACAATTGGTCATAGCTTTGGGATATGCCATTGAATCAGTGGATCCCTGCAAGAAGATCACAATCAAAGCCTATGATGATGCAGAGTGTTCATCCAAAGGAGCTATTGTACTACCAATCTGAGTAGGCCCTATGGTGAAACACATCATCTGTCAAGTTCTGGACCTTCCTTTGCCATACAATTTGTTATTAGGAAGACCTTGGATACATGCCATGGAAGTTATTTCATCCACTTACCATCACTGTATCAAGTTCCCACATAATGGTGTAGAAATCACACTCCTAGGTGATGCAAACCCCTTTGCATATTGTCATAATATAAGTCATCAACCAGAGATTACCGTTCCCAACAATAGAGAAGCCATCTCCTCCACGTCATATGTAAGCCCAACTTCCCTTTCCAGTTCAAACACTATTATACCCAAGCAAGAGAAGCTCAAAATGAAAATTGCAGAGGAAAGTCCAGGAGAATACAATCTAAGCCAACTCTTTTGTGTTGGACAAATTCCCACTTCTCCTAAAACACATGGAAAACCTCAACAAGTACTTCAAACGTCACTGGTAAAACCAGCATGCACATTGACGCCTTTCATCCTTGGAAAGAGTCAAGAAGAGGAGAACAAAGATGAAGACGTAGCAGAATGGATCTATAAGGATCCTATCACCACCAACATTCCACAAACTAAGCTTCCCATAGATCAATATGGAAAAGGTCTTCTCATTATAAAAAGAATGGGATATGATGGTCAAAGTGCTTTGGGGTACTGTAAGCAAGAGCGACATGAGCCGCTACTATCGGAATTACAACCCAAAGACAATGCAGGCTTAGGCTTTCAAAAGGAGATCTTTCCTAAGCTTAGGTTCAAAGGGAAATCCAGCAAATCGCTATATCAACCTACTAAAAAGAGGCCACCTTTGATTATAAAAGCAGCACCCCAAAACATAACAATTGTCCCATTAAAGCTAAAAATCCTAGCAAAACCATCTACAACGCCAGTCATCCCATCAATTGAGCCTGTAACACCATCAGCAGCAATGATACCATCAATAGTCCCATTAGCAGCCCCAACTATATCCAAATACCTATCAATATCTACAACACTAGCAATTCCAGTAGAAGCAGCAGAGTCAACACTACCAATGCTCCCCGTATTAGATTCGTTGATCCCCATAATCCTTCTGACAACACCGATCATACCTGCAGTATTTAACTCAAAAGATATCCTAGTACGGTACAGTAACTGGTTACTGGAAAGTGACTCAGAAACTGACTCGCATGAGTGGGAATTTGATTCAGTACAGCTTAATACTTCAGATGAGGAAGACACATCACCACCTCCACCTCACAAAGACATTCCTATTTACGAAGAAGCATAGATAAAGACCTCTTGGGTTCCTGAGCTGGAAACTTCTTCCACAGACCCTATGTTGCATCCTACACCTAATTTTGACAGGGAGAGTACCATCAATGACTTTCACCACAACGGCTTAACCCTCACTGATACATCTAGCAAACTTACCCTAATCAATGAAGTAATGCCCATTATCCATCCTGAACTCATCAAATGGAACCAATGTAACCCCCCATGTCTTGACCACTTCCAAAATGTTGAGGTGATCATTGACTTCTTGGACTTACAGGATAACATACCAAGCGTGGATCACAAAGGTGGATTCGCCATAGAACTTAACAGTGCAACATACTTTGGGGTGGATGCCAAACCTTTTAGCTACAAAAATATAACAATAAAACATGGATCTTCCAGTGAAGACCACACTGTGGCACTGTTTGATCCCACAAAAGTAAAAAGAAAGAGCATATCCAACGGTGAAAACCTCTATGAGGCGCCTGAGGATGAAAGGTTTGACATCCTTCCCTGTAGCACATAGCAGGAACGATCAATGATTCTCATTGAAGAAACCAAAGAATACAATGTGGGGACTCCTAAAACTCCTCACCATATACACCTGGCATCTCTTTTGACTTCAGAGGAATAGCCCAAGTTTGTTGAATTCTTCCAAAATTGCCAAATCAACTTCACATGGTCATATGCAGACATGTCTAGTCTTGATCCAAATTTAGTCATGCATCACCTCACAATAGCAGATGGAGCCAAGCCTATCAAGTAGAAGCTTCGCAAGATGCATCCTCAAATTGCAGTATTAGTCAAAACAAAACTTAAGAAACTTCTGGATGTTGGTTTCATTAGACCCATTGATTATGCAGATTGGATATCCAACATTGTGCCTGTCGGCAAACCAAAAAGGGGCATCCGCATTTGTACTGACTTCTGAGATCTGAACAAGGCATGTCCTAAAGATGATTTCCCCCTACCAAACATCGACATAATCATAGACCTAACAGTAGGACATGCCATGCTTTCACTCATGGATGGCTTTTTAGGATACAATTAGATAAAGATCGCACTAGAGGATCAAAATAAGACAACCTTCACATGTCGTTGGGGCACATACTGCTAGAATGTAATGCCTTTTGGTCTAAAGAATGCAGGAGTGACCTATCAACGAGAAATGACTACCATCTTTCATGACATGGTGCATACCATAATGGAAGATTATGTTGATGACTTACTGGCAAAATCACTCATAAGAGAAGGTCATTTGGACATATAAGAGAAAATCTTTGATAGACTGGAACAATATCATGTTAGATTCAACCCAAAGAAATGTGTCTTTGGAGTAACCTTAGGGAAGCTTCTCAGATACATTGTCTCAAGTAAAGGCATTGAGGTTGATCCAGCAAAGGTCAAAGCAATCATGGACATGCCACCACTAAAGAATATCAGTCAGTTAAGGACATTACAAAGGCGCCTACAATCCATCCAAAGATTCATTACACAACTGGCAGATAAGTGTCACCTATTTACACACCTGCTACACAAAAACATCTACTTTCAGTGAGATGCTAGATGCCAACAAGCATTCCAGATGCTTAAAGACTATCTCATGAATACACCATTGCTGATCCCACTAGATCCAAGCAGACCTCTATTACTCTATATATCAACAAAAAGTACAACATTGGGTGTACTACTGGCACAACATAATGCCGAAGGGAAAGAGTGTGCTATTTACTACATCTCTCACACACTGGTTGGCTATGAACTTAATTACACACCTATTGAGAGAGCTTGCCTAGCAGTAATCTTGGCAGCCTCTAAATTGAGGCACTATCTGCTAACACACAAGGTACAACTCATTCCAAAGATCGATCCATTCAAGTATTTACTCAGCAAAGCAGCATTGGTAGGCCGCTTGGCCAAATGGGCAATAATTCTAAGTGAATTTGACATCGAGTATGTGGACCGTAAAGATATCAAAAGACAAGTCATTGGAGATCAGTTGGCTGATGCACCACTCATAGGCGATCATCCTCTCATTTCCCATTTTCTAGAAGAAGAGATATTCATGATCACAGAAACAAAACCATGGAAGCTATACTTTGATGGTTCATACACTAGGCATGGCTCGGGGGCAGGCATTCTATTTATCACACCTCAAGGTGACAGCATCCCGAAGTCTCACAGGCTCACATTTCCATGCACCAATAACATAGCTGAATATGAAGCCTTGATCACAAGACTCAGGCTAGCTATACACTGGAAGTTACAAGAACTACAAGTATATGGCAACTCCCAACTGATAATTCGACAAGCAACAGATGAATATCAGACCAAGGATGATAAACTCATGCCATACAAGAAAATGGTGGACAATCTAAAGGCCTCATTTACTACTATAACCTTTGAGCAAATACTAAGAGATTAGAATCAAGCTGTTGACACTATGGCTACTATCGCATCTCTTCTAGACCTTCCCCAAAATTTAACACGCTACGAGTTCTTGGTCGAACAGCTTTAGATTCCCGCTTATGATATCCCCGAATCCGAGATGATATGTCGCCTTGTCAGTTCTGAATCCCCATGGTACGGTGAGTTTTACACCTATCTCCGTGATCACACCCTTCCTCCTAACCAATCAAATAACCAACGTAAAACCTTCATTTTCCAAACCGCTCGATATACCATTATTGCTGAAACCCTATACCGACGCAGTCTTGATGGTACTCTCCTTCGATGTCTAGAAAAATATGAGATAACAAAGGCCTTGGAAGAGGTACATGAAGGACTTTGTGGGACTCACTCAAGTGGCCCGTCACTAGCCAAGAAGATCATACGAGCTGGATACTATTGGCCATCAATGGAAAAAGACTCCTACTACTTTGTCAGAAAGTGCAAGAAATGCCAAGTTCATGGAGACCTGATACATGCACCAGCATAGGAACTACAACCAATCACAACACCATGGCCTTTTTGTCAATGGGGACTTGACCTTGTGGGTAAAATTCATCCATCTTCATCCAACGGACACAAATTCATTATTACCGCCACCGAATACTTCACAAAGTGGATCGAAGTTGCTCCACTTACCCAAGTCATCGGCAAGAAGATCGCCTCATTTATCCTCAATTACATCATCTGCCGGTATGGTGTACCCATGTCCATCATCATAGATAACGGTCTTCCTTTCAAGAATCAAGATGTCCATGAACTCTGTGAGAAGTTTCACATCCAACACCACTTTTCCACTCCCTATTACCCACAAGGCAATGGTGAGGCTAAAGCATCAAACAACAACATATTCAGAATCCTCAAGAAGACAATCAATGATGCCGGTCATGATTGGCATGTTTAATTGAATCCAGCACTATGGGCATATCAAACTAGGATTCGAACCCCTACAGGCGTAACTCCCTACTCACTAGTCTATGGAGCAGAAGCTATCTTTCCTATTGAGGTCGACATACCATCACTACGGGTTTCCTTGCATAATCTGATAGATGATGAAGCATACAAAGTATCACATCTTCAAGACTTAGAACTACTTGATGAGAAACGACAAGCTGCATACAATCACCTCAAAGCCTATCAGCAGTGCATGAGCAGAAGCTACAATCACCGAGTTAGACCTCATACATTTGAGGTAGGTGATCTTGTTCTCTGAGAAAATCCTTGTAACCAACCCACCCGAGAACATCAAGGAAAGTTTGAATCAAATTGGCTGGGTCCATATGTTATCACTATTGTATTTGGGTCCAAGGCATATCAGTTGGCTACTTCAGAGCGAGAACCTCTAGCAGATCCGATCAATAGCATGCACCTCAAATAGTTTTATACATGAGCTACACACAGCATCAGGCTCCCATACATACTGGCGAGAACACCAAAAACATTCAGATAAATTTCCTGAAGAAAATACAAAAACATAAAAAAAGTAAAGAAAAAGCATGCATCCAAATGGTGAACAACCACTCCGGTGGCACCTTGGGTAAATACGATGGTAAAAACCTGGCAAACAGGCGCCACTCGTATAGGCTATGGCTCCATTATCTTTCAGACTTGTTGCGATCACATTCATTTCATCCACTCATCCATCCATCCAAAGTCGTGGCTTGTTATTGATCTGCAATCAAAGAAAGTACTTTATGTGTCTTATATCCCGCTTTTTCATAGTCATGTCTAAAACTGGAAGTGGTTTCTACATTATTTTGTGATTCATTGGGGTTCTTCATTCTAAATTATCTCACAAAATACCAAAAACATTCAAAACTCTCTCACAAAATACCAAAAACATTGAAAAACTTGTCTCAAAAAATATCAAAAACATTGGAAAACTATCTCACAAAATCCAAAAACATCAGAAAACATAAAAAAAATCAATCAAAAACATGGCAACACCCTATACATACATTTTTTAAAGCCGATACCCAACAAACATTGTGACATACTCCAAACAATGACCACTTATCAATCAACCAAACAATCAACATCAACACTCAAACTATCTTCAACAAGGATGCATCCTCCCTTACCAAAACAAAGATAAGATGACATTTTCTTTGACAAGAAAATTTTGTTTAAGCTATCAAATACTTGGTTGATTTGTGGGTTATTTATTCATATCAGGTTCTTACAGCATTGTTTGTGTATCTTCTGCGAATTATTCCGATGAAGTACTGAGGTGTGTCCTAATGGTGTCTACGTGGGAAGTTCACTAAGCTACATGATCACATGCAAAATACGGTCATAGATCACTCAAGCTTGCTAACTACAGCATATACCTCGACCATATGAGCATGAACCATTATCGAGGATCCATATTATTTATTCTTTATTCTTTATATATATGCTATTTTTTGCAGGTATAATGCTCTTTCTTTGGTTCCTCCTACCTCATCCAAATTGGATAAAGGTTTTATCTCTTATTACGGTATGCACTTGTCTTAGGATATGATCAACCCAAGATCAAGGAGGACGATCCAAGTCATGCATGAAAGGAGGTAATCCTTGTCTATTCCGCAGGCAATACTCTGGTCAACTTGACCCATTATATCAAGTTGTTTGTATTAACTTGCTATATCAAACTCCATGTAAGGAATACCCTGGTCATCTTGAATCATTATGTCAAGTTGCTTGTATTTTCTTACCACATTTTAAAACTCAATGATGAAAATAGAGCACTATGGATCATCATTTCGTTGCATATCGCCCATCCATTTACTCATTCTTTATTCATATATGTGATTTTGTATGCAAATGTGAACAAAGTTAATATGGACAGTTATGTGAAAATTGAGCTGGTCTTGGATACAATCATGATAGAGTACTTTGATATATTATTAGTGCATCATGCAAAGTCTAAACAACCTTGCATTCATCTATCATGGTCATATCCATCATCATTACATTTAGTTGCATTTAGTACATTTCATATCATTTTAGTTGCATAAAATTACATATGGTTCATTCTCATTTACTTGCATTCATATCATTATATCATTTCATTATTCCACTCATGACATTTAGATTCACTTATATGATAAATTGTCCTTCTTTGCATTTACTACCATAATTAGCCATTACTAAACATTCATTTATCTATCCATTAGTTAAAAAGTGCATTCATTCATCCATTTTACTGTCTTATTATACTCATTTTATTTCCCTTAGGATTCATTTAGATTGCATTCATTATCCCTTTTAATTGCATTAAGATGCAGTTATTAACCATAAGTTGCATTATCATCACATTATCATTTTACTTCATCATATTTGGGCATTTAGAAATCATAAAACCATTTGTCTCAAATATTGGTTCATACATTATAACATATGCATTCATTTAGAAATCATCATTTAAAAATTTGTACTTTACATTTGTTTATCCATGATACATTCATTTTTAAAACCATATAGATGCATATCCATAAAAAGAATCATTCATTCAAAGCATTGCATTAACATCATTGCATATAATTATCTCATCCTTCTATTAAAATAAAGTACAAGATACTATCTATCTCATTATATCATTATGCATACATCATCATCATGGCATTACATACATAAAATAATACATCAAACAAATCATGCATCTATAAACCTGCATTCACATGTTAGTATCCAACATCATAAATCATCATTAAACATGCACAGAGACATCATATAGGAATCATCTCATAAACGTATCCGTATAGTAAGTACAACCATCCATCTAAGCATAACTCATAAATCATCATCCTGCATAACATCCATACATATCAACATGCATATCATAACAAAAAAATGGGATATCCTCATATATATATCATCTCAGGTATCAAAGTACAATGAAGTCCAAAAAAATTGGCTACCAAGAGCCATCCAAGACATAGTCCAAAATGACCATATCAAAATACATACAAAATGCTCTCTCAGATGCCACTCTGACCCGATGTTGCACCACTATCACCACCTGCTCCCCCACTAGTCCCTGCATCATCTGATCTATCTCTCCATGGAGGACCCATCAAACACCCACTAGCTCCTGCATCACCTGACCTATCTCTTCGTAGAGGACCCATCACACCCCCACTGCTCTGCATCCTCTGAGACCACTCTGATTTCGCTTGCCACATCTGTGAATAGCTAAGTACTCACTGACTAGATGGCACCGCTTGCTCATATAAGCCCCACAAATAATCTATCTCCTCCTGTACCCGTTGCATCTCCCTCATCACATCCCCAGTAGGACCCTATGCTCCTACTCCTGCTCACACCCATACTCTCTCCTACAATGCCGCAAATCTCTCCATGACCTCATCCCTCTCTCGCAGCACTATAGTCAACTCTGACTCTCATGCAAATAGCTGCACATCTCTAGCTGCAACCTTTGCCTCCAGATCCTCCACCTGTGTCTTGGCCGCTATAAGTCGAGTCTACAAATATACTAGCATATGATCCCGAAGATCTCCAGTGGCTCCCTCCCTTGTATCCATAGGTGCCTCACTTGTAGCTCCCTCTCCAGTGGCTCCCTCCCCTCTATCCATTGGTACCTCCCTCTCCATACCTTGACCTCCTAATCTGACTCCTCCCTGCATCAATGGTCCCTGTGATATCTGCAAGGGCAAACCGCCTCTCCCTCTCCGCTGAACTCGCCCACCTAAGCCACCTCCACCACCTCCCCCATCCCCCCCTCCTCCTCCTCCATCACCACCATCCCCTCTCCCTCATCCACCTACTATTGGTCCGCGACCTCCTCCCCTCCTCCTTCTCCGTCCCCTATCCTCCTCAAAATCAGGAATTGGCTCTGTCGGATCTGATATTCGAGGAATCGGATGAGCCGCCATATACTGCGTATACTCCTCCGACACCCCTGCATCTACTCCCCTCGGCCGTATATCCCATGGTCTTGCCTATAGCATCTGAAACTCTACCAATTCTTGATCATAAGGAAGTACTGGCCCCCATGCATACCTCTCTCAGACCACTCTAGCATACTCTCCTGATCCCCTAGGCAATCCCTGCTGATGTCCAAACTATCTCATAACTCTACCCGACACCTGTCTCTCTACATGGTAGGTTATCCTCCCAATGAGGAATCGGGTCATGAATACATAAGGCAATGCCTCCAAATCATCCTCTCGAGGCTCACACTCAATATAGGGTCTCCAGATCACTGTATCCAAATCATCTAGTACCCGCCACCACCACTCTAACTTCCCCAGGTAGGGCTGACTCATCATACCACTATACATAAATACATAGGGCTGGTCGACTGCCTGAAATCTCAGACTCACTGGTCAGGTAACCGATAAGTGCTCCCACGCCCAAATATGCAGTAGTGTCACTCCCACTGCCAATGAGCCCCTCCCGTGGTATACTACCTCATGCAACTCCTGATATAGGTGCACTAACATGCACGGTCCCCAGGAAAATTGGGTCCCCTCTGTCATCATCTGCTCAATCACCTGCCCCCAACCAACGGCTAGACCATGTGATTGTCTAACCGGACATAGTAGCCCCCCCACGATCCTTGACAAAACACTGGTAATGGCTCGTACAATGTAGCGATATCCTGCTAGGCTATCGAACCATCATCAATATACACATCCTCATCAAAGAATCTCTACACCGCTAGGGTCCCCCATGCTCTATCATATGTCACCAGTGCACCCCGAACGGGAATATGCAGGACATGTCATACATCCTCCAGTGTCACAGTCATCTCCCCTTGCACCAAGTGAAATGTGCATGTCTCACTGTGCCAACACTCTGCTAATGCTGTAATCAAACCGTGATTCATTCGAATCACGAGCATATGCATCACATCGTACAGCCTAGTCGCTGCAATGCAATCCACCTCGGCCTCTGTCAGTCGATCACGTAGCCACTGTGTAGTGGGATGCCTCTCACGCAACTGTAAGATGCGTAAATCCTCCTATACATGTGCATCAACCATCATCATCAGTTGTTTTGTTTCAAACTTTCTTAAGTTTAAACCTAGACTATCAACAGATACTTTGATCAAGTATCTTCGGGTCTCAATAGGTAAGCAATCATGGCACACCTAGACTTCAATAGGCATTTATCCTAATGACCTAAGTCTCATCAAGGCTACTATGGTTCAAAATAACTATCACCTCACATCCCCATCCATCCATCATTGGCATCAAGAGATTTTTGTTCACACAAACTGGGGCATCTATTTTCCTCAAAAAAAGCGCTATCTTACAAGCAAAAGTGCTATCTCCTAAACAATAGTGTTAATACCCTAACAAAAGTGCTTAATCAACCATACAAAAGCACTCAAAACTACAAAAGCACTATAGTCCCTATGCAATCATGCTGCTTACCATCAAAAGCACTCAATTGACTCCTCAACAGTGCTACACAAACAATAGTGCTCAAACATCTATACAATAGCGCTAATATTTGCAATAGTGCTCAAACGACTACACAATAGCGCCATTGCGGCACAAAAGTGTTAATTCATTTGACAAAAGCACCAAAAAACAGTTTCAGCGCTATTGTCTCGACTCAACTTGGACTCAGCAAAAAACACATCAAAAATGCATAAAATTCAAAATTTCAAATCTTGATACCGCTGGTTCGTAGTCATTTGGCCGCTGGATTCGTCGGACTCACTCTAATCGGTGTTCTTCTACGGGTACCAGCACCGTGACTGCTGCTTGCTCCTCCAAAACATCACTATCAGAGCTATAATTTTACTATGGTCGCAGATACAAATGACCCTATTTTCCTCCCTTTCTCCCCATATAAACCCGTCACCGTAACCCAAATTTTCCCCCGCTCACCGCCGTGGTCCCCGTGAACTTCCCGAGCCTTCCATTTCTTCATTTTATCTCCGATTTCTTCTATTTTTCACTAGGATTGCTAACTTCTTCTCTTTTATCACCCTGCCAATATTCATTCTTTTTTGAGAGATCGCCTGATTTTTCAAAAAAATTCAGCCCATCTCTCGAGGGGGCATACCACCCATTAAATCAACATTTTATGGGGCATTTCTTGACACCTATTTTTCTTTCTTTGAAATGATGCGATAAACTGCACCGTCTCAAAGAGGGGCAAATGTAGTCACATAAATCTATCCAATTTAATTAAATGAATATTTGTTATTTATTTGATTAAAAATCCATTAGCCATCAGTTAATTAAATTAATATTTAATTAATTCATCTTCAAATATTCTCTTATTAATTAAATAAATTATTCAATTTATTTTAATTAAGTCATTAAACCAAACTCACAAATCAATTAAATAAATAAATTTTATTTTATTTAATTAAATCCCCCTTTTCCTCTTTTAAATAAATTAAATAAAATATTTATTTAAATCATTATCCCCCCCCCCCCACTTGCATTTTCCTACAAATGCAACTTGCACACATTTATTGAAATCAATGAATTTTATTTTAATTAAAATCCTATTTTTCCTCACCCACCAAATCCACTTGCACTCCTAAAACCCCTTCTAGATTCTTCTAACCCCTTCCTAATTAACCTAATCCATTCCCTAATTATTGTCACATTCCTAAGCAACTTGAAGTCACTTCTCAAAGACTTCAAAGTCTTTAAAAAATATTAAATGCTTTGTGTGTTCAACAATTCAACCTCCAATGTCTTCCAAACCACTTATGGCTCTTACATGACCATTAATGACTCTTACATAACCATTTATGGTTAATTCAACTTACACTCATGGGTCTCCTCAAGCATTTATTGCTTTGACTATGGTTATCCCTTTTGCCTTTGTACAAGAGTTTATCCATTGGATAAAAGCTTTATTCTTTGAATAAATAATTTATTCATTCAACCCAACCTTGACCTTAACTCCCAAGTTAACTCTTAGGTCATGTCAAGCATTTAATGCTTATTCCCTCTCCTCTCAACCTATCTCATATTAACATTTGTCATCTTGGGATTGGGTTGAAAGTCCTCACATGGATTGAATATCATTCAATCCTGACCCTTGTTGAGATTACTCAATCTCAACCATTCATTGCTCCATTTTTCTTATAAATAGAGCCCATTTCTTCATAATCCAGATCTTGAAAACTTGTATGCATTTGATCTATAGTGAAATTTTAGAGAGCATTTAGCATAAATCACTAAAATATTGTTATTTTGGCCTAAAATAAATCATTTTAGCATCATAGCATCTAATATTATCTTTTATCCACATTTGCATAGTATTTTAGAGTAATCATTTACAATCTTGAATCTCCATAAGCATCCATAGTGCAAAAAGATGCTGAGAGCTACACTAATTTGGAACTTGGAGAGGAGAGGAACAAAGGAGAAGGAGCTAAGAGCATGGTAGAAGGCATTTGGAGATGTCTTCTTGCATTTACATCCATAGTTAAATGTTTTACTTTGTTTTTAGTATCTCTTTTGATATGCCTGCTTAGATTAGTCTTTGATTGAATAACACTAACGATTTCTTGTGTTTTTGTGTGTTATACGCCACAGACTTTAGTCTAACCTTGTCCATTTTGCAGAGCATCAATTATTTACTTCAAAAAAAATCACAAAAAAATGTGTCACATCCAAACATGAGTCTACTACTTATATTATAAATATTATAAAAAAATATTAATATTTTATTGTGGTTAAGGTGGTCAGACATACACCTACTTATCTTTTTCCTGAAACTTTAATTTTACTACGTTGAAATTTCAAATCTTGATCAAATAGGTTTTTTTTTCAAAAAAAAACTAGTAGCTTAGAAACTACATTCAATTTGCTACAGATTCTCTTCCTACATATTTTTAAAATAATGTTCATAACTTATTCAAATTTTCATGTCAAGTTGCATTACTCTGATTTTTTGAAATTTCATTGCCATTTAAGGCCTTGTTTTGGCCCACCATGATCTTGCACATACCCTGTTAGGTGTCAGCCTAAGTCTAGAGTGTTAGTTGGAACCTTGTGTCATCTACTAGCATTGGGGGTGGTTCCTTTGGTTCCACATGGTCGGCTAGTTCGATGCCTTCTTCCATTAGGATATTCTTTGTTGGATGCTTCATGCATGGATGTGGATTCTTATGTCTTCAGCTTTTGGATGGATATTGTAGGCTCAGAGGGATGTACTCATTCCTATAGAATATGTATTGTACTTATCATGAGATTGTAGTTGTTGTAATCAAATTATGTAGTTGAGAGCTATGCTCCTTGATGTAATTGGGATGATGTACATGCAATGATAGGTGATGCTTTAACGACATGGATATGACTCCTGTAGAGAATATATGATGTATCATGTTGTATATTGGGATTGTTTCATTAATAGAAATAATGGTATTAGATTCATCATTGTGCATTTATTATTATGTGTATGTTATGATGTTAAATGAAATGGACCAGTTACGTGATTATACTTAGTGTTCATGTGGTAATGTGCT
Source organism: Cryptomeria japonica (assembly GCF_030272615.1). NCBI lineage: Eukaryota > Viridiplantae > Streptophyta > Pinopsida > Cupressales > Cupressaceae > Cryptomeria > Cryptomeria japonica. The sequence goes on from NC_081414.1 coordinate 296,405,669, forward strand.
TATTGTGTTAATGGATGTTTAATGTATATAAATAGATGGTTATATCTGATGTTTTAGATGATGTTTTTTTATAAGAAAAAAAGTTCTCTATTAGTAATATAATAGTTTTCTTAATTTCTCTAGGGTATTTTGGTGGGTATTACATCTGGTATCAGATCCCATGTTCATACATTGGGCACTCTAGTTTCATATGAGCCCATTGCGCATGTTAGCACTTTAGCATGAGGTAGCCCAACGGTTTATCCCTACTTGTTGTTTTCTTACTTTAGTTGCCCTCGATTTTAGCTTATTTTTCTTTTGTGTCTTAGTTAGACAAGATACCTGCAAGAGGTAGAGGCTATGGATGTGGTGATCATATGGGTACTCGATGAAATCCTTGCCCCAAGGTTTTTGAAGAGGCATGCCATGACCAGCAACAATATTTTCAACATGATGAAGGAGTGCAAGGTGGTGATGTAGTTCCATAGTTGATTAATGTTCTTCTATAGATTCTTGTACCTTCAGGAGCTAGGGAGGAGGAGTCTCCTCATACTGGACAAGTGGATGGAGTTACATATCAAGAGAGAAAAGAGGGATCAGCGTTTGATCAGGATGCCATTTCAGTAGGACATCTGAGAGATATTTTTAGGTCTCGACCTCCCACTTTCGATGGATAGGGAAGGGAGATTGAGGCAGAGACTTGGCTCTTGGATTTAGGAAAGTGTTTTACTATGTGCCCATGTAGTAGCAATACTAAGGCTAGGTGTGCGATCATGCATCTTTATGGTATGGCTTCCACTTGGTGACACTTTGAGGAATCGAGGCTTCATTTGGACATTATGATGGTGTCTTGGGAGATGTTCTTGGAGTGGTTTTGCGATTATTTCCTATTAGATCTTTGGAGGCAAAGAGAGGTGCACTCAGTTGAGGAGAATTTGGTTCGGATTTTAGGAGTTTCTAGGAGTCACCCTCCATTAGTCGAGGGTGGATGTCATAGACATAGGTTGCAGAGGTATATAGAGCGTAGCAGGAAACATGCTATTCATTTCCATGCCATTCAATCAACACAAGATAATCAACAAAACCTTATTAGGGATGGTTTCCAGCAGGATGGTACACCTTCATCTAGCCAAGGTATCAGGTGAAGGAGTTACTACACTTGTGGTTAGAAAGGACATATTGTTATTCATTGATCTTAGATATTTTCTTAGATTTCCAATAAAAAGACATTAGTCATTGAGCCTACAATTGTGGGGAATGCAGGTGAGATAGGTGGCATTTCTTCTTGGTAATATTTGATTTTGGTGTTTTTGACTCTTCCATTTCTCCTTATTGGTAGAGTTATGCGGGATTGTTATGGCAAGCAAGTCACTAAGTGAAAGATTGAGTTAGTACAAGAACCAATGTAGTGATGGTTTCCCTTGCCCGTAGTTGTGATCAAAGTAGCACAACGGGAGCACTTTATGTGCCTAGCTTCCCCTGCCTCCATCATGTGTTTCTTGTAGCCATTTTAAGACCTTATTTGTTTTATGTGTCCCATGAATTGGATTGGAATACATTGCAAGTAGAGGGCATACGTAACTTTCATTGGAGCCCATGCACATTTTTCAGCATCGGGGAATTACCCTCAGGGGTTGTGACGTGGAACAGGAGAGGGCCGAATGAGACCCAAATGAATATTCTTCAGTGACTTAGGGGAATGTGACATGGATGAGAGAGCATTACCCTTATTTGTTGTTAGGCTTCCAAGAGTAAGCCGAGGCAAAGGGGGCGAGGATGTAGTGTCTCTCCTTGACTTATCTTTTGATCTATGTATCGATAGACTTATTGATGATATTTTGATGACTACTTATGACTTTATTTTCTTCATAGACACTATTTTATGGCATTAGACATTTTATATGGATATATGTTATATGATGACTCTCATAGATAATTGACATATCTTGGATTACTATGATGATGGACTTACATTTGATGTCTTATATGTGCTCATTGATTCATGGATGAATTATATTTCTTATGGGATTATGATGACATCTTGACTATGCTAACCCTACTTGATGTTTACATTGGATGAGATGAAACTATGATGTGTTTGACTGTCTTATTAGTGTATTCTTGATAGAGACAATGTCATATATCATTCACTACGAGAATGATATGACATTGTGATTCTCTCTCACTTGCCTGAGCATTTATGCTATATGTTATCCTATGGTTATCAATGGTTGTAGGATTGCAAGTACTAGACATCGATTCCACCTGGTCTCACAGGTTTGAGCATGTCTCTATCTGAATGGCAAATTGTTGGAGATGGCATAAATTCCCTCTATACACTTTACGCTTAAGTTGTCATCCTTGTTAGTTGAGCATCCTAGTGAGAGTCATAGTGTTAGTATCTTGAGTTGTGGTCGTTTTGTGGCATTGTGAATATTTAATTATTTATTTAATTTATGCTTGGTTAATATAGTTTACTAATGTTAAATTAAATTTTTATATGGTTTGATTAATTAATTATTATTGAGAGATTTATTATTTATTATTATTTGATCATGCCTTGTGGATTTAATAATTTGTACTTATTTATTTTATTTAATTATTTATTTGATAAAAGTGATTTATTGTTTAATTAATTAATTAATTATTTTTTATTATTATTTAAAGGCTTATGTTTTAATTGTGGATTTTATCTATTATAGCCCCTGGTTTATTTTGTTGGACATGGTTATTATTCATGCATTTGATTTTAATAATATTGTAATATTATATCTCTTGTTACTTGGGTAAATAAATAGTATATTATTTAGCTACCCTTTATTATTATTGACTAAATAGCTTTGGGGAAATAAATATATTTTATTTGGCATGGTAGGTATATGATATAGTGTTTTAGATATTTTGATTGGCCGATGTTTAGCTATAGTTTTATTTGAGATTTCTATTAATTTGCCCACCTATGTATTTTTCTGAGTTAGCGTTTCTTGAGTTTCTTCTACAATTTTGGCTTCTTGGCTGGAGATTTGGATTTGGTATTGCTTGGCTTGGTTTGGATTTGTGGATTGCACTTCATTGGATTCATTTTCTATTACTTTAGGTTCTAGGTTGGAGATTTTCTTCTCCCTATGTATTTCATCTTCCTAGAAAAGATTGTCTGCACTATGTTTTGAAAGATTGTTTTCATGAGCTAGAATAAGCTTTTGAAATGGATTAATATCATAGACATATTGTATAGTTGGGAGAAATATTTATATAAAATTATATTTAGTTTTTTTTTTTAATTTTTGCCATGAATGACATTCTACTTGTTTTGTGTATGTTGTGGATTCATATGTTGGTTGTGACTCCCTATGTATTCATGTTGGTTGGAAAATTTTGGTTTATTACTTACTGGTTATGTAATATCATTCTGGAGCTTTATGTGTATTGTAGTATTGTATGGCTCTATGTGTTGTCTATTTGTTTGATTATGTTGGGAGTCTTGATTTAAGGTTCAGTTATCTCCCCATATTGATTTCAATTTGTAATTATGTTGGTCTCCTTGGTTTCCTTTCTCCTTGGTGTCCTCGTGGATGTTTTTTTGACACTCGTTTTGGTCTTAATAATTTTTTTTTTTTACTTGTATTTTTTATTTCTATTTTCTGAAGTTTTGAACAAAAGCGCTACTTTGAAGAATACGCAAAAGTATTTTGCATAAGCGCTATTTAATTTTAGCAAATGTGCTATTTTATCTACCATAAGCACTACTTCATCAAATGAATGTGCTAATTTGTTATAAATGCACTAAAGCGCCTTGTAAACATGCTATTTGATTTGGCATATGCACTATACTATCCGGTATAAGCAATGTTTTGCCCTATAAAGGCACTACATTGTTCTGCATATGTGCTAAATTGCTCTATTATGGTGTGTTTTGGTTATTTTTGATCTTTTGAGTTGATTTTTCTGATTCTATCTTTGTACGAGAGTTTTTTGTGATACTCTTGTGATTTCCAGCATTGTATATTGTTCAGATTTTGATGTTTGATTATATTCTATGGCTCCAACAAGTTGACAACCCTTTTTGTAGAGGATTTTATTATCAAGGGCTCTTATTTAGTTCACGATGTTGGCACTATGGTTTATGTGTATTAATTGGAATTCATCTCTTCATGTAAGTGGATGAATCTTATTGAATGTGTTTATATGAGCCTCTTGTGTTAGGGATGTTTGTGCTTTACTCTAAGGTCTTGGAGCATGATTAGGGGGAGTGGACTTTCATGCGTTAGCTGGGGTCACGTGGGAATATGCCTCATGATCGTGGGTCTAGACTTCCAAGAGCTCATAAAAGTTTTCCTTATGTAATCAAATTTTTAGAGTTATCTTTTATTAGCTAATAATTATTTATCTAATTATTAGTCTATTATACTCCATGCTTAAGCTAAACTTAGGAATCTTATAATTATTTAGGGTTTCGAGTATCCTCTTATAAGGATTCTCTCTTTGTATTTTCATAAACAATTGTAATTATGGAATTGCATTCTTGTTGCACAATCAATATGACTCCTTTTTTATGGATCTTTGAATTCTGGCCTCCATAGCTCTTTTGCTTCTCTCCTTCTATGACAGGTTTGCATGCAGGTGATCTTTGGGAGTTGTAGAGTTGATTTTTCCTCAACTCCTATATGGTATCAGAGCTCCAGATTTGCATTCCCCTAATCTCTTCATGAGGGATTTTGAGCCTTGTTCTTTAGATCTATGTATTCGAGGGTTGTGCAGTTGCTTTTTTCCATTTCTAGGGGTATTTTATTTTTTGGTAAATTTTGGTGCCAAAAGGACCTCACAATTGGATTCAAAAGCCTGATTCCATGAATTTTGATATATAATTTGCCTATTTTCGGTGACAGGGACATTTGGGGCATGACTTTTTATTGGCACATTTTTCGAGGAATGAAAATCCATGCGGCTGTACCTGCAAATGCATCAAAAATGTTTCGTCAAAAAAAATTAAAAAAATATTATTATTATTATTTTTTTAACCCTCTTTATCCCCTACAAGAGGAGTTTTCTTTTCGGTCACAACCTGGTCATACGGAGGTGCTTTTTCAAAAATCTTATATTGTCAGAAAGCTATTTCCGAGATCTACCCAGATCTAGAGGTTTGAACTTTTGATTTTTCTTTTTTAATAGCATTTTTTTCTGTCAAAACCCGAGGTTCCTTTTTGCACTCTGGGAGACATCACTTGAGCATCTCAACTCTGTTTTTCAAAAAAATTATATTGTTGGAAAGCTTGTTTTGTGTACTTTCCAGTCATATGTGTTTTCTTTGCATATTCTTCTCTAGGTATATTTTATTCATTTTTTTTCTTTTCAGCACTCTGGTGAATATCTTGGATGTTTTAGGTCCCAGGATCTCTTTCTTTGAGTAGGATGTCTTGTCTTTGGCTTTCTATTTCCAATCTTCTGCTTCTTTTGATCATTGTAGAATTTTAATTATGCAAACGCACTGAGATAAAGTGCCACCATGCATTGTATATTTGGGATCTTGCAAATCTTGTGCCTTATTGCACATGCACTACTTATAAAGTGCCATGGGGGGGTTTATGTTTGCCTTTGTTTGCCATCTACCTTTATCATGCGAGTGTTCCTTCCACGACATTAGCCTCATTATGTGTGTCAAGTGAGTGTTCCTTCCACGAAACTATGTACTTTCTCTGCACCTTCAATGTTTCTGGTTCTTTGTCATGCAGTTCTTAGTTCATTAGTTTTTTAGTCCTTAGTTGTTTTTTAGCTAATCCCTAAGTTCATCTTAAGGAGGGGTGTTAGAGTTATCTTTTATTAGCTAATAATTATTTATTTAATTATTAGTCTATTATACTCCATGGTTAAGCTAAACTTAGGAATCTTATAATTCTTTAGGGTTTTCACCTTTAGGGTTTCAAGTATCCTCTTATAAGGATTCTCTCTTTGTATTTTCATAAACACTTGTAATTATTGAATTGCATTCTTGTTGCACAATCAATATGACTCCTCTTTTCTAGATCTCTGAATTCTGGCCTCCGTAGCTTTTTTACTTCTCTCCTTCTGTGACAGGTTTGCATGCAAGTGATCTTTGGGATGTGTAGAGTTGATTTTCCCTCAACTCCTATACAAATGATAACCTTAATAATTAATTATATGGATTGGGTATTTAGGATGAACACTTAATCAAGATAATGAATAGTTTGGGCCCCAATGCTTAGTTCCAAGGGGGATATTTTGGGATAAGGTTGGGAAGGCCATATTATGACAAACCGTACTCCCTTGTTTCTCACATAGGTTGAGTTGTTGTTCCACATGTCTATCTAGATGATGCCTTCTATTTGAGGATAACATGTACAAGGCATGTCTATCAGGGTGGTTCCTTCTTTGTGAGGATAGCATGTGATTACACTTCACTCCTACATGTGTCCTTGGTCCTTGTTCCTTATGCCATTGATTGTTGGTATGCCTCTGGGAGTTTCTATATTTGTGATTAGCCTTGTGATTGGCTTGTGTTTATGTATTGTCTCTTGTTGTGTTTCTTTAGTTGTTGAGTCTCTTTAGTTGTAAGGTGTCAGCCTAGGGCTAGAGTGTTAATTGGAACCTTGTATCATCTCCTTGCATGGGGGGTGGTTCCTTTGGCTCCACATGGTTGGTTGGTTTGATGTTTTCTTCCATTGGGATATTCTTCGATGGATGCTTCATGTGTGGATGTGGATTCCTATGTCTTCAGATTTTGGATGGATATTGTAGAAGATGGATGTAGTTGTTCTTATGGCACATGTATTGTACTTATTATGAGATTGTAGTAGTTATAATTGTATTATGTAGTTGAGAGCTACGCTCCTTGATGTAATTAGGATGATGTACATGTAATGATAGGCGATTCTTTAGGACATGGATATGACTCTTGTAGAGAACATATGATGTATCATGTTGTATATTGGGATTGTTTTATTAATAGAAATAATGGTATTGGATTCATCGTTGTGCATTTAGGATTATGTGTATGTTATGATGTTAAATGAAATGGACCAGTTAGGTGATTATACTTAGTGTTCATGTGGTAATGTGCTTATTGTGTTAATGGATGTTTAATGCATATGAATAGATGGTTATATGTGATGTTTTTTTATTTATAATTTTTTTTATTATTATGTAACTTTGTTTAATTTATCTAGGGTATTTTGGTGGGCATTACATATCATATTGTATTTTTCTATAATACAATATGTTATCACATGCTTACAAAATTTTCTTTTACTTTGACTCCTTGGGTCCTTAATATAGAACACATTTAAAGGGGTCATATGTATCACTAATGTTCCTTAATAGTTATCTTGTACAATGATAGATACATAGTAAGTCCCACTATAAAATTGTTTGTAGAACCCTTCCACATTTTAATATGATTGAAGTTATTTGTATCATTTTTTCATAATGAACTAAATCTTATCTTAATTTCCTTATAATTTCTTTTACATTCTCAAAATAGTTCCTTGTCAATCAAGTTGAAGTTAATGTTTTTTTTCTTATAAATTTTTTTAATTTATAGGAATCTAGGTTATTTATTTGATATTTGTTTACATCTATTTAACTAGAATTCATACCTTGGTGTGCAATGAGTACGCCAAATAGGTGTGGAAGTTCAATGAGAGAGAGTTGGTCTAGCAAAGAGCATGAGAAAGGGGGGAGGTAAGGAGATAGAAATAAGGGATAGAGATAGAAAGGGTGATAGAGATAGTTTTAGAGATGGAGATGAAAGAGATAAATATATTGAGAGGGAGAGAATAATGTAGATAATGATAGATATAGGAAGTGATATATAGAGAGATAGATGCGAGGAGATATAAGGGTATAGATATAGTGAATGAGATGGAGATGGAGATGGAGATAGAGAGGGACGTAGATGGAAAAGACAAATATATTGAGAGTAAGAGAATGTGAGAGGGATAGAAGAATGTAGATAAAAATAGCTATAGGAAGGTATATAGTAAGGAGATAGAGATAGAGGTCAAGATAAAAATAGAGGTGAAGGTGGAAATCGAGAAAGAAAGAAATATGGAGAAGAGAGGGAGGTATGTAGAGAGAGAGAGAGAGAGAGAGAGAGAGAGAGAGAGAGAGAGAGAGAGAGAGAGACATAAAGAAGTGGAGAGATAAAAATAGATTGGGGAGAGGGAGAGAGAAATAATTAGGATAGAGAGAGGGAGAGAGATAAATAGGAAGAGGAAGAGAGGTAGATAGAGATATATGGTAATATAACTTGGGAGAGGTGTGTAGATAGAGAGATATATAGGAAGATAGGGAGGGTGTAAGAGATGGGGAAAGATAGAGAGGGAGGAGATAAAGGTAGTGATAAAAAGTGAGAGAGAAGAGGGGGAGAGAGGGGGTGGGAGAGCTATAGATAGAGGGTGATATAAAGAGATAGAAAGTTATGGAGAGATATATCGAGAGAGATATATAGTTAAGGGGATAAAGGTAGAGGAAGACATGCATAGAAGGAGAGGAGATAAAGGGATAGATAAATAGAGAGAGATATATAATGTAGGATAGATAGAGGGTGAGATGGATTGAGTAAGAGATGTAGAGATGTAGAGATATGGATAGAAAGGGTATGAGGAGAGGGGGTAAGAATAATAGAGAGATGAGGTGATAGAAACAAGTAATAGAGACATAAGGAGAGCGAGATGGAGATGGGAGAGATGTGGATATTAAGATAGGGTGTGTGAAGCATGGAGTGTGTGTGTGAGAGAGAGTAAGATAGATGGATAGAAGTAGAGAGTGGATAGAGAAGAATTAGAGAAATGTAGAATGAGGGAGTGATAAGGAGATAGGGAGAGGAAGAGGGAGAGATGGATAGATATAAAGAAGGAGAAAATGAGAGATGGGAAGATGGATAGATAGGAAGGTAAACATATATGAAGTGATATATATAAAGAGGTATGGAGGGATATATAGGGAGTGTAGGAGAAATGAAGAGTATAATATAGAGTTATGATAATGAGATATAGCTAGAGTGTGAGAGGGGGAGATGGGAAGATAGAGGTTGAGGAGGCAAAAATGAGATATACAAGAGAGAGAGAGAGAGAGAGAGAGAGAGAGATATAAATACAATAGCTTGCCCTCCCCTTTCCACCGCATCGAGAAAACATGCTCGACAAAGAAGACGGTATCCGGAAAATGGTTTTAACCGGTATAGTGAGTTTTTACCAGGATAAAAATCCCATACTAAGAGGCTATTAGATCAATAAGAATAAGGATAATAATGGTTAGATTTTGACCAAGGATAAATGGAGAGTGAGTGCTCCATCAGAGGGAAGTGACCTTACAAAGCATTAGAAGTCTACTACTAAAAAGAACAATAACAATCATATGCCAATATCAAAAAGTTTAAGATTAAGGCCAATCGTCAAGGACAGTGAATACACCATTTAGACCCAGCACATTACACAGAGCTATGACCACCGAAATCAACACACAATGTTAGTCGCATTCGCCGTATCGCGTGGTTAAAGAAGGTGTTGGCCACGCAGGTCGTGAAACTACAAAGGCGCATAACACGCAATGTTAGTCTCATTCGTCGTATCACACGACTAAAGAAGGTGTTGGCTACGCAGCCCATGAAACTGCAAAGGAGCATAACACGCAATGTTATTTGCATTCGCCGTATTGTGTGGCTAAAGAAGCCAAGAAGGACGCATCTATTCTGGCTCCAAAATGACAGTACAGATTGACTAACACGCGTGTTAGTCGTGCATTTTAAATCATCGATTTTGCAATAAATGGTCGTGATTGACTAACATGTCGCTATCACGTTGTACGAAAGGTTCGTTTTGGAGCGAGAATAGTCGTGGCCAAGAAGGTGTTGGCCACATAGGCTGCGAAACTACGAAGGCACATAACACACAATGTTAGTCACATTTTCTTTCATGGACATCCTTACCCTATTTGAGTAAAGTTATTCCTCTACACTATAACATAACTAATATCTGATAGATCCAAGGTGTAAAACAAATCTGTTATTTGTTTTATTGGTTGACATGTAATTTTATGTTAAACAAAAAATGATGTTTAGTTACATCTGTTGTACATAAAAGTGATGATTTGATTAACTTGTATTTGCAGAACAAAGATTGGTGTTGACTGGTCAAGATGAGCTTATGCAACAAATCATAGACATAAGTAGTAGTTATAGGCCTAAATTTTTTAGCTTACTCTTTTTCTACAGATAAGTGATTAGTCATGAAGGTTTTGGGGGAAATAATGGCATTGCTTTATCTGGCAAAGCCTCAAGAAGCACACAAAACTAGTGATCATCACAGTAAAGACAATAATCAAATCACTATCATGGAGGGTAAATGCTTTGGTATTTCAAACATGTCTCATTCATAGTCAAAAAGAATTCAGGAAGTCAGAATCCCATCACATAGTAGATAGAATAGTAGCTAAAAGCAAAGTATACCATGTGATATTGTGGCAGTCAAATAGAGTAGACACAATACATATATTATCATGTTTGCATCTACTAAAGCCATGGGATGGCAGCCTTCAAAAAGATCTTGAAGACGCAAATTGTAGTCCAAAAGTATCCAATTTGGTCCCTAAAGATAGAGATATAAAAATACAGTCAACGAGTGTAACAGGGATAATTTAAAGAGAAGATTAATTATGTGAGCATATATATCATCAACAAAGTAAACATAAAGAGTAGTGATAGCACTGTATGTCTTTTGAATATATATTTGGTCACAAAGAACAACATGAGCAAGGAAGCTTTACCAGAAGGGTATTAAATGACCATCTATAGTGACTAAGCCATGTAATAAGGCTAAATGAGAACTGTGTTGAGAGGAAAAATAAGGCATAAATGAAAGCCAACATATCTTGTTGGAGAGTCGAAGGGTTGTTGAAACACAATGAAATCTGAGAAAATAACCAGTCATAGGAAATGTCTACAAACAAGAAATGAGCCCTTAAAAAATATTGTTACAAGCCTTCAATACGTAGAGAGTCAAAATAAAATACTATGACCGTGTTGAATCAACGATGACAAAAGATGGTCAAAGTACAACCTACACATGAAGGCACTATCTTTAACATTACAGGGGCTTAGATTTCAAACTTTGATAGGAACATGAGAAGGTCGTTGCATTGCTATGTCATTTCTGAAAGGTCAGAGAAGAGAGTCAGGTTGTCTTTCTTTAGCTTCTCGTTCTCATCAAGGAAGCTTGAATTGTTGTTGTGAGAGGAGGGAGACGGGACAGGGGATGAAATAGAAGAAAAAATGAAAATTTTTGCGCTAGTACAAGGAAGCACAAAACCAAAAACCAACCAATTTATGCGCTTATCCCTCCATGGAGCCCTTGTTACTTTGGGGAGGCTAATAGGCTTGAAGAAAAGGAGAATGGATGGAGTAGAGTCACCAAAAGATCCAAGAAATTTGGTTCCAAGGCTGCTATCTCAGTCGATGCTGGTGGTAATCCAAAGGGTAGGAAAACAAATGCCCATAAAGCCAAGTCGAAGGCTTTAAGGGACTTGGAAAATGGGTCTCAGATGCCCATGAAAAAACTTATTTCTCAGGGAGGCGAGCACCTCCATTCACCAAGTAATCAATGATAGTTCTCAGTTGGAATATTAGAGGGCTTAACAACCCTGAGAAGCATCACTTATTGAAAAAGAAGCTCTTGACATTGTTTTGATTCAAGAAACCAAAGTCAAAGAAATCAAATTCAAGGAGATGATGGCTAGATTGTGGAGGAATGGGGATGGTGTTTCTCATAGTGATTTGGGCTCTGCTGGGGAGAATTTCTATTCTCTAGAATAGATTGAGCATTCGTCGTTCTATGGTGGAGGCCAAGAATTTTGTCTCTTTGTTCGTTGCTTGGAGTCAAGAAGTGGGTGTAGCTTCTTGATTTCTAATATCTATGGACTTAACAAAGAGGCTGACCAGGTCTTGGTCTGGGACTACCTTCGTTCCTTTAAGCTTTCCTTCCCTTGGGACAATTAGATTATGGGAGGTGATTTCAATGTTATTCTTGCTCCTAAGGACAATCTTGGTGGTAAGTTATAGGGGTCTAATGGTTCAATCAACTTTAGTTAGTATTGTGACGACCTTGCCTTGGCTGATATCAGGCCTAAAACTGGGTGGTTCACTTGGAGTAACAAGTGGTTGAATGAGGACTTCATTCAATGTAGACTGGATCGTTTCTTAAATTAATTCTGACTGGTTACTAGAACTGGGTAGTTTTAGTTCCAAAGTTTTGCAATTTGGGGGGTCTGATCATAAACCAATTTTTCTTTCCTTAATTCATCCAAACAAGCCTCATGGTATCCCCTTCAAGATGGAGATTTTTTGGTATTATCATCCTAATTTCAGCAAGCTAGTGGAGAAATGGCGGAATGTGGTTTTTAAGGGCTGCAAAAGGTTTATGGTCGAAAAGAAACTACAGGCGGTTAAGGAGGAGGGTAGAATTTGTTCATTTAGTGTGGAAAAAATTGTATAAAATTATAATTATAAAGAATACATAATAGTTTATTTTTTATTTTTTAATTTAAATAATGGAAAGTAAATCTTTATTATATAGTTAATTGATTTTATTATCTATATTTTAAAAAATAAAAAAATTTATAAAGAAAAATCACTTTATTTACAATATTATAAACTAGCAATCACACCTTAGTGTGCAATGGGTACACCGAGGATATCTTTGATATTATATTTAAGTTAGTTTTGGACCTTGAACAATATATGCAATTAACAAGTAATGTTCCTTTTTTTGTACAAATTAGTTTTAGAAAGTAAAAAATTGTATAACTTTTGTTACAAGCTTGATTGTTTAACATTGATTATTGAATATTTGTAGATTTAGTAATTAATATATTTTTAAAGGAACTATTTGTTGAATTGTTTGTCAGTTGAAAAAGTCTAGATTTAATGTATACATTATAAAGATACAAAAACAAGTGATTTATTGAACAAACCTTGAGATCTTTTCACTTGTAGTAATAATAGAATAGTATTACGAATAAGTGTTCAATTATGGATTTTGTAGAATTTGTACCTGTAGAGTATGGAAAAGAGATAATTTGAATTTGAATATTGTAGAACTTTTGTTACTTGCTTGTTTGTTTAACATTAATTATCAAATATTTTTAGATTTAATAATTGAAACAAAAGGAAGTGTTTGTTGAATAGTTTGCAAGTTTAAAAAGTATGGTTTTAATGTATACATTTTAAAGTTACAGAAACAAGTGCTTGAGTGAACAAACCTGGAGATCTTTTAACTTGTGTTTGTAGAACTAGTATTTGATAATTCTAGCAATCACTTCTCCTCTTGTTTTCGACGAGCAACATATGGGTTGGTTTGCATGTGTGAATATCTTTCGAATGTGAAGGTGGCATGTATGCAGAGGCTTGCGAGTTCACGAACTCTTGAGATAGTTGTGAATGTCAATCCTTGATGATCAATGTTGTTGATGTTGATTGTTGCTCGTTGGAGTGTGAGCCCCTATGATTTATGTATAGTTGTTCTTCTTCTGGATTTGACCATGTTGATCCCCTAAGTTTCTCTGCTAAGGATAATGCTACTGGCATTGCTAAAGATAACAACATACGTTTATTATGTGAACACACCATTTCATTCGTTGAAAATAGAATTATGGAGGATGAGCAATGAGATTTCTCTTCAGTTGTGAGTGAGTAGCTTGATCGTGACATTAGAGGTTGCCAATTTGCAATTGTAGGCTCCGCATTTCATAAATTTGAGAGAAGGATAGGTAAACTAATTTGTGCTGGATCGTCTCCAATTTGATGAAATATTTTGTTCAAAGTTATAACTGTTGTGAAAGAACACCACAATATTCTCCCATAAGAAGTTGAAGCATACATAGGGATATCTTTGACTGGTGGTAGCTGCCCTAAGTCATCAAATAACATGATTGACCATCCTCCAAATGGGATATGATTTTGGCTTGGGAATGCTTCATGCAATTTGATGTTAATTTACTGTAGTAGCTTTGGGCCAATGAAACTCATTTCATCTATTAGAATGTATCGAATGAAGTACATGCTCTCTTGGAGTGTTGCTAGCGTTTGTCCTTGTAAGGGGGTCATTTCTTTTATTGGTATTCTCAAGGTAGAATGAATTGTTGGTGCTTGTATGTTGAATGTTGCGATACCTGTTGGTGCAAGAAGTAGTAGTGGTGATTGGCCAATTGGTGTTGTGATCATCAATGCAATCTTGATGCTTTCCATTTCTAGTTGTTCCTTGAACAATTATCTTAACTGGCGGCTGCAAACTACTGGCTTGTAGGTGTGAAACAACTATATCATATGCTTTTTTTTGCTCAATAGACAGGTGAAGTTAGGTGTTTTGATTGAGATCATAGGGAGCTTGAAATGTTGACCGATTTGAGTCTATGAAAGTAGTAGCTATTATTTCTTCTTGCAGATTTACATGATCCTCTCCCCAATCATGGTTGAGGTCAATTCCACATCAACCAAGCATGTCAATTTCATCAATATGCATAGGGAGGCCTGAATATAGACTTGATAAGATTTTCCATTCATCAGGTATATCTTCTTGCATGCGGTCCTCCTAAATAGGCGGACTTCCAGTATTAGTTTCTTCATCTGGTTGCAGAGGTGTGCGTCGCACATGCCATAGTTGGTAGTAGCAAGAGAAAGTTGCCCATTTTTCCATGCTTTAAAGGTCCTCTTTTGAGTGACTTGAATAAGTGAGAATTTTTCTAAATGTGTAGGTCGTGCCATATAAGCATCTATATAACTTGGGGATGTGGTTGTGGATGTGGGTGAGCTTGAAAGACGTTGAAAGTTTTTTCGGTTTATATTTAAAGAAACAAATGTCCTGCTACATATGGAGAGTAGTACTTTTAACAGAAGGTGGCAAGTCTCTTGAGCACTAATGTCTCACAAAATTATAATATTATTTTAAAAATGGATACTTGCTTACAAGAAAAATCTTTCTCAATCCCAACTGGCCAATGAGGAAAAAAAGAATGTAATTTGTTAATTCAATATCCATCAAGTAGTAAAACTTTTATTTATTTATTTATTTTTTGTAATTTGTTAATTCAATACCCATCAAGTAGTAAAACTTTTATTTATTTATTTATTTTTTGGTAAAATAATCTCACAAAATTATAATATTATTTTAAAAATGGATACTCTGCTTTGCTTACAATTTTTTTTTTTCTTAATCCTAACTCAATGAGGAAAAAAGACTATGCTTTTCTTACAAATAAAATCTTTCTAAATCCGAACTGGCCAATGAGGAAAAAAGAATGTTGAGTGATGAGGTAAATATGATTAATTTAAATTTGTGAATTCAATATCGATGGTCATGACAAGTTCAATCGTCTTAGAAGATGTAAACCATAGATCTTCAGAGTTAACTCAATTACTTCAAATAGGGTATGCCTTTGGCATAATAAAATAAAATAAAACAATTTAAAAATAGATTTTTTAAAAAAAAATTTAAAGAAAATTGTGGTTCTCGAATTTGTTTCTATAATACCAAAATTTTAATACCAAACATAATACTAATAATTGAAAGTAGTAATAATGGAGGCTATTATGGCAGAAGGAAAGATTGTGACATTCTTTAGAACAAAAAGATTAGTCTTCCTTTGATGTTATTAATAAACTGTCAAAAATTATAATAGGTACTATATTATATGATATTATAATTAATGTGATATATATAATTTTAGACTTTTTATTATAAAAATATAAATTCATAATATTTTAATATAAATTTTTAGAATATTTTCTATTTTCATAGAAACTTAATTGAATTTTGTAAATATATTTAATAAGATTGTCTTAAAAATGAATTCAAAAATTTGTTTTCTCATTTATTATTAGTAATTTAGTAATTATTAACATATTATCATTGAAAATGTAGTATAAATGATTGTATAATATTTATTATAAATATATATTAATTTAGAATTTTTTAAAATAGAATATAATTGTTAACAAGATTTTTAATATGAATTTAGAAACTTATGTAATAAATTTAAGATTTTTGCATATATTACTAATTTATTATTTGTTTTTTAATTTTTTAATTTTTTAAATTTATGTAAGATACCATATATGCTATGAATAATAAAAAAAAAGATTTTCAGTTTTTTTAAAATTTTTTTTTTTTTTTTCCCAACTTTTTATACAAAGATTTTCATTTCTTTCTAAGAAACAGGTGCAGGCATTTTTACACAGAATTTCTATACCAGTTCAAGGCAAGGTGTTATGTAGTTGCAAAACGTTTGTAGCAACAATGAGGATGTATCACTTGATCAGTGCCTTCTTTGTCCTCTTCATATGTGTTTCAGGTATCCATTTTATAAATCAATTTGCAGTTTCAAGTTCATATTAACATTGTTAGAGAACAATTGTATATCTAGGAACGCATATTAACTCTGGAATATATGCAGGGTTGTTAGCAATGGAAGATTCACGATCGAATCTGACGAATGACAGTGTGAATTCAAGCTATAAAAACTCTCGGCTGCTGGGTGTGGGTAAGTTGAATCTTTGGAACGCCTTATTAACAATTTCATTTTTAGGAATTTGATGAGTATGATTTATATATTTGCAGATCATATTCCAGAGAGAATAGGGCAAGGTTGTGCAAAAGAAGACATAGTCGTGAATCAGAGCCCAGAATCCACCATGCCAAATGGAATTCCATCATACAGTGTACAAATCGAGAATTTGTGCAGCACAGGCTGCTCGATAGCACAAATACACCTCACCTGCGGATGGTTCAGCTCTGCAGTAGAGATAAATCCAAAATTATTCAAGCGTTTGAAGTACAACTACTGTCTTGTCAACAATGGGAATCCAATAATTGCAGGAGGCTCTGTATCCTTCGTTTATGCACAAAATTTTAAATATCCCATGACAGTCTCTTCTGTGAAATGTCTCCCATGACTTGCAAGCTTTTACTATGATACTGCTACTGCTCCTGACTGCTTATTTACTGCCTTACAGAATAGATATATTTAAGGTTTCTGCAATGGAGATTTAAAAATATCTGTTCTATCTTCTTTTATCATAAGTTTTATGTTTTAGTTTCTGCAATGGAGATTAGATTAGATGAGATGATAAGCCTTTGCTTTGCTTTTTGGTTTCATGCAATATAAATTATAATTAGCATGTTGATCTGTTTGTTCAAAAAACAGTTCATGCTTTGTTTTCTTTGTAGATTGTCTTTAAGATATTATCATTATTTATGTGCTTCTCTAAATAACATAATTTTAATAAATATCTTAACTAGGTTGTTCAATGACTAGAAATATCATGAAATCAATTAAGATATATATTATTTAGTTATTTTATATCAAATACAAATGTGTCATTTTGATTTTTCTCAAATGATTTTCATTTAATTACTATTGATTATTATAACGACTTTAATAAATGTCTTTAAATAGTATCACATAGCATAAAATAAATCCATTGTTTAGATAAATTATCTCCATGCATTAACCAAGAATGTATGAGTCTAAAAATATAGATGTTGAGAAAGAAGATGGATTTTTTAACAATGAATCTAAGGTAGCAGATGTTATAGATGATCATATATATGATGGAACATCTTCGAAGTAGGGCCCCCTTTGATCCAAGGTGGAACAACTAAGATATGAAGAGGATTGTGGACTTAACGGTTCTAAGTTGAGTTACATAAAAGTAGATAAGAAAGATTATAGCCAAGATCACAAATCTCTTAAGTAAAATAGGAGGTAAGATTATAGAATTTCCTTCTAGAAGTCACATAGTCTAAAATAAAATTGGGAATATTTGATTTGAACCCTCAAAGAAATCCTTTAACATTTCTCATGTATTTTTTTTGTTATACTAGACTATCTATGGACTTACAAGAAAATTATTTATACAAATAACTATATTTTAGTTAATTATATTCTAAACCTCTTATTTGAGAGGATTTAGAATGAGAAGTAAAATAGAACATTAGAGATCTTATTTGAATAAAATGATTAGGAACTTTACGAGTGTAAAATTAGTAGACCCTAGTAGAAACAAAAATATATTTTAAACCTTCTCCTATTGAAATTTTAAGAGTAAAAGATAAAAAAAATGCATAATGCTACTTTTGAGATCCATATTGCTGCAAATTTATTGAAATAAAAACAATATTCTTTGGTTTTAGAGGAGTAATGAAAAAATACATAATATTTAGTTGATCTCGCTTTTGAAATGGGCTGTCAGGATAAGTTGAAGATAGGATTATAGATGTAGAAAAGAGTGATCCTATACTCATTGAAAAATTAAGAATTATTGGTAGACATTATTCATCTTAACAATGAATCTAGATTTGGAGGGTAGTGACCGAATTGAAGGGTTTTTTTCTCTCATACAATTAAGATTAGATCGTTCTCTTATAACATCTAACTATCTTTCTTTTAATTTTTTTCTCTTTATGCACTTTAACTATAATAGGTGAATATTACTCTCCTTTTATTATGTATACTAAGAAGATGGGTAAAAAGAAAATATTTTCAATTTATATTTGACAAAATGTGCACCCAAAGTCTTAAATTGTATAAAGAAGATATAGATTGGTGGTGCAAAAGTATTGATGGATAAAATATGTTTAAAGTTACTAGAAATGTAAATACTATCCACTAATATACAAGATGGAAAAATAACATATTCAAAAATATATTACAAATAAAATTTAGAATTAAATTTAAAAAGATATGATGAATGGTAAATTTAAAGGTTTAAGTATACTTCAATATCTATTGTTTTAAGGAAGAGATTTATTGTGTGATATTCATCAGTTCAAACATTCAAGTTATTATTTGTAAACATTTGTAGGACAGTGGGTCCTCTCGGGGTTGTAGCCCTCTCTTGTAACTGAGAAATGAGCTCTAGGAAGTGTGCTTGAATGCATGTGCATTCCCCTTTATAATATTAATATACTCTTGATCATAGTATTTTAATATTGTGGATCTCAATCCCATCATGGTTTTTCCCTTTCTGGGTTTCCACGTAAAAAATTTGGTGTTATGGATTTGTGCTTGTTTGCATTGAGTTTTTGTACTTTACTTTTATTCATTTGCATCGAGTGGTTTAAGAATTAGTTCAAGAAAGTGAAAAATTACAGAACACTGATTCACCCCCCCTCTTAGTGTTTATTGATTCTAACAATTGGTATTAGAGCCTAGTTCCTCAGAGGAAGCCTAGTAACTTAAGGAAGATTCAGGATAGTGAATCAATGGAGTTCAGTTTACACAAGCAAACCACTGTAGCACTTGAAGATCTAGATACAACAAGAACATAACCAAATTGCTTGAGAATAAATATGAGTGATGTTGAAGACTTCATTGAGTCATTGAAGGAAAAGGTGAACACATCCAGAGAAAAGAGAAAGGAGCTTATGGAAAAACTCAAGGAGAAAGAAGACCAAAGTATTGATAACCAAGACCTAAAGGACAAGACAGATGAATGTGAAAAACTTGCTAGAGATAATGCAGTCTTGAAGAATGAAATACACCATGCCAAATGGAATTCCATCATACAGTGTACAAATCGAGAATTTGTGCAACATAGGTTGCTCGATAGCACAAGTACACCTCACCTATGCATGGTTCACCTCTGCAATAGAGATAAATACAAAATTATTCAAGCATTTGAAGTACAACTATAGCGTTTGAAGTACAACTACTGTCTTGTGAACAATGGGAATACAATAATTGCAGGAAGCTATGTATCCTTCGTTTATGCACAAAAATTTACATATCCCATGACAGTCCCTTCTATGAAATGTCTCCCATGGATTGCAAGCTTTTACTATGATACTCGTCAACCTTCAATATTAACTTAAAGTATAGAGACTAGATATATTGATATATTTAACATTTTTGCAATGGAGATTTATAATTATTTTCTCCATCTTCTTTTATCATAAGTTTTTTTGTTTTAGTTTCTACAATGAAGATTAGATTAGATTAGATGATAAGCCTTTGATTTAGTTTTTTTTTTTCATGCAATATAAAGTATAATTAGCATGTTGATCTGTTTGTTCAAAAAATAGTTCATGAGTTGTTTTTTTTAAGATTGTTTTAAAGTGTTTTTTATTTTATTTTCCTAATTATCTTCTTTTATGAAATTGATTTTAAAAATAGTCCATGCATTGCTTTCTTTGTATATTGTCTTCTAAGTTTTTTTTTAATCATCTTGCTTCTAAAAACAAGAAATGCCTTGTTTTCTTTGTAGATTATTTTTTAAGTATTTTTTTAAACATCAAGAAAAAATCATCAAATTTTGATTAAATATTTGAAATTATTTTTTACTTTCTTATATTTGAAAGAAATCATACTTCTCTTTTTAAAATTTATTTTCAATAGATAGTTTTTTCTTGGTTCTTATGCTCGGGAGATTTTTTTTTCTTGGTTCTTATGCATTTTGGGGTTGCGATATTTTTGTCTGATTACAATTAAATATAAGTTTTTAAAAATAAGTTGCTTTTATATCTAAATTATTATGATAATTATGTCTAATTGCTACTCACATAATGCATTGAAGAGTGTTTGTGAAAAATAAGTTTCTTTTATATCTATTATTATGATAATTATGTCGAAAGGCTACTCATATAATGCATTGAAGAATGTTTGTAACTAAAAAAACTATACATGATTCAAACTGAGGTCTGTTGCATTTTTTATAGAATAAATTAAAAGAAACTAATTTTTTTTCTATAAAACAAGATCTCATTATAATAAAATAAATCAATCACAAAAAAGTTGTAGCAACCAATCACACCATGCTTACAAATCCTAACAAATTTTTTAAATCACTTTCAGTTACCTTGGTTTGTCATAGTAGTACACATAATTTATCTATATTTCATTCTAAGGAAATGAGGAGAATGAAATAGAAAATAATAGAGATTGATAGCACCAATACAAAAAAGTCCATATCAAGGCCACAACTTCAAAATGTTTTAGTTAAGTCAAATGACTTGAATGATGCTAAGTCTTAAGACTTTGTCATGAGCCCACTTCTTTCTACTAAATCAGTGCAACAAACAGGTTCAATAGCTAAAACTAATAGGCTCTCATTCTCATTGGATACAATGTGCTGACATCACAACTTTTGAAGAAACTGTCTAAAAGTATCATGCTAATTTTCATAATATTGTTGTATTTAGTAAATTCTTCAAAGAGTTGTTTCATGATGAACACTTACAGCAAGGAAAATACAAGAAATGTAATGCAACATTGTTTATAGTATTGCGTAATAATAAATTCTTCACTTGTTAGTAAACAATTGAATTTTTTTTTCCAATATCATTTGTTTTGCCTAATTTTTAATTTTGTTAATGATTTATATTGTGATGAATAATTTGATCAAAGTCCGACTATTTTTTTACTATCTATTCAAAATTATCCCAATAAAATTAAATTAAATAATATCTATAGTTTTAAGTAATAAACAATTATCTATGAATCAATACATAATTCAAATTTTGTTTGAAAATCTACTATTTTCTATAATGTCTAAATTATTTAATACATACACCTAACAAGTTAAGTATTAGTTTTCTCTATATACAATCAATACTTTTTTACTCAAAGTCAATTCTTATTAATTAATACATTTCAAAAATTTAAATATTTTTCCTCACATATAAGTTGAAGGACCTTGAAATATGAGATGAGTAATTCTCTCATATTCTCAATAATAGGGGCTGCTTGAGTGTTAAGAAGAGAATCTCGATTAAGAAAGTCCTAAAATTCTAGGTCAAGTTCTCTAGAGAATAGACTTGCTTAAAGCGGGGGCCTGATATCACATCATGATATATAAGAGGAGGAGATTCAATGGGAGAGTTTGATACAAAATTTAAAAATATAGGAACATTATTGGGAAAATTAGGATTGTTTTAAAATATTGGTCCTAGTCTAAGAGGACTATGAGTACGCCTAGTTTTAGAGATATTTAAGTTCCACAAAATCCTTATAATTACGTTCCTAGAAGTGGTAGACTATGTTGTGAATCTCATGAGATACTCACACAATACACTATCCAAAAAACACAAGGAAAAAGAGAAGAAAAATTTACAAAAAGTTTCTACTAATAGATCTATCTGATTTTGCACAAATTTTTACCCTTGGAAGTGTTCACATTGGGTTCAACAAAATGAAGAGTGTGACAATTTAACTACAATAAAAGTATATCTATCCTCTAAGGGCTCAACTTCCTACAATGGACTTAGATAAACCAAAGGTAATCTCAACCTTCGAGTTTATCTTATTAATTATGAAGTTAAAGTTTACTTTAGGAAGTGTTATACATCTTTGTTTATGTTATGAATGCATAATATAAATAAATTGTGGGGACTTCAAAAATAGAAAGTGTAGTTAACATAGACATTCCAAATAGTTTAGCTATCTCTTTATCCATAATGTTTATCCAATGCAAAATGTTGGCAATCTCATATAGGTAGAAAATAGACTATCATGAGAAAATGATAGTACAATCTTACATAGATTCTAAGGAAAGTAATTTGTAGAATGAGATGCAATAACAAATAATGATAGTATTATTAATTTAAAATAAATGGAATAATGAAAAATAAAAGGAGGAGATATTGCCCAAGATGGCTAGAAAGTTGGAAGAGCTTCCATGGGACAGTCACCCCTGAAGAATTGGACACATAAGTGCAAGGAGAAATTTTGGGGTGGTTGTATAGGGCCATTCCAATAGTCAAACCCCTGTTTTAGTGTTTCTGCCTCCATGAATAATCAAGATAAAGAGACAAAAGAGATATAAAGATACAAATGAAATGACTATATACTATCAAATTAAAGATAATGCAATATGTTCAAAGAGAGTTTCAAAGACACTTTTACCAATCTTTTGGTAAAGGAAGAAAAACTATCTAAAAGACAAATTTGCCGCACAGGAAAGGAAAAGAAATCTCCAAAGCTTCAATCAATGGCATCAATGTGATAAATAAAGATTTAGTATGCTACCATGTAAGAGAAAAGAGAAAGAGTGTTGTAGAGTTTTCTAAAAATTAGAGAGATTGTGAGTTGTTGTTGACGATATCACTTTTTAGAGCTAAAATGAGAGTTTAAACTTTGATGTAGGAGGTT
Source organism: Cryptomeria japonica (assembly GCF_030272615.1). NCBI lineage: Eukaryota > Viridiplantae > Streptophyta > Pinopsida > Cupressales > Cupressaceae > Cryptomeria > Cryptomeria japonica. The sequence goes on from NC_081414.1 coordinate 296,428,799, forward strand.
GAAATCCATTTTTGATGTTTGTGCAGATTGAAGAGCCATTATATTACCAAAACATGGGGTGTGTAACATTCCAATGGTCAATGCAGTTGTACATTCTTCTAGGATGTAGGTGCATCATATAGACATCTACATGTGGTGCATTCATTTGTGAGAAATCAAACAATTTAGGCTTCAGGTCATAACTTCTGTCCGAATCGTATCATCTTTTTCACTCGTTCATAATATTTTAGCCTCAGGAGCCTTCCAAGGTGCACCATACAAGAAACCCCAAAAGAGTTGCATTTAGGGTTATTACAAGAAATCCTAAAGGACAACGCGGCGAGGAAGAGATTTAGGCAACTCAGAAAACATCGGCCCTATGGATTCCATGGAGGTAAAATAAATATGAACATTTCTTTTTAAATTTGGTGGGCACACATGAAAGTATTAACACTATTTTTGGGTGAGATTTGCAGGCAAAATCTGATGGACAACTTGAGGAAACAGACCCTGTGATGGCCGGCATTTGCATTTCATGGACGGCTTTTTGCGTATGTCTTGGATTCCGTAGCATAATCACCACCATCAAAGCTAATGGCCTTTTTTTCAATCTATTTGTAGTGGGTGCTATTGTTGCATCTTTTATTGTGGCATTAGTACTTGTGATTACTAGGACTCGGGGAGCGGATCGTACCTTTTTCCGTTTCTTTTTCAATTCAGCGATATTTTGCTTGTCGGCTTTACTTGCAGTTTTTTACACTGTGCAGCCATCATCGTATATTATCAGTTTGAAATATGGTCTCGCTGACTTGGAGGCCTGTAGAGTACTCAGAATTTGTCAAGACTCTATGAAAACAGCTTTTTCTGTGAACAGGATGAAAAACATTTTAACCCATTCTGTTTTACAGTAGATAATGGATTCCCTTTTTCAGTAGATATATAGGGCAAGGCAGAAATGGCACTAATGGGTTTTGGTTAGTTTTTATCATGTCAATGTGCTTAGTATCAGGACGAGGCAATATCGCTTTATGTTTATAATACATATACTTAGCTTTTCCTGTTTTTATGGGATAGACTTTGTTACTTGTAATCAGATATTTGAGTGACAGTAAAATCAATTTGATATTTCAATATAGACAAGTGAATGAGCTTTATTTTAAAACAAATTTGTACAAGTAGATAAATGTATTTTAGCTCTCTGAATCTGTACTTCATTACTCTTCGTGGTATATTTGTATATTAACCAATGTATTGGTGTATTTTAAAAACTGGATAGCCATTGCCTTCCTTGTAATAGAAAAATAATTCAACTTATTTATGATGTAATTAATGTCATGTATTTCTGTTGATTAGTTTTTGTACTAATACTTTAACTGAGATGATTGATAGTTGAATTGGTTTAAGCAGACTAACATTTCTCATAAAAAATTCTTCCTTTTACATTAGTACTGGTTACTATTAAGCATGACGTGGAAGAGAGATTATTTAGAATTTCTCTTTGTAAAGTAATGTCTCACGTTGCACTTGTTTATCTTCCATTTTATTATTTTTAAGAGTTAATTTTGTTTGTTGTTTTAACTCTAAGAATAGTTTAGGTTTTTTTTAGCTCCCTTTTTTAATTTAAAGATAAAATTTATCACATTTTCTTGTTTTATACAAGACTAATATAAACATGTACATTCACATGTTCTATATTCTTTTTTTTCATTTATCTACTATACACATTATGGTCCCTAATCATGTCATCCACACATTTTCTAGACTATTTGTATGATTATATGCTTATGTGAGAATATAATTTAGGTTGAACACATCATGAGCTTTTCTTATTAGCATAAGTCATCACCTCATACTATCTATGACCCATGACATAATCTTAGTGTGCTAGCATATGACCATAATATTTTAATAACTTATTCAAATAAAGTCACCAGTTTGAAGATTTAAGAATGAAAGGTTTGAATTTGAATTGAAATTAATAGGAAATATTGCTTGATCAAGAGTCTATATTTAAAGGCAAAAACAAAGCATATGGACATATTGAGTTATTTATAGTTATAGAGGAAATTGACAATGCTAAATTGAAGTTAATTTGCATTATTTTGGGCCCATCATTATGTGCTTGACATGCCCACTTAACTTAATTTCAAATTCTATGGAAGATTTATTTAAAGTTCTTTATACATATGAGATTTTGAAGATTTATTTTAAAGTTCTTTATTGTTTATTTATAAGATTCAAAAGTTGTCACACTTAGTAGTAATATACAAAGTCACTTAGTTGTGACTTTGTATATTACTACTAATGCCGCAATATTATTATTATTATTATTATTATTATTATTATTATTATGTTTGATTAGATTGACCCCAGACCTTCCCCATTTTTATGGAAGGCCAAGAGTCACAACTTAGGATTCATTTTAGATGTCCCTATTGGGAGTTGAACTTGGGTCTCCACAGGAGTCACAACTTAGGATTCATTTTAGATGTCCCTATTGGGAGTTGAACTTGGGTCTTCACAATGAGAACCCAGTGTTTTAACCAGTTAAGCTCAACCCCTTGGACAATATTATACATTATATTATTCTATTTATAGAGTATAAAATTATTGGTTATTGCCAACAAGGACCATTACTATAGCATAATTTTGATCTAATTAGTTTTGATTGATATGCCAAAGAGAAATCAAAATTTTAAAACCTTTGTATGGTAATAACCATTGGTAATGAAAGTATGTTGATATTTTCTCTATCATAGATATTTATAGACAACCTATGACATATACTTGTAAATTTTGTTTTTAGTTCTACGTATACAGTTAGTTTAAGTTTCACTAAGCTTCCTCTCTTAATTTAAACATAAAATTTATATCACACATTTTGGTATTTTGTATTGTCTTATAAAACACAAATTAAAACACTATCATTCACATGTTTCAAAATATTATTTTTCTTTATAAAAATATACACATTATGGTCACTAATCATGTTTAGGTGAGAATATAATTTTGGTTGAACACATCATGTGATATTTTTTATTAGCATAAGCCATCACATGGTATTAACCATGTCAGAACTCAAATGTATTAGCATATAAATGTTGGCAAGATACATTGTACCAGTTGAGTTAAGTGCTTAAGGAAAGTTTTTGGGTTGTCATTGATGGCAACTCTGATCAGAAATCACATTCAGTATAGCAGAATTGTTCTACCAAAAGTTTGGTATCTATTTTTCTTAAGTCTAGAAGGTGTAATACAGAGAATGGGTACATTGAGCAAAACTCAATTTTGGTTGCATAGTTTTGGTTGCAATGGAAGATATAGTTGATTGGATGTTTGAGATAGTTTAATTTGCAATTCTTAGTCTTTGGTGTTGATTCTTGTGCCAAATTGAAGATCTGGTATTTGGTATTGTAGGAAGATAGAGTTATTTTAGTTATTTTGATGAAGTGTGTTATGCAAAATCTTCAGAATGATTTCGGTGATTGGTTTTGAGTTTGAGGTGGTCGAGCCGACATGTGTGAAGCATATTAACAATTTTTTAAAGTTTGTATATGGATTTGTGATCGGATTGAGCTGACTTATTATTTTTGATAAAGATAAATGGGTTTTACATGGACCCGAAACCAAAAGTTTTACAAAATTCGGCCATCAGCCAAACAAACAAAAACCAACAACAAAATAGGGGAGCACCCCAGAACAAACACGAAATCAAAAGAGACACAGACAACAAAACAAAAGCACTCAAATAAGAGAGTGCACTAGCTCCTTGTTCTTCTAGATGGTAATCTTTTTTATTTCCTCTAATTCTTCCATAATGAATCTGGAGGTGCCCTTATTTCTGCTCCTGCTTCTAGTCTTGGAACTAGGGCTTGTCGTTTTGTTGCCGCCAGCATCAATGTCTTCCCCTCCAAGATCTTTCTCAGGATCACTGTGAATGGATCAGTACTCCGCAACCATGACATTGATCTTTTTGAACCCCTCCATACTATTATTCATGGCCTCCTTGCTTATGTCGATTAGGTTCTTGAGGTTTTTCTTTATCTCTGCCATAGACTGTTCCACCTTTTCAATTCTTTGTTCATGGTTGCATTTCATAACCTTGACATCTTGGGAGAGGTTCTGGGTCATAATCATGAGCTTCTTAGATTTTGTAGGCTCTGGTGAAGCTATGAAGATATCTATTATCTCCTTAACCCCCACTTTGAGGATATCAATTTCTTTCTCTACCCACTTTCAGTATCTCTCCTGGCTTCTGATCGCTACCATCATGAGGTTCATCAGAGTACCATTCCTCTATAACCCACTATCCGCTTATTTATGTCACAACCCTCTTTTATCACTTTTTGATTTAAATACAATTCTATTATATTTTTGGTTAAGCTATTTAAATGATTGAATAAATACCAAAGAATAAAATGAACACACACAAACACACACTTGGAGAATATAATTCAAAAGGCATTATTTTTATTTATTTATTTTCCAGTCCCAATTATGGCACATGTTCTAGGAGGAAATGGAAGCTTCTAGAGGAATCTCCACCACCTTGCATGTAACTCCCCCACTAAGTTTTTAATCAATTTGCATGAGTCCAATATTGGAAAAGAATCTCTTTTTTAATTAAATTCTCTAGATAGTGGAATGGAGGGATTTTTCTTATAAAATTGTAAGCAAGTTTCAAAGAAGGGAGTCGATTATGTTTTGAAGGAAATTTCCCAAGTTTTAGTAGTAGGATCTTCTTTGGTAGTCTCATTTTTGATGCAGGATTTTTAAGTGGTTGTTTGAAGGATCTCTCTCAAGTTGCAAGGAAGGATCAAAGGATAGCTAGAGGATTCAACATCAAGCTTCAATAAACCGGGTTCTCTCCTTTTGTCATATGAGGAATTTGTATTTATCAAAAAAATATATATAGTTTCTAGATTCTTTAGTTGAATATAGTTTTCTGAAAGAACCATTTTTTTTAATTGCTAGATAGGAAGAAAATCTATTTTGTTTTCTTTAAAGAAATGCAGTGATATAATTCTTTCTCTTTTAAAATATAAATGCAGATTTCCCTTGCATATTTTATTTAATCTATTTAAAAGGTAGAAAATCAGATTTTTGCTTTTATGCTTTCTCTTGAAAACTAGAGATGATATTGAATATAAAAATAAATAAATCTGTCTCTCTCTCTGTGAATGAATAAATAAATCTCTTCTTCTTATTTAGGAATAAAATGCAGCTCTACTATTTATTTTATTTAGAAAATATGCATATGATCTTTCTTTTTGCTTTTCCAAAGATTTTAGATCTATTTGAAAATCATATTTCCCCTTATTTAAAATTCTTTTTCCGAGATTAAAAATCTTCCCTGTGTGATTAAATGATATGAATCTTAATATTTATTCCCTCAAATTCATTTCTCTGGCTCTTCGAATGAAAATCTGAAAGAAAATCTCCCTGTGAATATTAGTTGAAATTTAAAGAATATATTTCCCTGTGAATAATCCTCTGTGCTATTCATCCCTGTAAATAAATCTTTATTCTCATTTGATTACTCAATTATTATTATTTTTACATATATATCTAGATATATATTCTCTCTGTGAATAATAGTTGAAATTTGAAGAATATATTTCCCTGTGAATAAACCTCTGTGTTATTCATCCCTGTGAATGCTAGAAATAAATTATTTCCCTGTGAATGCTGGAAATAAATTCTTTCCCTATGAATGCTGGAAATAAATTATTTCCTTGTGAATGCTAGAAATAAATTCTTTCCCTGTGAATGCTGGAAATAAATTCTTTCCTTGTGAATGCTGGAAATAAATCTCTCTTTGTGAATATTAGTTGAAAAATAGAATATAATTCCCTTTGTGTGAATATTAAATCTTCTTGAAAAGTTTTGTATTTCTCATCATAAACCTGTTATCTATGTATCGCTAGAGAAAATTATTTCTCTGTTCATTTCAAACTATTCTCTATTGTAATTTCGTCCCTATGATTAAATTATTATTTTCACTCTTACATTAGTATTTTTCTTATACACATATCTATTTATATACTCTTCTTTTATGCAATTTATTAATCTGGGAATGTAACCATATATATATATATATATATGTATATATATACATATATATATATATATATATATATTTCCATTTAAGAATTGTTACATTCTTTTCTTAGAATAAATTTTTAAGTTATTAAATTTAACTTAGAAAAATTTATAAATATCAAGGATTAATGTGTAGTATATTCATAATTAATTTATCTTAAGTAAACTTTATATTTGTATATTATATAATTAAAGTTGTTCAATTCATTTAAGATCCATTGGGGCACCTAGTTAGCTTTTTGGCAATTAATTCATATTAATATGATTTCAACCAAATGTCTAAGATAATTACTATTTTCGGGTCCAGTGACCCTATAATTGATTATTCTCATGATAGAAACCAACGCATTCCTCAACCTTGCATATTACTTACTCTATCCTTGCTTCATACGAATTACTTAATTGCATTTATTAATGACAAAGTTACATTTTCTTCATCTTCATCCAAATTTCCTAATTGTCATTATTATGCAAGTTATATTTCAAGTTTGAATAATTAATAATTTTAGTAATGGTTTTTTTTATTCCATGTAATTCATCAAGTAGTTATTTCAATTATTAAATTATACACGTTCAATTAGTAATTGTTTTCAAGTATGATGTTTTCATAGCTCTTAGTTAGAAAACTAAATAAAGGAAGATGGAAACCAAAACCTAGTAGCATTCGGTATATACAGTGCCTCTCGGTCATGCTTACGAGTAATGCCATCGTACTGAACTACTGCACTTAATGCCTAATAAAGCTACATCAACGACGTCTATGGCATTGTCCCTATAAATCATCGGGGAGTAATAAGGGACACTTGGAAGTTAAAATCCAAGGGGTGGGTAATCCCTCTTGGACTGATAATCTAATAAGATAATTTTTAAATGATTTTACATCCATTGAGATAAACCATATTAAACCCCTTTAGGGTTGGTTAAGTAAAATGCTTTTATGAAATTGATTTCAATCTTGAAGAGATATTGGTGATTGACAATTTGGTCAAGGGTGACGCTCATGATAGGTGTTAGGATGTAGTTGTTAGGGCACAAACAATAGGCCATCTTGAGCCTTTGTGTAAGTGCTACCATCATGGGTAGTCTGGGACATTGACCCTAGAAAGGGTTGCGTACCCACTAATCAGTTTACACCAAACCACAGAGTAGAAAATAGAACTACATACTTTACGCCTTGATCCCGTGCCAAAGCGGGTATGTAGGTAATCTTGGGATGGAGTTGTCCCTTGTACTCAGGCATTTGTGGGAAATATTGAGTAAGAATCCTATTTTGAAAGATAAGATAATTAAAATTGGAAAAAGGTAATTCAGTGCATACTCGGAAGGAATCTCGTATGGATTCACTTGACTTCCCAAGGCTTTAAGCCAAATTTCAAGGTGGAATTCAAGCTTGTATTATGTTATTCAATTACTCCTAAGGATGACAACCTCAGTGCACTTCTGTTAGAAGAGTGTAGTACTTAGCGAGTGGCTCAGGACCCGAATGGTCCCGATGAGTCTAAGTCTCTGGCCAGAGCACCTCCTATCCTAATTGGATAGATACCTACCCCGCATGGGTAGATACCTATCCTGATTTGGATAGATGCCTACCTTGTATGGGTAGATGCCTATCCCGTATTGGATAGATCAAATCTTATGTCCCGTATGGAGAAGTGCCTAACCTGTATGGTTAGATGCTCATCCTGGATGGATGAATGCCTAATCCAAATGGATGGATGCCCAAAGTATGCGATTGAATCAAACACAAATAATTAAATTTAACAAAAAAAAAAAAAAGGTCAAATTTTGTTGGGTTAAATAAGGTGGGTTATTACAATTTAGGCATGGTCTCCTATTTTTCCTTCATGATGTTAAGTGGAATGTCCAGTTTAATTTCTTGGTCCGAAGTCTTCAGACCATAGTCCTTAGCCGCAAGCTTCTTCTTTTTAGAAAGAGGCTCGACCTTAGAAATTAGCTTGCTGGTAGATTTATATTTGCTAGCCACCCATCTGGGGGGATTCTTACTGCTACACATACCAGGGGTGACCATCATCTCACCTTCTTCCACCGACTTATAATTAGGGTCATCAAAAGGTTTGGCACCCCCACTATCCTTCAATTCCATATCCGAGTCAGAGACTTCCTGGATATTAGTATGTTGGCCTTTCTCAAAGAGAGAGGGGACAATTTCAAGGGTCTTAGCGTACTCCATGATGAGCACAATAAGGCCTTCATGGAGAACAAGATTATTTAGATTCTCCACATGTTTTTCAAGACTATTCTCCAAAAGAGGAGGCCAGATAGAAAGGAATAGAAATAATTTTACCATGCCTAAAGTGGTTCAAAATGGTAAAATGGTAGGAAAAGATACTGGCATATCTTCCATCAAACGTAATATAACTCATGATCAACTCAGCCATGTCCACCCAGGGAGCCATAAGATCTTTCCTTTTGTAGCCAACATCAACCATTTTGTTAACTCTTGAAGACTCCTTATCTTTGTCGAAAAAATTTGCCAAGTCTTCCTCCCCTGTTTTCCTATCTCTATAAAACCTTCTACCATTCATCTCTAGACCAGTAACCGTAGCCACCATGGTTTCATCCAGTTGGTAATCAACACCATAAGCCCTTAGATCCCCTTTCTTCCACCCATTGAAAAAGGTTTCCGTGAGCAGAGGAGAAGGGCCATGGAGTCTTTCTAAGAAGGGGATAATTCCCCCATCAACAATTTCCTGCCACAGCTCCTTGTTTTTTTTCCATTTCTCAAAAGTAGGCGGTTCTTGCTTATTCTTGTCCCCACCTATAATGATCTGGGTTGCCAAAAAATAGGAAATGGGCCACACTAGAGAAGTCTCCAAATAGTAGTGGACTTATTATTACACGTCTCATGTTTTACAACTATTTAAAGGTCGAGATATTAGCGATCTAATCAAGTGGTATAGATATATTAGGCTGATCTATTTGATCATTTTATGCATGTATTTTGATGTGTGAAGAGTGTATGAGCATCTATGTGCAGTTTGACATGTGCTATCCTTGGATTGATGCTTTGGTATAGGACAAAGAAGAGAAGAACATAGCAGTGAGTCATAACAGTGGAAGAAGACTATTTATCCTTAACCAAAACTGTATTTTGGTATTTGTAGATGTTACTCATCAGTTCAAACAATCAATTATCATTTATAATCATTTGTAGGACAGTGATTCCTCAAGGGTTTTTAACCGTCTTCTTTGTAATTAAGCAGTGAGCTCTAGGCAATGTGCCAAAATGAATGTGCATTCCCTTGCCATTATATTATACTCCTGATCATAGTATTATAATATTGTGGGTCTCAATACCACTGTGGTGTTTTCCTTTTTGGGTTTCCACATAAAAATTCTGATGTTATGGTTTTGAGCTTGTTTGTATTTAGTTTCTGCACTTTTCTTTTATTTATTTTCATCTGGTGGTTTAAGAATTAGTTTAAGAAAGTTGTTAATTGCAAAATAGTGATTCACCGCCCCCCCTCTCAACATTCATTGATTCCAACAATTGGTATCATAGCCTAGTTCCTCCGAGGAAGCCTAACAACTTGAGTAAGATCTGAAATAGTGAATCAATAGACTCTGGTTTACATAAACAATTTATTGTGGCACTTGAAGACCTAGATGCATCAAGGAATGAAGCAAGTAGCCTAAGAATAAATCTAAGTGAATCTGAAAATTTCATTGAATCATTAAAATAACAAGTGAACACATCCATAAAAAAGAGAAAGGAGCTGATGGACAAACTCAAGGAGAAAGAAGAGCAAAGAATTGATAATCAAGTCCTAAAAGACAAGACAAATGAATGTGAAAAACTTGCTAGAGATAATGCAGTCTTGAAGAATGAAATGCAATCAATTGCAATGAAGGTAACAAAGGAGATTGAAGACAGGAAGTAGAATGAAGAGATTATGACTCAATCATTGAAGGATAGATCTAATGAATGTTGCAGACTTCATGAAAATCACCTATTGAATCTTGAATTGACTCAATTCAAGAATGATGAGCAAGAGATTGAAAGGTAGATGATAATTCTGAAAGATGAACTTACCACTGCTAATGAGTAAAAATAAAAATTCAAAGCTAGCTCAGCTAAGTTGGATGAGATGCTACAAAGTTAGAAGAATAAAGGTGACATGGGAGGACATGGTCTTGAGAAAGTAGAAAGCTCCGGATCTAGTCAAAGCAATGCTAAACCTCATCATCAGAAGAACAAGAGATCTTCGGTAAGGCAAACTAATGTTTATAAATTCAATGGTAAATGCTTTGTTTGCAATAAATTTGGTCATATGGCAAGTCAACCCAGAAATAGGGTAAATCAGAATAATTCATCATTCTCCAGATAATATTTCAATTGCAACAAGTATGGCCATAAGTCAATTGAATGTAAAAGTATGGTAAATAGGAGAAATGTGAGATGCTATGCCCGTGGAAGATTTGGACACATTGCTAACCAATGTAGATGAATGGGAAATTAAGGAAATTTAAGGCCTAATTATAGAAATGACATTATTTGCTATGCTTGCAACAAATCTGGTCACATTGCAAACTTTTGTAGAAGTAAGAATATGAGCAAGAATACTCTGACAACCAAGAACAAGTCAGATGGTAAGGGAAAAGAAAAGGTTGAGGAAATAAAAGAGTGGCACAAGAGGATGTGGGTAAACAAGGATGATTCACATGCAGTAAATGGGTCCACACCTGATTCCGGTGTTGGAACCTCATCTGGTAACTTAGGCATTTGGTCTTAGGGAAAATCTTTTCATGCAGATCCTTAAAACCCCCTTTCTGAGATCTATAACTAGCTATGGAAGGTTGTAGATGATTCTGAATGGTTGTGTAATTGATCTTGAAAGATCTCCGAAAGACTTCATGCCAATCTGAAATTCTAGTGAAGTATTCTTAAGAAATAGGGCATCCAAAAAACTTTAAGATTAAGCAATTATTACAACTTAAAGTTACATATTCGAAGGATAAAAATGCATTTTAACATTCATTTATCACATTGGATTCGAAGCTGTAATACCCTAAAAATGGTCATCTAAACCATTAGCCCCTAATCTCGGCAACGTCACCAAGGTCCTAACCAAAGGCAATTAAAATAAATCTTGCGCACACAACTAATTTATAAAATCATCAATGTCACATGGAAAATTAATCAACCGATATTAATTAAATATTTATTTAATTAATTAAATCATTCCAAGTAAATCATTTTTAAATAATTATCCTATTTATTTTATTGAATATCCTAGCATATTTAATTAAATAAATCAATTTGCCATTAAATCATCAAAAAGAGGAATTAATTTGAAAAAAGAATTAAAATTTGAGAAAAGAAATCAATTGGAGATAATCTTGAAAAACAAATTAAAAATTGATAAATAATCTCAAAGAAAGCAAATAAAATAATTAAATATTATAATTGAATGAAATAGAAAATAAATCAGTTTTTTTCTGATTTTATCTTAATTTTAATTCAATTTCCTTTAAAACTGAGAAAATCATCCAATCACATCAATTCACCTAGATTGTGGTTCCTCTTGGAAAATGTTGACCGCTCATCATCATTTGATCTCAGCCATTGGTTTCTTTTTGAATTTTCTATAAATTTAGGCTCTCATCTTTCATTTAAGTATCCTGGAGAATATATTGTTATTAGGTTGTTTTTTCTCTAGGTTCATTGAAAATTTGCATTGAGATATTGCATATTAGTTATTTCATATTCATTAAATCATTTAGCTTAAATATTCATATATTTCTTAAATCATGTTAGATTAATCTTGCATATATTGCTTAAATATTGCATTCATTTAGCTCATATTCATGCTCATATAGATTTAAAAATCCTTTGTTTAGGTGTTGTCTAGTCATTGGATAGCTTAGCAATCTGAGAGCAATCTAAACTCGCATCTACTAGAAGGAAATGGGTCACTTTGTAATGGTTTATTATTCATTGATTATTGCTTTACTAACCATGCATCTAATGACTTAATTGAAGTGTTGTGTATTTCAAATACAAATACAGGTTCACTTTTGACACACACATTTTTGGCTCCCATCGTGGGGTAGGAATTCAATACTTTGGCCTCAAAATCATTTTTTTATTACCTTGTAGGTTTAGTCCATACAATCTCCGTGAAATATCGTACGAGTGGTATTACTACATCATACAACATTTTGTCAAAGTCTATGTTTTATCGTACGAACCAATAAATGGACTCATACGAACTAGTAAATGGACTCGTACAAAATTCTGTTCTGAATATCTAGTTTTGTCTTCTGTCGTTTCATGCTCAGTTCTAACTCGTACGATAAAAGGATTTTGTCATTTATTCTGTAAAGATTGTTGTACGATGTTGTATTTTGTTGGGTTAAAACAAGTTTCATTCTTCAGGTTTTCTGTTCAATTTTGATTACACTAAAACTAACCCTAGATTGTCTTCTGTCTGCCTGAGATTTTCACAGCCTAACTAGTTTCTTGCAGGACACTTGTCAAATAATTTATCAATCAAACATACACCTGTCAAAGAATAAAAACAACATGACTACTGATGTGTTGTTTTTGTAGGTTGCCTAAAGAGAATCAACAAAACATCGTGTATTCCTTAAATTGATTTTTAGGCACCTAACTTGCTATCTAGTTAAAGAACAAATTTGTATTTTGTGTTTTAAGAGAATTCTGAGAGGTAGGAGAGTATTCTCTTGTCTGTATAGACAATCAGAAATCCTGACCCTTGAAGCATTTTCTTTAAGTTTGAGATTTGCATATCTTTAGCGGGCCTACCCTCCCAAGGAGATAATAACTCTATGCCAAGTACTCAAACCCACTATAAAACAAACGTGATTTGATGAAAATCAAGTCAACGATAGTGCTCGAGAATAGCTCTCCTCTGTACCTTTGGGTATATTAAACCTTGGTTTTCAAGGCTGGGAGACCTCTTAATTGAGTTTATACCTCAACACGCTAAACGGACCCCTTACTAGTTCCAATTCAAATTAGAAGCTACCTGGTTCACTTTCGAAAGGTTGATAATATTCATGAAATAGAGATAGTAACTCTCCCAAGACACTTGCCATATGGTGCCCCCATTAGCCTTTGGAGTCGACTAATACGGCATTGAGAATCCATTGCATGAGACTCAGTGGTCATATTCTAATTAGCTATTGGGTGTGTACCTAAGTCAACAAGCAAAGGTTTTCTTTTCTAAGCCAACTTTCATAGGGTTTGCATGTTGTGATTGAATTTATGATTCGTATTGCATGTTTTCTATGTTTTCATCCCTGGAACTGAAACTAGAATACCAAAAATGGAGAAAACAATACCAAATAACTCAATGATAAACTCTGCCAGTGTCAAAAACTAGTCTTCGTCAGTCAGTGAAAATTCAGTCCACCTCAAAGCTGGTCATACTCAGTTATCAAAAACTCAACATTTAATCTCTGTCTAGACACAATCATACGAGCCTTTTTTTTTATCATTTTGCTTCATATCCGTGTCGTACAAAATTTCATCAATCCTAACAGTCTATCGTTTGAGCCTGCATTCTAAGTCGTATGAGACCTTATTATCTGTCATCATGTTTAGGGAACTGTTGTTTTATCCTGAATCCTATGTCGTATGATAAAACATTTCATTTATCAATTTTTTGTTTCAAACATACCCATCTATCGTGCGGTACTAGGCAACAACTCGTATGAAACAATACTGTCATTTTCCTAAAGTTGTTAAATTATCGTTTGGTCCTAGAAATTCTGTCGTACGAATCTCTGATTTTATCAGTCTAAAATAGTCAAACTTGCCTAAAACAGTCTACAATGAACCTAAAATTGGTTATCATCCTCCTGAGCATAAACAACCTTGATAGTGTACCCCTGCCATTGCATTGCACGATTTTGTCGATCATCTCTTAGCCAATTCAAATAAGCATCTTATCAAACCTAAGTTAACTTAGATAACATCTTACACATGATAGATCATTCCTAAAACCTGAATAGATCTTAGTTACTTCACTCAATCACTACGTTAAACGAACAACTAGCTACAATTTGATCTTGACTTCTGCAACACATCTAGCTCTCGGTCTTATCGGTTGTAATGCCCATTCAAACCAAAAGTTCTCGCAGCAAAACAAACAAAGGAAAATAAACTCCCTTTTCGTCAAACGATAATCCATTCTTTGTAAAAAAAACTCATCTCAAACAAACTGTCATCATCACAAATACCAATTTACGATATACCAAACCTTGGTCAACCCCTATCTCCCACCATATCTGGAGAAAGGCAAGAAAGACAAGTTGCTAAACACAAAACTTATGACGGTATCAGTATCCATGATACCAACAGTGATTCCACATCAAGTGAATATGAAGCCTCTGAACCTCCATAAAAAGAGATTCATAAATGTCAAAAGGATAAAGATTTTTGAAAAATGATGAAGGTTATCATGGCTAGAGAAAAGAGGACTATTTAATAGAGCTAGCAAAACAAGGCGCTAAGCTTCCTCCTAGTTATGATGTGGAAACCCTCATCACTAAAGAGGAAGAGACACCATTGGGAATGCTAAACAAACAATTACAAGCATTGCGAACTAAGATCACAAAACTAAAAAACAAAGACAAATCACCAAAACAATATTCTCTGGACACAATATGCCCATTCCCATTTGACAAAAATCTCTACATGCCTCCATTCCCCTCAAACGTATAAATGCCTAAGTTTGACAAATATGACATGAATACAAATCCTCAAGACCATATGAGAGAATTTTGTGCTTTATGTATGGAGTTCATGCACGACCAAACATATCTCATGCACCTTTTCCCAAGAAGTTTAGGGGGGAAAGCTATGGAACGGTTCTCAAGTCTACCTATTGGAATAAAAACTTTTGAATAATTAATCCAACTATTCCTACAACAATATTCCTATAACATTCATCATCCAGTCACTATGATAGAGCTTTGCAATACCAAA
Organism: Cryptomeria japonica; assembly: GCF_030272615.1. Classification (NCBI taxonomy): domain Eukaryota; kingdom Viridiplantae; phylum Streptophyta; class Pinopsida; order Cupressales; family Cupressaceae; genus Cryptomeria; species Cryptomeria japonica. The sequence continues at coordinate 296,443,857 of NC_081414.1, forward strand.
CAAAAAATAGGAGAACCCTTCCTCACTTTTCTCCAATGATGGAGAAAGATGTTCTCTAGATATTCACGAACAATTCCAGATTTTGAGAAAATGGATATCTTTGTTAACAATTTAATCCCTAAATTGAAATACAATGTCTATATGCAAGTACATCCTTCATTCAACAAAATGGTAGATAATGCCCTCAGAATGGAAGATGTTCTTATAAAAAAGGGAGATATATCACTTTGGAAAGAAACATCACAAAGTTCTAGCTCTAAAGAAAAGAATAAATACTGGAAGTACGACAAAGATAACAACAGAAATGTTGTTAATGATGGAGTGGTAGACAATGTTAAGGCAAAAACAAAATCCACCATATTTAACTTGGCTAGTGGCACACAAGCACTCAAGGCAGCTGAAACTGCAGCAGAAAATCCTCCAAAGAAAGCAAGAGAATGGTTTAAAGAGAAACCTTGGCTTTCAAAGCCTAAACGTGAGTTTACCTCTAGATGAATTATATGAATCAACTTTTAAAACTTTATTGGCAAATGATCTGATAACATTGCTAGACAATTCTAGACCATATGATCCATAAATTAAACCCAAATGGTGGAGAGAAAATGAATACTATGACTACCATCGGAACAAGGGACATAACACAAACAACTGCATGAAACTTTGACATGAGATTCAAGATCTCATTGCTGCTGGCAAGATCGTTGTTGGAAATCATGCGACTAATGTTGATCATAAGGCCTTTAAATATTCCTTACCGACTTATGAACAAGGAGATTCCTCAAAATCCAAGGGAGGTACTAGAGTCAATTATACCTACACTAACAACGACAACGTGGTCAACATGATTGAATCTTCCCAACCTGAATATTGTAGTGTGATCATAATAAAAAACAAACAAAATCAAGCACAAACTACTAATGTTGTGACCCATGCTCAAAAGAAGGTTACTCTCCAAGGAGCTAGTTCCTCAACTTTCGATCAAACAACATCAAACCTACCAACTCCTCCAAATAGACAAACAGACACAATTACAGCCAAATCAAAACAACTGGATTCATCATCCTCTCCTAGTTATAGTATTATCGAACAATTGAAAAGAACTAATGCTCAAATCTCCATTTTGGAACTGCTTAAGATCTCTTCCGCTCATAGAGAGATCCTAGACAAGGCTTTGCTCACCACTAGTGTCCCTAAATATTTAGATGTAGATCGGTTTCAATCTATGGTGGGTCACCTGACTTCACCTCATTACCTCACTTTCTTCAAAGAAGATGATAACTCACTAAGTCACCTGCATAACCATCCATTACACATCAAAGCTATGATCCATAAACACCGAGTTAAATGTGTTTTGATAGATGGAGGCACTGGGCTGAATATATGCACTTACAATCTACTGATACAGCCAAGATTTTCTGAAAACATTATTGATCCAACAAAGAAAATAACAATCAAAGCTTATGATGAAGAAGAAAGAACCTCTAAAGGTCTGGTACTATTACCAATCAAGGTAGGACCTATAGAAAGAGATGTAATTTTTTAGGTCCTTGACCTTCCTCTTTCATACAATATCTTATTGGGCAGGCCATGGATACATGAGATGAAAGTAGTACCATCTATGTATCATTAGTGCTTGAAATTTCCTTATAATGGAGTTGAAGTCAGTATTCCTGTTGATACAAGCTACACCTGCAATGCATTAACGCAGAGTGCTAATGCTTTTGTTCGTCATAATAGAGCAGCCTCTATAGCTGAAAGTTCAAAATCTTTGCTGAAAGACCTAGAGAAGAAATTGAAAATCATGAACACCGACATATATGGCTACAAGATAGAGCCTGTACTCTCACTAATGTCTCTTCCTCCATCACCAAGACAGTCATGAAAACCATTAGAGGTTATGAAGCCACAAATTTCAACTCTAAACGTCATTTATGATGGTCTCTTTATACAGTCCTCTACTTCCCTTGCAGATGAAATAGAAGAGGATGCTGCTCTCAAATGGCTTTTCAAAGAAGATAGCGCAAACAAAGAAATATGACACTATGAGGTTTCCCCGACACAATATGGTTCATGCTATAAGATGCTTCAATGCATGGGATATTCAGGTATTGGTCCTCTGGGTAAGCATCAAGAAGGTATTGTTGAACCTATTCAGTTACAAACTAAGTCTATAAATGATAAAGCTAGACTAGGATACGATCCAAGAAAGTCATCAGATCAGAAATGAACTCCTCACTATCAACCTAAGTGGAGGAAAAAGGTACTACCTTCAACATCATAGGAAATTAATACTCAACAAACTCAAGGAGAGTGCGATGATGAACAAGAAGAATTGCCAACCTATAGAGAGGAAGCAGATGGTAATCAAGTTCTGATCATATCAGCTATAACACTACAGGAAGTAGAAATCCCAGAGGATATAAGAGAAGAAGTATACAGAATCAGAGAATTGTTTGCACCACTGAACATTCCGGTCACATATACTAGCAGACAGTAAGTAGAGGATTCAGAAATTGATTCCAATGAGTATGAATGGGGTCTAGACCATCTTTCATATACATCTACTACAGGAACCCCTGAAGAATCCAGTGATATCGTAGATGACTCACAAGAGCTGATATGATTAAAAATGCAAAAGAAAATAGAAGAAATCAGACTAAAAAGACAAGAAGACTATGAACAATAGTTGGAGGAAGAAAGGACACAAGAAATTCCTTCACCTACTAACTCTCCCATTAATGAGATAGGACAAATCAGGTATGCAACTACGAAAGAAGAATTAGAAGCTATAGAAGCAGGACCAGTCATTAGTCTGAAGGAAGTTGAATGGAATAGACGATAGGGATTAATAGAACCATCAAGGTTATGTCAAATACAGGTGATCAATGAACCAAATCATGAAGGAACTTGCATCATCAAGGATGTAGGTATTGATACTATATATACTTTTACTAAACCACTTGAAGATGAGTCAGGAAATTCATCTTATGACTTTGATAACTCAGACAAAAGCTCTACTTATAACAACAACTATTCAACAACACATTATGAATACTCTTTCATGAATGTTGAGATGTAGTCTGCTGACCCTGTTATTGTCACACCATGGTATGTGGTCCAGTCTGAAGTAGGTGATGATGCTAGGAGTAGGTCGGTTGGATTAGGTCCAATAAATACTAACATGAATTTTGATAATCATGTTGTAAGTCATGATGATAGTACCGTGAACTCCCTTGAACCTATTAAAAACTTATCTTTAGTACATGTTGAACTAATTGATTGTACTCTTTATAACCAACCTTTGAATATACCCACCTTCACCAATGACTACACACTATCCTGCTATCTTAATGCAGTGGAACCAATGAACTCTTCCACCAGTGAGAAAAGCAAGAAAATGACTGAAACAGACATCAAGTATCTTAGTCATAAAAATCAAAAAAAGAAAAATAAGAGATCTGATGGCGAAAACCACATTATGGTGGTGTCAGAATCAAAAATAGTAAAAATAAAGGATGTACCTAAGGGTGAAAACCTCTCTAAGGCACCTGAAGATGAGATACTTGATATGTTGCCAAGTCACTTCCAAGAAAGGTCTTCGATATTGATTGAACCAACTCAACCCGTCAATATTGGAAGTCAAGAAACACCACATATCATTCATATACTTAATCACTATCAGCAGAAGAGTTAAAAGATTTCAGCAACCTCTTTTCAGAAAAGAAGATCAACTTTGCATGGACATACTTTGATATGCCAGGACTAGATCTTGATCTCATCATGCATCATCTCTCTATTACACCAGGAGTTAAACCAGTCAAGTAAAAACTCTATAAGATGCATCCTCATGTGGCACTGCTAGTCAAGGCTGAGCTAGAAAAATTGCTAAAAGTTGGATTTATCAGAGCTATAGACTATACAGAATAGATATCAAACATAGTACCTATATCAAAGGCAGACAAGTCTATTAGAGTTTGTACAGACTTTAGGGATCTCAACAAAGCATGTTCGAAAGATGATTTTCCATTACCCAACATTGATATGATAGTAGATATGACTATTGGATATGAGATGTATTCATTAATGGATGGATTCTCTAGTTGCAATCAGATCAAGATAGCTCCTGAGGATCAAGAAAATACAACCTTCACATGTGCATGGGGAACCTTTTGCTAGAATGTTATGCCATTTGGACTAGAGAATGTAGGAGCAACTTACCAAAGAGCAGTAACCACTACCTTCCATGATATGATGCATAAAAACATGGAAGATTATGTTGATGACACTCTAGTAAAAACCATGAAGAGATCTATGCATATTCAAGAACTAGGCCTCATACTAGATAGAATGAAAAGATTCAAGCTCTGGTTAAATCCTAAAAAGTGTGCATTTGGAGTGACATCAGGAAAATTGCTTGGTTACATAATTTCAAAGAAAGGAATTGAGGTTGACCCTGAAAAGGTCCAATCTATAATGGAAATGCCTTCACACAAGAATATCAGCCAAATGAGAAGTTTACAGGGCCATCTTCAATCAATAAGGCATTTTATATCTCAACTAGCAGACAAAGCTCAACCCTTCACAAAGGTATTAAGGAAAGGAGTTCAATACAATTGAGATAAAGATTGTGAACAACATCTAAAACAATCAAAGATTATCTTTCTAATCCACCCATATTGATGCCATGATTCAAGGTAAGCCATTGATTCTATACATATCAACTATAGATACTTCACTAGGGGCACTTCTGGCACAACAAGATGAAAATAAAAAAAAGAGAGCTATATATTACATCAGTAGAACATTGGTGTCTTATGAAATGAACTACACTATAATAGAAAAAGCATGCTTGGCATTAGTCTTTGCATCATAGAAATGAAGACACTATATGTTAGCACACTCAATTAAGATGGTAGCTAAAATTGATCCACTTAAATATCTTCTCAACAAAGCAACACTCATAGGAAGACTGGCTAAATGTGTCATGGTTCTTACAAAATTTAATATTGAATATGTGGAATGTAAAGCCATCAAAGGATAGGTTATTGCAAAGCAACTTGTTGATACTCCACTTGAAGATAGTCAACCGCTGCATATAGAGTTTCTGGATGAATCAATCATGCACCTTACTCAACAACCATGGAAGATGTTCTTTGATGGGTCTTTCACTCAACATGGTTCTGGTGCCGGAATACTTTTTATTACTCCTAAAAAATATTCAATTCCAAAATCTTACAAGATTCTCTTCCCTTGCACAAACAACATTGCAAAATATGAAGCGTTGATAAACGGGATCAAGTTGGCCATCGAGTGGAAGATTGTTGAATTACACATCTATGGAGATTCTCAACTTATTATCAACCAAATCAATTATCTATATCAAATAAGAGATGAGAAAATGATGCCTTATAAGAGAATGGTGGATTCTCTCAAGAAATACTTTACCTTTGTATCATTTCAGCAGATACCCAGATTGATAAATAGAGCAGCAGATTGAATGGTCACCTTGGCATCTATACCACAGCTACATGAATCTAATTTTCACTTTGAATTCCTGGTGGAAGAGTTAGATTATCCCACCTATGACTCTCTCCAGTCCCAGATGGTCTGTTCTATTATTGGACATGACTCATCTCACTATAGCCACATTTACTCTTACCTGCGTGACCAAGTTGTCCTTGCTAATCTTTCTCGAAATGAAAAAAGGAACCTAATCCAAAATGTGTCATGGTACATCATCATTGCTGACGACTTATTTAGGTGAGGTTTAGATAGTACTTTTCTTAGATGCCTAGAAACTGAGGAGTCCCAATGCGCATTATTCGAGGTTCATGAAGGTGTTTGTGGATCCCATTCGAACGGTCTAACTTTAGCATGAAAACAACTAAGGGTTGGCTACTGCTGGCCAAACATGGAGAAAGAAGCTATAAAATTTGCTAAAACCTGTGAAAAATGTCAGCTACATGGGAACCTTATACATGCTCTAGCAAGGGATCTCATACCCTTTGTTACACACTAGCCTTTTCAACAGTGGGCGTTTGATCTAATTGGCCAAATATATCCTGCATCATCTAACAGACACAAGTTTATTATAACTACCACTGAATACTTTACTAAGTGGGTAGAAGTGGTTCCGCTCATCAAGGCAACCAGTAAACAAGTAGCTCTGTTCACCCTTAATTATATCATCTGCGGGTACGATATACCTTCATCCATTATAACTGACAATGGAGGGAAGTTCAAGAACAAATATCTAAATGAACTCTGCGAAAAAATCAAAATAAAACAACACTAGTCATCTATGTACTACCCTCAAGGTAATGGAAAAGTCGAGGCATCTAACAAGAATCTGTTGACTATCTTACATAGAACGGTAAATAAATCTAGAAAGGATTTGCATCTGCAGTTCAACCCTGCCTTGTGGACTTATAGAACAAGTATCAGAACACCTACTGCGGCTACATCTTTTTCTTTGGTGTATGAGTCCTAAGCAGTATTACCTATTGAAGTGGAAATACTGTCTCTGAGAGTTTTTTTGCAAGGTCTTGTTACTGATGAAGACTACACAATAGCTAGATTTTAAGAGCTCGAATTGCTAGATGAACGTCGGCAAGTGGTGTTTGATCATCTAAGAGCATATCAAAAGAGAATGTCTAGAGGTTATAATAAAAATGTTCAACAACAAGAATTTCAGGTTGCTGACCGTGTTCTGAGAGAAAATCCTAAGAATCAATAGTTTCGAGACAACAAAGGGAAGTTTGAACCCAACTAGTTGGGTCCCTACATCATTACTATAGCCTTTGACTCTAGTGCCTATCAACTCTCAACATCAGAAGGAGAACAACCCCATGAACCGATCAACACCATCCACCTGAAGAAATTCTTCACCTAAATATTCTCTGCTCCAGTAGCCTATGCAGCTAAATAGTCCAGAAGAAATCCTAAAAATCAGAAAAAGTCCTGAAGAAATCCCCAAAAAATCAGAAAAAGTCTTGAAGAAATCCTAAAAATCGGAAAAAGTCCTGAAAAAATCCTAAAAATAAAAAAAATCCTAAAAATCAGAAAAAATCCCGAAGAAATCCAAAAAAAAAAAAAAAAGGAAAAAGAGAGAAAATGCCTTGGTGAAAACCTGGTAAACAGGCACCTTGGTAAAAAAATAAAAATGAATCTCTGCCAAGTAGGAAAAAACCTAGAAAATAGGTGCCTCTTGTACTTAAACTCTCCATCTATCAACACAACGTTGGCATTCCCGCTTTCATGCATCTTTGCTTTCGCTTGTACATATTTCAATCACTTTGTGACATCCTGGTTCGTTGGAACCCTCATGGCTTGAAACTAATTAATATCCTAGTCTTAGGATAATCAACAAAGCAATTAACATGTCCTAAGCAGTATTAACCAAGTCAACTTTACGTCAGTAAAACCTAGTCATCCACTCCAAGTCAATCACCTGTCTCCTGACTATTGAAGAGTTTTATCACTGAGTACACAAGCAAAACAACATTACTGAAAATAATCACTAAACAGTTTGAGCTATGCATGAAATTTTCTTTTTGTGTTGTCTTCTATATTGGTTTTCGATTATTATCCCTCTTAGTAACTTGAGGAAGTCTATCTTGACTAAGAGGAGGGAGGATTGGGGGCATAATATTTTCTTTGTTTTTTGCTTGTAGGAATGATTCCGATGATCAAGAAACATCTAATAAGTTGGGTGTCTTTGATAAGAGCCTTAACATCAAGGTGAAGTCGCCACACATACCTCAACTCCTCTTATTTGTATGTTATAGAGAGGTTCACATCATTTCTT